>NC_137106.1:16583205-16953484 GCF_949357685.1 Gobio gobio
AATATGTATGTATGCATGTACACTATCATTCAGGTTTAGGTGTCAGGTTTTTTAATGTTTTTGCAACTTCCAAAGGCTGCATTTATTTGACCACAAATACAGCAAGAACAGTACTATTGTGAAATATTATTTTTTCTATCTAGTTTTCTATTTCAATATCTTTAGAATGTAATTTATTCATGTGATGCAAAGCTGAATTTTCAGCATCATTACTCTAGTCTTCAGTTTCACATTATCCTGCAGAAATCATTCTAATATACTAATACAATTTTTTTCAGGATTCATTGATGAATAGAAAGTTCAAAATAACAGCATAAAAAAAAAAAAAAAAAAAAAAAAAAAAATGATATGTCCTTTTTGATCAATCTAACATGTCCTTGCTGAATAAAAGTATTCATTTAAAAAGAAAATCTTACTGACCCCAAAAATTGTACACACAAACACGCAAGCACACACACACACACACACACACACACACACACACACACGCACGCACACACACACAAACACAATAACTCTGTAAGTAACTCACAAATGCAATTGTTTCAATCAGTTACAGTTTAAAACAAATAAATAGTACTTCTAAAAAAAAATGTAATCATGTACAGTACACACAAAATGAAGCCTGAAAAAAGCAGCTTAATTTCACACTGAGTGGGTCAGTTCATGGGGGCCACAATGTTGAGATCACACAGCCAGCTGAATACTACCAGACACTGTATAAACAGTCCACCTAGTCAGTGTAGTACCATGGCTAAACTATAGCTATGTTTCCATCCAAAATTGCAGATTTAACGTATGCGCAAAATTAGAATATCGCATAAAACATTTGCGAATAAAGCAGCGTTTCCTTAGCCTAAAAATCTAGACGCACCCTAGTGGCAACAAATCTCATTTGCAGCCAGGGTGTCTAGCAACTCTCCGTTGGCTTGCGAGCTGGAAAAACCAAACTCTGGTCAGGCCAATCACATCGTGTATAGAGTCGGTGGGCGGGCTTAACATAATGACAGCAGATTTGCGGCGGTTCCACGGTCTACTTGTAAACAAAGAAGCTGGCAAACAGCGGCCTTTCGAATCGGCTTTGGACGCGAATCTGGAAGACTTGGAGTTAAGCTTTTCTTTAAGAAAACAACAAAGAACGCCACTGAAGTCATTCTTAAGAAAGGAAGATGTGTTCAGAGTTTTGCCGACCGGATACGGCGAAAGTTTAATCTATCATCAACTAGCTCCGCTTCACCATCTTTGTTGCTCTGGTTGGTTGTAGCGATATCCTATTGCGTGCAGAGGGAATTTGAAAGACAACCGTTTATCCCGCCCCTCGGATTGAGCCTTGCCAATGGTGTGTTCACAGACCCTGGCTTGTCAGGTTAGCGTTTCCTTCCAGTGAGCCAAAGAGAATAAAATTGTCACTTTCTGATAAACTGGCGACAAATTTAAGTTGCTGCTGCAGGAAGGGCCACTGTATATAATCATTTTCGTACATAATAAATGACCTGCACCTCAAAGTACGCAGACGAAATGCTGTCATATTATCTTGCTTTCGGAGGTGGATGCATTCCGTTTTGGGAACACAGCCATGCAAGACAGTTTAGACAGTTAAGGCATTTCAGGATGAACTAAACAATATTTCAGATGCTGTGCAACGCTCCGCCGGTTGTTTCAGTTATGCTGTCCCATCGCAAAGTCACACAACTTTTTGATGCGCATAGATTAATTTATTCTGTGTTTTCATTAGTATCCCAAAATGCACATAAAATAGGATGAAAACAAGGCAAATACATTTTTTTTTGTTAACTATGGTTACAAACAATGGCTCACAATTGTGCCATTCTCCATTTCATTAATAGAGAACCTGTGAAGAAACTAGTCTCAACCACCCTTCAATTTAGTTTGATTTACATTTCAAAAACGAAACATGATTACACTACATTCTCCTGACATTACAAAGAGAATTAGCAGTACATTGAAGGAAGGCTTGCTTGCCTACACATGGCTAATTATGTGTATGCAAGCTCCTTCTGTCACTCACATACAGTACAACTTCTTGTAACATCTCGTCACTTCATCAATCTACACAACACATGGTTAAGTCACCGCCATCCTTTGGCTCCAGATTCACCCCTGTGCCTATAGCCTTATTCATATTTCAACATGAATCACGCTGGGATGTTGTGCTAGCATGAAAGGGTCATCTGACCCAGGGCTGTTATAAGCAAAAGAATTCAGGTCAGCTAGATGCTAACCGTTCTGGCAGGAGCCATCTATGGTGTACAACATCAACAATGTAGAAAACACACACACACACAAAAAAAAAAAAACCCTGCAAGTCTTTTATTAATCTTTTATTTACCTTTTTACAGGAGCACTAGCAGCTACTGGCATCCATGTATCAAGGCTGAATTACCTCCTCTAGTTTGGGACAAGCTAATCTAAATCTTTGGCACAAGTAATTGAAACGCTGACTTTCCATTGCAAAGCCCGAAGAGCATCGCATGCACGTCGCAGTTCCCAAATAAGATGAGCGTATTAGCTATTATTGGATGTAAACATTAGTAACCTCAAAACGGACTGGAAAAAGTCATGACTCCCCCACCCAAGCTCCCTGTTTTTAGCCATCTGTCCATGCACTGCAAGCTTATATTTATATGTAAATACACGCGATGAGGGTGCTCTTGTTTCAATGAAAATACTCAAGTTGTGATGTGATCCAAAGACTTGCGGCCAGGAACGAATCAACAGCATGGAGCTGGGCCCTGTCCTCAGCAATACATAGCAAGGGGGCCAAAGGAAAATATGACACAGCAAGGCACAGCTGGGTCATTTAATGAATTAATGAAGGAATGTCTTTGCACTGCACCCGCGATTAAAAATAGGCCTTCAAGATGAAATCAGATGCCAAAGGATAAGGGTAAGAAGGCAGCATTGGTCATATTTTTAGGGGGACAGATGATGAGGAAAGCCAGATTGAGGGACCTCATGAGAACATTTCCTAAGCAGCTGATGGGCTCCTCAAGCCAGACTTCTTATAACTGCACTGGGTCAAGAGCGCAGTGCTGTGGTCCACTTCTCTGATGAGGAACCAGGGGGCTGCTCTAACCTCAAAGCAATCTGCTTCTCTTAAGAAGCTTGATGGTTTAGTTACAGATGTGGAAACGGTGATCAAAACTTGCATAGGCCAGGGGTGTCTGATCTTGCTCCTGCACTCCTAAAAATAAAGGTTCTTTATTGGCATCTATGGTTCCATGAAGAAACTTTAACATCAATGGAAACTTTCCATTCTACAAAAGGTTATTTTTCAGTGGTTATTAAAAGTGACTGTTAATAAACTGAAAATGGTGATTTTTTTTCGCCCACTGTTTTATGATGACGATGAATTCAGACATACTACCATTTTCACGGACTGCTTTTCACCTTCTGTATAGTAGGAAAGTAGGTTATCAAACAAAGGGCTAGTAACTCTGAAGACTTTAAAGGGTAACTAAACCCCAGCTCAGCGCTTAACTTCACCCACTGGCAATATTTGAAAAATGCTGGAAAAGTGGGCTGAGTCCAGCGGAGACAGAGGGGATGAACCGAGGGCGGGACTGAGCGGAGGGCGTGCACCTGAGACCCGCGGTGACGGATTGATTGACAGCTGTCTGACTCACGAGTCGCAAAGATGGAGAATGACTGGAGTGACGCCAGCTTTGCAACAGAGCGGTCATTCTCCTACCTTCGCATGAAGTGGAGGAGGGTGAATTGTCAGTAGACACAGAGCCTTATCAATGCGAGCCGCTGACTTAAACTGCATTAACTCATGATGCCGACGATGCTAGCGAAGCAGCAGCGCAAGAGAACTGACCTAATCTATGAACACTGAAGTCAAATCCTTATACTGAATGCCACTAAAAATAGATCAGATACATAGGATGTATTTTCATTCAAATTAACTGAATCAATAAGCAGCGCAGGACCAATAAGCTCAAACCTAATAGCCTATTATAAACAGATTTCCTCAAATAAAGTTAGACTATATACGGCCAGACCGTTACGGTACTGTTGTTCGTTACTGCGGCAACCACTTGCGTGTCAGGGTTTGAAAGTGTGTCTCATGTATGAAAATGATCTGTACACATGACAGGCGGCAATAATATCGCAAGAAAAGCCTGACGTGTACTGACAACTGCATTATTTAACCGCATTTTCTTCATTACAATGTTAAACCAAGTGTCAAGTAAGTTTCATTCATAATGATTCTACTTCATGTACATGAGGTACTGGAGTGAAGCCGTTCTCATCATGTGATTGGGGAAAACATTTCTGAGGTCGTGGGGAGCTCGTACCAGGGGCGCGGATAGTGAGCCGTTGGAAGTACCATCCTACGTCACGATGTACCACAACCTCCAATAGGAAAATTCAACTGCAGTAGCCTCCGTTCAACATTAAATGTTCAAGAGGGCAGCACTTTGGCGGTTTTACACCATATTTTATAGAATTAAAACACTTTATACCCAAATGTCAAAACATTTACTCGAATCAATGAACAGCATTAATAAAGCCCCAGTATTACAGATCATTAACTAAGGGCCCTTTCACACCTACCTTGTTTGGTCTGGATTTTCGGACTTTTCAGTTTGGTCCGAATCAAAATTACAGGTGTGAAACCTCCCACGTACCAAGGTCCGGACCAAACAGACGAAATTTGGTCCGACGAAAAGAGGTAGTCTCGGTCCGGATCAAACTGAACAAAGGTTCGGTTCGTTTCTAGTGTGAAAGCATTTTCTGTATGGTTCGTACTTTCAGACCATTTGCAGGAAGTTTATTTTTAAATATTTTAATGTTATTTTAAAATTTCATCTAGGCTACGTTGATTATGAAAAGTGAAAAGATGCGCAATATGTCAGAAGACAGAAGGTCACAAATGATTTTGCTTAGAAAGCATTTCTTTAATGTGAACTTCGTTTTGTATGAATTGTATCTTAATTTTAATCAACGTTAAATCAGATAATTGCCTTGATTTAATAAATAAGAAGCAAATAGTCTAGCAGACAATAATCGCGGGAGCGATCACATGCTTTGCACATGAAGCTGGAGCGCGTCTCAAATAAACCGAAACTCAGCAGGCTTCTTGTCTCACAAACATGAGAAATATGTGTATATAAAGCTTGAAATGTCCACTTTTAAACGTAACGAAAAGAAAATAGTCAAGCAATGCACACTGTTCAATAGTGGCAACGATATGCGTCCGTTCATTCACTCTTGTCAAAGACGCTGACGTCAGACGCACGTCCGTTTACAAACCAATCAATGTCAAGATGCAGCCCACATAGATGATGACGAGTGGACGTAAGTGTGTCATGTAAAGTTCTTTAGTGTCGCTTGCATAATTGCAGTGTGAAACCAAACCAAAACTAACCGAATGTATCAAATGTATCAAAACATGAACTTCGGTTCGGACCATGGTGCGGACTAGAGCCCTGCTCGGGACTGTTTTCTTCATCCCGCTCCCGCCCGCACCCGCCGATTTTCTGACCATTACCGCCCGCTCCCGCAACGTATGTGTTACACTCCCGCCCGCTCCCGCAATATGTATGTCCACTCCCGCCCGCACCCGCAAAACTCTGAGAATTTATTCCCACACAATAATAGAGATGCATTGATTTTGTGTCTTCTCCCGTCCCGCAGGAAAAAAAAACACGTATTTGTATTGATATTATTAAAGAGATTCATGGGGTTGTTTGTTTCGTTTCCCTGGCCTGCATGTAAAAAAAAAAAAAAGAATACATTCAAATATAATTTCGTTTTTATCAAAAACTTTGCACATAAAAATAGACTGCTTTGCAAAACAGAAAACAGAAAAACAGATTGAGAAACAAAAAACAGATCCCAATTCGTCGCGTTGAACGTGACCGACTGAAAGGAAACCTGAGAAAACATGCATCAACAGAACGTAATGTGAACACAAAATAGCAAACGGACATTTAGAAACAATCCATTTCCACTCACTAAACTTCTATGTATTGTTTGTCAAAAACACCAAACAGTCAACTTGACCTGCAGGGAGTGCTGAGCGTTTTTGGTGAGGTATGATCAATTAGCTATGTATTTGCCAGCTGCGCAATATGTGGATACATATTAGAGCTGCAACTAACGATTATTTTTTCTGTCGACTAATCTAACGATTATTTTTTCGATTAGTCGACTAATCTAACGATTATTTTTCCAGATTAATCTTATTATTCTTTTTTACTGATTATTGTACTTCAAAGAGGGTAGTGAATTTGTATATTATTTTAACATGAAATCAATGAATGATGACAATATTAATTGTATTTCAGGAAGGGTAGTGTACATAGTATGCCATTTTATAATGAAATATATGAACACAAGAAGCTTTTTAAACATAATATATAATGATACTATTCATCATAAAATGTATACAGAGTAGGCCTAATTAGGAAAAGTTGTTTACTATAGTAGTTGAGTATGATTTACTTATTGATTTGTGTCAATAGTAAAGAAAATGCACTTGTATTTATCTGCAAAAGGTTCACATACAGGAACTTTCAGCATAGTGTTAATGTATAACTAGTCGTCTATTTTGAAGATACATGTGCATAAACAACGACTAAAGCTGCCAGAAGTTTTTGCCCAAACTTCAAAGACACATTTAAATGATTAAAGCTAGAGGCATATCTTAACTTTAATGTTACGTTAATCATGTAAACTACCTATATACAGCAAGTTATTATGCATATGTGTTTGGGACAGAGCGGAACCAGGTCGCATTAACAGGAGATATATGCAGCCCATAATAAATAAAAGCACGAGACGTACTGGGGTCGGAGAAGAACCCAGGAAAATGTGACCGTCTGTTGCAATACACGCGCCACGGTTCAGCTGCGCGAGAGAACACTGGCAGCAGGGTTGCCAGGTTTATACAACAAAACCCACCCATTCGTTACTCAAAACTAGCCCAAAACAAGCCCAATCGCGTTTCGGGGAGGTTATCTGGTAAACATCGCGTTCGGGGGGTTAAATATGTGTGGTTTTTTTTGCTTCAACCCGCGGACATGAGACACAGCCCGCGGCAACAGTGTAGAAGTAGCCGAATTCCACGGAAAAAAGCGGACTTGGCAACACTGACTGGCAGTGTGAAAGCTCCCGCTCTCCACGCGCACAGCTTCTGCTCTGCCTGCGCGCGCAGTGTGAAACCGGCGTTACAGAGCGAACAAAGCACAGTTTTACTCTGCTTCTGTTTAAAGTACTCCCACACTTTTTAATGTCGCGGTCTGGCTTTATATGATAAATGATCATTTTCACTATGCCCGAGAGCAGAAGCTGCCATTATTCTAGATCTTCTGTTCCATTCTAGAACGTAAATAATGTGCCGCCGACGCGTCGACGCATTTCACGCACGTCGACGTATTTTCGTAGTCGACGTCATCGACGACGTCGACGCGTCGTTGCAGCCCTAATACATATAACGTTATACCGCATGATTTTGCCTACCAAAACAATTGAGAAACTTCTCCAAATGTCAGACTTTCCTTGCTTAGCTTTTGTGCTGTAAAAACCTCGTTTGAGGTTCTTTTCTACATCATCTATTGACATCTTCTCCATCATGTCGTTAGACAACCTCCCTATCCCGCCGATTCCCGCGGTGTTTTTTTTAGCCGCCCATTCCTGCCCGCAGCAAAATTCAAACCGCCCGCTCCCGCGAGATTTGCGTTGGGTCCCGCGGGACCCGGCGGGACTCAATCCCAATGCAGCCCTCTAGTGCGGACTTTCAGGTGTGAAAACGCCCTAAAAAAGTTTGTTTAGGGTTTAGTTACCCTTTAATAAGCTGGTTAAGGTGTTTAGTAGGGTTGGAGCTAAACGGCACCCGCACATGAGCAGAACTGAAAACCACTGTCAAAAGAATCCTGTCCCCTCTTCCTCAAAGCCTGATCAAAAACATAATGTAGTAAGCTAACATGATATATTGATCTAGCTAATAAAGAGCTTTTACAGTTACCATGCAAAGCTTGAAAAAAACATTCATTATTTAATTTAATTTTTATGTTAAGCAATATATGGAATATGTGATATGAAATAAAAAAAAAACAAAGCATAATTTAATTAATAAATACACCACTAAGTATAAAAAATAACGAGTTAAAATTATTAAAGGGGCACTTCAGCGCTGGGAAGATGAATGTGTATTTAAACTGGGTCATTTATGCAGTAGAAATGCAAAATTATTTTTGAATTTGCCTTCTAGACCGAGAAAAGATAGAAAATGTATTTTTGTCTCGTGGATGAAAGACAACAACTCCCAGAATGCACTTGCTTCGCTGCCCTACGAGACCACTCCCGACACCACCCCCACCGTCGTTTTGATCTTCATAATAATACAATAATTTCGTTCAGTTAGAGATTAAACACTACAATTAAAAACTGAACAATAAAGTGTGAGTGAGCCAAACGAAAAGCACGGTACAAACGCAGCAGGAGTCAGATTTCATTAATCACAAGCGAAGAGCTGAGGTAAGCGCGGCTGTCATTCACGGCGCGTGTCCAGTCTGGCGCGTTTTCAGATTACATATGGAAGCAACTTTCACAGGAATTCATTGAAAAGTTGAAACACTCACTTTGCTCCGCACCGCTCCGTTATTAATGCCCGATCCGAGTGGCCGTGCGCATTTACATCCTGTGAGTGAGATCTCTCCCCTATGGGCGGGTTGATAACATGCGGAACTAGCTCCTTCTACTGGCTGTAGTTTTTAGCCTCTGGCCAAAAAATCCTCCGATGACGCAAAATGACGATATTGCGTCATCTGAGGATTTTTTTCCAGAAATAAAATGCATAATTCTCTCATCTCATGGCTGTATGAAGGGGAAAAGTACCATAATTTGAATATACTACTGGGTTTCTACTGATACAAAGCTGAATGCTAAATCGCTGAAGTAACCCTTTAACACATTTAACGCACTCGCCTCACCCTAGACCTACTTCGGTCATCTTACATTTCATACAATTGATTGATAAAGAATATGATGCAAGGCAACAACTGACTGTTTGCTGAAGCCTATAGAATTCAGTTAGAATGTCCCTAAAATTCAAGATATGGGGCAAAAGTGCTCGTTTTATTCTCAGTTTGTTGTGGTCCGTGTCAGAGCGTTATTGCTCCGCCGGTGCTATGCGCGAATACACTTGCAGGTCTCCTTCTCGCTCGTATCCAAGGTAAATCATCAACACTATCATCCCTTACATGTGTTTTATTGAACTAAATACATCGTCATCTGATAAAACGAATGCGCAGGTTACCTTCACATTCACATGAATCGCGGCACAGTTTGAGTGCAAGTTGCGTAACCAAACTCAGACCACCTCCTTCAGGTAGTCTCGAATTAGGTACCCCTGAGCTCAGCTCAGCCGGGTCCGCATGACAGCTTTCACATAACCAATTTTTCATGTGAATCCGACGGTGCCCCATTTCGAACTTAACTGCTAGTGTGAATATAGTTGTGGGTACTCTGTGCCATCATGATATATGCCTAAGCAATATCACACTGTTTTTGCAAATGCGATACAGATCTTATACAACAGTTATAATATTGTGTTGTTTTGCCAATGAAAATATAAAGACAAAGCAGAACTGTTCGTCTCCGACTCCGAGCAATACACAGTGGCATTTCATTCCTGAATCCGCGTTTTGGACGAATCGGGTGAACCAATGATTCAATGGACCATACAGAGAACGAAGAGAACCATTTACTTCACTCCTGAATGAATCATGTGAATGAATCGAATTAATATATAACTCAATGACTTACTCAATTGGTATATAATTTAATTAAAAAATAATTTCATATTTCCATATTAATAAAAACAAACATTAAATGTATATTTCGACCAAAAATATTTCTTTTTGAAGCTACTTCTTGTAATTTCTATTTAATTTTTTACACAATAATGATCTTTTGGGAGTAATTTCTCCGCCAAATTTGATTTGCGATTAATTCGCAATTAATTTGATTAATCAATTGCCACATCGTGTAATTAATTTGATTGAAAATTTAAACAATTTGGATCGCTTGACAGCCCTACTTAAAACATAACTGACTGAGTTTACGTGAATACTCGCCAAAGACCGGCATTTTGATCTGCAATAAGAAGCAAAAGAGAACTCAATTTAGCACTGAGAGACTTTATGTGCTTTATGCTTTATGTGCGTGCACTTATGCATAATACACGCAACAATGCTGGGCACTGACAATATTCTTCCTGAGCAAATGAAACAAGTGAGTAAGGGGAGGCGGGTCTGTGTCAACTCGCTGATATTTTTGATTAAATCTGAGAGCTCTAAGGCCCTTCCATAGACAGCTATTTAATTAAAACTTTCAAGGTCAATAAAGGTAGCAAAAACATTTACTACCTTTAATGTAATTTAATGAAGCGACAAGAATACTTTTTGTGTGCAAAACCAAACAAAAATTATTTTGTTCATGCCTGTGCCAGTCTCCTAAGCTATTTACATTGCAGCCAGAGTATGTGAGCGGAGCGGCGTAATTTTGAATGGAGTGAGGAGCGAATTTTGTAAAAGTGTGCTCCACTACCGCTCCATCGCGAGTACAATTCATGCCAACGGCCCATAATATAACTGCATTTGTAGCCTGAACTCACACGTTATACACATTTAACTAGCTTGACATAGATGGATCACTCAAATCAGAAAGAATGTAAAGATTATGATGACGGCGATGGACATGAGGGGGATGTTTTAGTTCAAGGAATTTTTTTGTCCCTTCTACATACTGAATATGATCGGGTGAAAGCTAATTTTAAACATGTAGCACTTATTCACACACACAATCTTTCTCTCTAATACATTCAAACAAATGTAATCTTACAGTGCTTATCTGCTTATAGTTACCTGTATCTGATTTTGAATGAGCAGAAATCTGTAATGTAGTGACCCGTAGATAAAATAACTGATGAAAACGTACCATTTTCATCTTTCTAAACAAAATTTGCACTGCAATAAACACAATAAACTACTTTGAAACTATCTCCTATTGTTTGACGTGATGAAATTGTTGAATAAAGTCAGTATTTTTGTTTGTTTTTACGCACAAAAAGTATTCTCGTGGCTTCATAAAATTAAGGTTGAACCACTGTAGTCACATGGACTATTTTAACGACGTTTTACTACCTTTCGGGACCTTTAAATTGTTAATTAAATTGCAGTCTATGGATGGGTCAGAGAGCTCTCGGATTTCATCAAAAATATCTTAATTTGTGTTCCGAAGACGAACGAAGGTCTTACAGGTCTCATGTTTTTGAACGACATGAGGGTGAGTAATTAATGACAGAATTTTCATTTTTTGGTGTACTATCCTTTTAATGTCAGTCTCTGTCAATCGAATGGTTTTGGAGCATAAGAAGAATTACCCGTTTCTAAGTAGGTTGCAAGAACACCAAATGTGACCGTTATTTGACAAGGTCAACAAAACCTAAAAGAAGCATACCTCAGTCCAGAGCACCTGTGAAACGGATCGGTTTCGCCTCATCCCCTATAAAGCTCAGACGAAGCTCCACGGACTTCGACTAGCTTCGTCATACAGATGACACTCTCTCACTCTGGGATTACATGGAGATAAAACACTGCTCTCTCAAATCTCTGGGGTCCTCCCTCAATTTTCACAAGTACTCTTTGCAGCAAGAGCAAAATAGTGAATCACTTCAATGCAGCTACAAAAGAAACGTGATAAAACCGCAAAAGCTACATGGACGAAGGTGCGGAGGCAGATAGGACAGGCACTGGGTAGGAAACAGGCTTCCAAGATTTGAGCTCATGGCTTCAAAAGGACACGCAGTGCAGCACAGAAAGAACACAGCAGGACCAATCTGAGGCTAGAACAAAAAGAGCCGCACTCCTACAGTGCCAATTCATTTCTCCTTATGAAACTGTTTAAGTTGGAGGGCTTTTCTTCTGGGAGGCTCTCAGCCAGAAGAGCTTGGCGCTATATTAATTTCATCCCTTTACCTTTTGCAACCCGGAGACCTCTGACCTGCCTTACCTGTATAAATAGAAAGAACTAATTTACTAGCGAGAAAGCGCTAAGGGGCAAACATGTCCTGGGTAATGAAGTGTTCAGCTTGTGCATGATTAACCAGCTGGTGGGGGTGGGGCAGAAACCACAGGCCATGAAATAAGGGGTAAAATTGATTAGCAATTTTCATTTACACAGCTAAACAAAAGCTGCTTTGCATATCACCCTGGTTAGTTTACGCTGAAAATACCATGCTTGAAGCTAAGCTAACGGACCTAACTTTCTTAGGTGATACTCCCGAACACACACAAAAAAACAAGAGCTATTTTAAAAGAGGTGGTCATGCAGGCACACTGTACCAGGTGCAATGCTTTCTGTTAGTGGTCCAGTTCTAAATCTAGACCGGTGAACAACATGCTCAGAATGTTAAAGACACAATATCATTTGATCCTATTGTAGCATAGCAATAGTGCACCACTCTCTTGCTGCTATTAATGGTAATCATTGAGATGTTTTTGATTGCACACATATCTCTGGGTCTATGCATTGACAGATAATAATCATATCCTTTAATTAAACGTTGATTCACATTGAATTTACTCTACTTCCCACAATATTACAAACTGGATTAAACTAAGGATTACATCGGGAATTCTTAAGCCCCGGGTATACTTCGGCCGTCCGCGTTCGTGCACCGTCCGCATGGCGTAATTTTCGTCATGCGGAGGGCTTGCGATCGACCGCACACACCGTCTGTGCGCAGCCCAAATTTCGAGGCCGTGTGGACAGTCCGCGTGCAACAGCGCTTGCGCCAGCAGTAGAGAAGAGTCCACTAGGTGGCAATACGCACAGTTTTGAGCACAGCGTTCAGCCGTCAAAGAAGAGTGTGAAAAGACCGGTTTAAAAACAACATGCTTGAAAAAAAAGAGAATGTCCCGTTGATGACAGGACTCCGATGTCTGGTAGAGCATAGAAAAAAAAATACTGCGCATGTGTCGAACGCGATCATCCGCACGCATCCGTGGTGTAGTATACTTTGAAATACGGGCGGACAGGGCTGCGTGCATGACGCATCTGGGCGCAGAAAGTGAAGTATACCCCGGGCTTTAAAGGTCCTGTATGTAAGAATGAAAGCTAGTGCTTGAAATGGGTACTGCAGTTCAAATTCAAAATATAGTTTGCCCCGCCCCCGCCCCCACCTCCTCAGACTCAGACTCGGCGCTCACCCGGGTTGCCAGTTTGAGGACACGCAACAGGAACGAGCGCAATCGACAATGGAAGGCGAGGAGACTCACACACTTTAAATTGATGAGTTTGATTTTTTTGTTCATATAGATTTTTAGATGGATGCCGAGTCTTTTTAGGTCATGTAGAATCTGCGACCTCTGACCCAGTTTGTTCGCTGGTTTCCATGGCAGCAATATGATGTGTTTTCCGCCAACTGGCAACCTGTGGTGTCGAAATACTATTGGGTGAACTGGCAACATGCGTTATCTCACAGACCAAAACAAAAAGACATTCTGACACGGAACGCACATTTCAAAGTAAAACAACTGGCTGTAGCATGATATTTCAGAGAAATGACAGCATGTTTCTACAAACATATTATGGTATTTTTATGCTTCAGTACAGTCAAAAACTTACATACAGCACCTTTAAATCGAAGCTTTAAAAGAATATTACAGGTTGGGTAACATTTAGGGTGATTTAGACATACAGTAGACAACTTAAAAAGCACCAGGGATGTCACCAATTAATTTCTATAAATGTAATATTTTCCATGGTTTTATTGTTGATCATAATTACATTTTTACAATTATTTAATAGAGTTTGCATTTACAAAAAGCAATCTCTAGACAAAATTTTCTAGAAAAAAGAACAAAAAAAAATCCACTATCCACTGGAAATAAATCCCCTGATCCAGGATTTGCAAGATTCCATGACTGTGGGACCCCTGCAACTCAATTAACATGTTTCTGTGTGCGAAAGAATTTGTATCAGTGCTTTTATGAAAATATGAGCTTAGCATTTATGCTAAATTGGTTTGCGTTGAAACTTCCATTTTAAGAATGTGTCAATAGGACTTAATTCATATTGAACACAAAACATTTATTTTAAAACATTTTCAATTACTTTCAATAGCTATACATAATAACTAACAAGTCAAATTAAAGCACCACCAGAATTACACTCAAGAAGTTCTAGTTTCTCTCCATTTATAAAAAGTGTGTTTGCCTTAGGCACTGTCATCATCCACTGCAACGGCTTTATTTTCAGATATTCACTATCGGTGTTAACTCCCAAAAAGACAATGAATCTCCTGTACTGAATTTATTAATATTATGAGTACTGCAACTGCATGTTATAAAAGAGCATAAAAAGCATTTTTGGGGTAAGTCCACACGCAAGTCATATCAGAATAGTCTGTTATACAGACCAAAATTGATGCATTGATACAGAGATGCATTAAATTGATCAAAAGTGACAGTAAATACTATCACATTGATACAAGAAATCTATTTCAAATAAACGCTCTTCTTTTGAACTTTCCATTTGCATTTTGTTTTCTCAAATGAATACAACTCGACCCCACTTTACTCATTCTTTAATAAAGCCTAGTCCCGAAACGGTTTCCTCTTATTCAGCTTTTCCATATAAATGCAGTATATTATGCTAGAAAAACTAAAGTTGGCTCTGCACATGAAAAAGTAGGACCGTGCAGCCCCTGACAGATAGTAAATGCAGCAGGAAAAAAAAAATCTTCTCTCCAATACACTGTACACAACTCCAAATTTAATTTTCTGCAAGATTACACACAATAATTACTAGCTTTATAAACCCCATAACTAATGGCTTCCAATTAGAGGATCTATAGGTATCGATCTGTCGAGAATTTGAGAGTAGCTTTAACACAAAGCTCTTAGTCTTAAAGAAAACACAGGAGCCATCCACCAAGGGTGAGGAGAGAGGATATGAAAAGGGGCTGACCGGACTGAAGGGTCTTTTTTTACAAGTAACGTTAAGACTGCTGATGCCAAAAGCAACAACGCAATTAATTCATCTCATTTCACCGTTGTTTAGATGGCTTGAGAGAAGACTCTTTATGAATGCTGGACCAGGAGTATTCCTCCACGGCCTTCAGATTTATGGCATCTATCTACCACATTGTTTAGCTTGCTTGTTAATTATTCAAAAGGTGAAGGATACTTCAGAGTGTGGCCTCCACTAATAAACCATAGAAGATTAATTTCCTCCAGGAAGCCACATTTCAAACTAGCCTCTCACAAGGCTGAAAGTTACAAACACCATCACACCTTAGCTGCACAACAAACTCAGAGTTAAAATGCCTTCCATGATAATCTAGAGGCAATGTCTTAAAGGGATAGTTCACACCCAAGAAAATGACCCCATGATTTGCTCACCCTCAAGTCATCCTAGGTGTATATTCTTCTTTCAGACACATACAATCAGTTAAAAAATTTTTTTAAATCCTTCCAAGCATTATAATGGCAGCCCAAAATTTGAAGCCCAAAAAAGTGTATCTATCCATTATAAAAGTCATCCACACGGCTCCAGTGGGTTAATAAAGGCCTTCTGAAGTGAATCGATGTAAAAAAAAAAAAAAAATTCCATATTTAAAACTTTATAAAGTAACATATCTAGCTTCTGTCAGACCACCTTCCGTATTCAACTTATGAAGAAAGTGTAACGCCTCTCGCAGTTCAAAACGCTTACAATACGTTCAACGTCATGCGATCTGCCAGTTAGCTTTTTCCGTAAGTTAAATATGGAAGGCGGTCTGGCGGCTTTTTACTTTATAATGTGTTAAATATGGATATTTTTCTTACACAAACACATCGCTTCGCTTCAGAAGGCCTTTATTAACCCCGCCGGAGCCGTGTGGATTGCTTTTATAATGGATGGATGCACTGTTTTGGCCTCCAAATTTTGGGCTGCCATTCACTGCCATTATAATGCTTGGATTAGCCAGGACATTTTTTTATATAACTCAGATTGAATTCGTCTGAAAGAAGAATGTCATATACACCTAGGATGGCTTGAGGGTGAGTAAGGGTATTAGCGCTTCTTTCGCTAATAGACTGCCTAATAGACTTATCATTTATGCCACACAGCGATTTTCACTTTATTGTGCTGCACGTATAAGAAGATTTTTTTATCAGAGGAATTTGCATCTTAAAGGTCCTTTCACACTGGACGTGAATTTGACGCGCGATGGTTTAATTTTTTGATCAGCTGTTCGTGTAATGAGTGCTTCCACACTGAGCGTGAATGTGCTGCAGCTGTGTTTGCCCACTGTAAGCTACAGACAACGATATCATAACCTTTTGAGTTAAAACTCGTCGATTTTTTTCTAATCTAATTGTGTCCGTGACTAGAAAGTGAATGTGTTTCCGTTAGTACGACTGTGGCACTTAAATGTTTACATTGTGACTCAACTGGAAACATAGCTGCTCCGGATCGATTGGTTCCTGAAGTGTGTGTTTGTCTCGTCAGATGCGGCGCTACTGTCTCTGGAGGAGCTCCTCAAATTGTCCCACGGACATTTAAAAGTAGTAAGTGCGGAACCGGCCATGATAAAGTTTTAGCTCATGTACAAGATTAGCATACTCCCCTTCAGACTCTCTGTTCTTTAAGACTGGGTGCACACAAAACCTTCTTTTCGGTCTTTTAAATAAAATGAAAAGCTCGTCTTCACTGGATGAGGAAGTGTCCGTGTTTTCTCAGCTATCGCCGCAAATGTTTTGGAATGTTGGAGCTCTGAAACGTCACAGACGTCGCAAACTCGCGACGCAAACTATTCGCACACCAAATATTCGTTTTTTCCGCTTCGCTTTTTTGTTACACGTCCGGTGTGAAAGGGCCTTTACTCGCAAACTACAATTCATGTTCATCAATAAGGTGAGAACCAGGACCATTATAAACCTAAATATACTTGAATGAACTCACATAGTCAACCAAACCAGTTTTTGGGGGTCAAACGTGCTCTAAATCATGGGGAAATTTTCAATTTTGGGTGAACTATCCCTTTAAAGTATCAAAAAAAAAATTATAATAAAAATTTGGCCTAAACATTTCACAAAAAAAATGAAATAAATAAAAATTGTAACAGCTAAAAATGTCACCACAATAAATCTGCACATCTCACACATTGCAAAAGAGAAAAAATATTGTAGCTAAAAGAGGTCATCACAGTATGTCTGCATCTTTCACACATAAAAAAACAAAAACAATCTTGAGATAATATACTCAGTAACTTGGACAGGATTATCTCAGCCACAGCGTTTATGGTAGTGGGTGCAAGGTAATACACATTTCTTAATTCAGAGTGTTAATCCTCAGGATTAACAATCTAAATACCTCTTTCAAGATAATGAATTGACGCATATGCGAACGAGTAACCGAATGTTATGTGGATCCCCAACTTCACAGGAAATCAAAAGACCTCAGTGTTCAGAAATTAATGCACAGGCTACTCTGGCAACTCCAGAGTCAAATCCTGCTGAACTAAAGCGACATGCTGTGTACCATGCCCCAGAATACATTGGGAAGAGGGTGAGCTTGTAAACTTGACGGATACATTATGACAGTGGAATACTAATCAGAAGATCATTTTTGCTCAAAGTCTCCAGGATTTCAGAGGCCTTTTGCACTGCAAAGCAAACCGAGGATTAGCAGTAAATAGATCTTTTACAGGAACAGAGATATTCAGTATATAAACTCAACAAGGCTTTAAACCACATAAAAATTATTGCATATATATATTGTTAATTAACAATCAAAAGTTTGAAAAGCATCTCTAATGCTTACCAAGGCTGCATTTATTTGATCAAAAATAAAAAAAATTAAGTTCCTGTCTTCAGTGTCACATGATCCTAATTAAGTGTGGGACAAAATATTGATAGGGCAATATATCGTTGTCCTTCTCTGTGCGATATGAGAATCGGTACGCTGGCACCAAATTTCAATATTTTAATTCATAAAATAAGGCGCTTTAAATAGATTTCCCTGCTACCAGCGTCACTACCTCATGGCTCCTTGAGGTGGCGCTCAACACATGAATGAGGGAATTACGTGAACGTGGACATTATTTAACTAGCCTAAGAAAAAGAGGCTTTTAACAGGATTAATGCAAAATAGGTTTTTAACAGGATTAATGACAATAACATTTGCCCCAGCCACGTTTAAGTCCAAGTTTTTTTTTTACTATTATTATAAAATTGTCTAGCAATATATTAATTATCGCAGAATTGCTGTATCATGATATTATCGGTATCGGGAGCCATGTATCTTGTATTGTATTGTAAAATCCCCAACCCTAATCCTAATTCTAATATGCTGATTTGTTGCTCAAAACATTGCTTATTATCATCAACAGTAGTGCTGCTTAATATTTTTGTGAAAAAACGTTTTTTTCATGATTCTTTGATGAATAGAATAAACAGCATTTACTTGAAAACTTCTTTGTAACAATGTAATACATCTTTACTGTCACTTTTGATCAAATCTAAATATTTGCTGAATACATATTTACTTCTTTCGATAAATAAATGGCTGATATTAAAATTCTATATTTTGTTTTAAAAACTTGCACACATTTTAAACAGGTGAATTTAGGCATAACAACATTATAACATACAGCATAACATTTTATATTTATTATGACATTTGTTAAAGAATACATTTAACTGTATTAAATCAATTTGAGTAATAAAGATTCATTTTAAATAACCAAAGGTAATATAAATGTACAAATAGAAGAAATTAGCATAAAATAAAATAAAAAAGATGTACTGTATTAAAATGTGTGGTAACATTATATTGTGGTGTCACCTATACTTACTATAGGGTTAGGAATAAGGTTTGGTTTATGGTTAGTTGCATTTAATTATTATGCATACTTTACTGTTATTACAATGGTAAGTACATAAAACATATGTAACAAGGACATTGTAAAATAAAGTGTTCCATTGTTTGAAACACTCCAATATCGACTTATAACCTGATATATTGTTTATCACAAGCAGTACATCTGCACGACGACACTGACTTTCATTCACTGACATCTATTTTTGATGTTTACACGTAGAGCCACTAGACAATTTAGAAAGATGACAAGACAGCGAATCAGTAGTTTTCGTTGCAAACATGCTGCAGAGCTGTGGCAGGCATCACTGGTGTGTGTATTAATAGACGATCCACATTCAGAAAGCTTCGGGTATCAATTAGGGAGTGATGCATACACAGCAAACAGGGTGAGTTTATCCACCCCCCCCCCCAAAAAAAAAAAAATATCATCCAAGCCTGTCTGGTTGTACAACGTAAGTACTAACATGATCAGAAAAGCCTCTTTAGCTGGTGTCAAATTTTCAGTATTGCAAGTATGTGGGAATTATTGACTGGCTGACCTGGATTGGCTAGCAGAGCAGTCACAGAGCTACGACAAGATCCCTCATGCTCGACATAAATACAGTGGGATTAAAACAAGCGCTTATTTGCATGTTTTGTATTGTGTCTGCAAAATCACTGCCATGATGTGCAAGATACTTCCATCACGCACAAACGAAATCATGGCCTACGAGAAGGTAGTCCTTGCACGAATGTAACCCAGTGTCATTTGTCCTATTATAACACAAAAAAATAAAACATCTAAATCATTACAGACTACAATGTTGTGACAGTATGCTTCAGTTCGCAGAGAAACAGAGATTACCCGGCTTTGTACTACAACCGAGCGTAAGCTTCACAGAACAAAGTTTGGCAGGCTTTTTCGGAGACATAAGGCATTTTATGTTTCACCTAATCCCCTGTCAAAAGCATTAAGCATTTAAAGAACCAAGCGCCACATATCCAGAACCACCGTGGCTCAGTCAAGCCTGGCGGGTCAACACAGAGCAGCAGGTCTCCCATGCACCCCTCTGTCCCTCCCCGTCAGAGGTGTGCCTTACTTACGCTGGATCCTGGCTTCCCTCAAAGAGTTCTCTGGTGCAGTTTTTCAAGGACAAGGACGTCCGCCCGCCGGCTGCCTCTCGCTTTTCCTCCCCTTTCCCAGTGCAGCGACCACAAACACACAGAAAAAAAGCCTGCTTGCTTTCCCTCAGCTAGCCTGAATCAGGGGCTGTGTGTTTCTCTCAAAATCATTAAGCAGGACCCTAGCTTGGCAAGTGAGGGTTAGAAAGAGGAGGGAGGAAAGAGAGAGAGCGAGAGAAGGAGAGAGAGAGAGAGAGAGAGAGAGAGAGAGAGAGAGAGAGAAAAGAGGCTGCTGGGCAAGCTGACCAGCTCGTTCCCTCTCGCTTGTGTACTAGTACACAGCGCATGCTGATCTCCTATTGCAAGCCGGCAGAAAAGAGCCGCTTTACTGAAAAACAGAAGCATCACGTTTCAAGGAAGTGGGAGCCTGGATCTCCGGACTAGGGAGCTAACTGTCACCAGCCGGGAGCCTCTGGGATCTGTGGTCCCTGATGTATGCCTATCTCATGTGAAAAATGTTGATTGTTCAACCTCCCCAAAACCAGACTTCTATAAACAAACAAACAAACAGCTATTTCAAGAGGGTTCACGTTTCTGGAAAATACTCTCGGGCATTTCACAACGCAGGATTTGAGCGGAGCCTGTTACTCTCGAATAAAACAGAAGCACAGGATGACACGACTGTGTCTGAGCAATGTTTACATGTATTGCTACATCCTACAAACAACGCATACAACATGGGCTAAAAGCGTTGCTCAAAATAGACATTAAAAGGGACACTTCTGTCATCATTTACTCACCCGCATGTTGTTGCAAACCTGTATGACTATCTTTCTTGCGTAGAACACAAAAGGAGAACTTCTGTTGCATGTTCACGCTGCTCTTTTCCATACAGCAATATCATACAGTAAGAAGGGGTCAAGCTACAAAAAGGACAAAAACATTCAGTATGTTGCTCTCTAAAAATCCTTTGCCATAGAAAAAATTGTATTTGCATTTCTGTACATTGCCTTGTGCACGTCCTGATTTTGCAGAGTTAGATGCGTTCTTGGGTCAACATATTTTTTTTATCCTGGAACAACATTCCTATCTGAAAATGTATTAATAATAACCATATCCCTACCCCGAAACCTAACCCTACCCATAACTTCCTAAAATCAATGGGTGAATGACACTGATGTAGAAGCCCTTAACCCTGGTTGTAAGCCTAAACTTGACATAAACTGTAAACTTGTCCTTCAAATCTGATTGGTTGATTGGAATGTTGTTCGAGGATCAACAAAGATGTTGATCCAGGAACATGTTGCACTTGTTGAAATCATGCTCTGCTTATTATCTTGTTACTGAAAAATGAGAAACAATGCTGTTTAATGTACTTTCAAAACTGGTGTAGTGCATCTTAACATGGCAAGTTTAAAAATTAGCAAAAATGAAAGTGATTTGAGAGCTATTTCTTAAATTGCAGTCTGTTTCTCAGATGACTGTATGGCATCAGAATACTTGGAAAGCATTTATAATAGTAGTCCATAAGAGAACGGAAGAAAGTCACGTGTTATGAATGACTTGAGAGCAAGTTTGTTTTGTTTCTTATCGCCATGTCATTTCTATGGCTATTTTCTGCCAAAAGCTCATTGGAAAAACGTGCACAGACCTGCATTTTTCAAAATGTTAAAAATTCCAAAAATACATACAGTGAGGAAAATAAGTATTTGAAAACCCTGCTATTTTGCAAGTTCTCCCACTTAGAAATCATGGAGGGGTCTGAAATTGTCATCTTGCGTGTCCACTGTGAGAGACATAATCTATAAAAAAAAAAAATCCAGAAATCACAATGTATGATTTTTTAACTATTTATTTGTATGATACAGCTGCAAATAAGTATTTGAACACCTGTCTATCAGCTAGAATTCTGACCCTCAAAGACCTGTTAGTCTGCCTTTAAAATGTCCACCTCCACTCCATTTATTATCCTAAATTAGATGCATCTGTTTGAGGTCGTTAGCTGCATAAAGACACCTGTCCACCCCATACAATCAGGAAGAATCCAACTACTAACATGGCCAAGACCAAAGAGCTGTCCAAAGACACTAGAGACAAAATTGTACACCTCCACAAGGCTGGAAAGGGCTACGGGGAAATTGCCAAGCAGCTTGTTGAAAAAAGGTCCACTGTTGGAGCAATCATTAGAAAATGGAAGAAGCTAAACATGACTGTCAATCTCCCTCGGACTGGGGCTCCATGCAAGAGCTCACCTCGTGGGGTCTCAATGATCCTAAGAAAGGTGAGAAATCAGCCCAGAACTACACGGGAGGAGCTGGTCAATGACCTGAAAAGAGCTGGGACCACCGTTTCCAAGGTTACTGTTGGTAATACACTAAGACGTCATGGTTTGAAATCATGCATGGCACGGAAGGTTCCCCTGCTTAAACCAGCACATGTCCAGGCCCGTCTTAAGTTTGCCAATGACCATTTGGATGATCCAGAGGAGTCATGGGAGAAAGTCATGTGGTCAGATGAGACCAAAATAGAACTTTCTAGTCATAATTCAACTAAACGTGTTTGGAGGAAGAAGAATGATGAGTACCATCCCAAGAACACCATCCCTACTGTGAAGCATGGGGGTGGTAGCATAATGTTTTGGGGGTGTTTTTCTGCACATGGGACAGGGCGACTGCACTGTATTAAGGCGAGGATGACCGGGGCCATGTATTGCGAGATTTTGGGGAACAATCTCCTTCCCTCAGTTAGAGCATTGAAGATGGGTCGAGGCTGGGTCTTCCACCATGACAATGACCCGAAGCACACAGCCAGGATAACCAAGGAGTGGCTCTGTAAGAAGCATATCAAGGTTCTGGCGTGGCCTAGCCAGTCTCCAGACCTAAACCCAATAGACAATCTTTGGAGGGAGCTCAAACTCCGTGTTTCTCAGCGACAGGCCAGAAACCTGACTGATCTAGAGAAGATCTGTGTGGAGGAGTGGGCCAAAATCCCTCCTGCAGTGTGTGCAAGCCTGGTGAAAAACTACAGGAAACGTTTGACCTCTGTAATTGCAAACAAAGGCTACTGTACCAAATATTAACATTGATTTTCTCAGGTGTTCAAATCCTTATTTGCAGCTGTATCATACAAATAAATAGTTAAAAAATCATACATTGTGATTTCAGGATTTTTTTTTAGATTATGTCTCTCACAGTGGACATGCACCTACGATGACAATTTCAGACCCCTCCATGATTTCTAAGTGGGAGAACTTGCAAAATAGCAGGGTGTTCAAATACTTATTTTCCTCACTGTATGTATCGGGGGGGTGAATCGTCACTGGTCTCGCGATTCAATTAGATTACGATTATCATGTCAACAATTCAATTCGATATCATGATGCATTGCATCCTCAATTTTCAATATTATTACACATGGCTACATTTTTGTCAATGAATAAGCAGTCAGATATATCAACTCCCTTTTTATTTTATCTGCTCCAAGAAAGTACACTTCCTGAATGTAGCAAACATCAAACACAACTTAAATCTGAACACAGCAGAATGCACATATGCAGTCTCGCACACACATGCACACACGCTGTAAATGTTAAAATAGTGGAAGCATTTTTTATTACTCACTTTTGTGTTTTCCCTTCCTTCACCATTTTACGCTAGCACGAGAAGCGCGTATTTGATTAATGATGTCAGAGAGACGTCAGTAGGCTACAATCGATTATGGTTTATGCAACGATTAATTTCAACACCCCTAATATGCATACAATTTACTGCAATTTCCAGCTGAAATTAACACTAATAGCACTAAAAAAACCAAGTGCAGATTATTGATTAATCAAGACTTATTTTCACCCAGTTCCTTCCACAATACTTTGCATGGCTTTTCTGATATAGTAAATATGCTGGGTAACATTGCGTTTGCGACAAATCCCGTGAAACAAGAGTCACGATAAACAAGCTTGTAGACTTGTAGTGGCAAACTAAAATGGCATGCTTGTTTCAGCAAATGTGGGGTTTTTTCCCCATTTTTTCTTGTTAACACGATCGGTTAAGTTTAGGTTAGGGTTTAGTATAGGTGGTAGAACTTCAACTCACCGGACATTTACTTTTCCAAACTGCCTCGTGAATACAACAACTAGCGTAATAAAAAGTTCTGTTTTAACTTTTTTTTCATCAGTTTTGGATAAAGCTCAATATGTACATTTAGCGACAGCCCCTGGAAATTTCACTTTGAAATTTTGGCAAAACTTGCATGAAGCAACATATTGCAAACTCAATGGAAAAATTTGCCTTTAGCAACATTTTACAGAAATATTTGCTAAAATAGAATATTTCTATTCCAGAAAGCAAGGTTAACTTATCATCACATATACCTTGAACTCCCGGTTGATTAACCCAAACCTTGCTTACTCGAGGTATGCTGGTTCCAAAAACGAGTCCGTGAGTAAGTTCAGACAACTCGGAGTATGTTGCCGGTAAACACACAAGACATTCTCAACAGAACAACGAATCAATGAGTCACCATGGAAACAGACGCTAAGAAAAGCACTTCTACTTCCTCTTCTTCTTTTGTTTAATGCCGTTTTCATAACTTACTTAGTGCACATCGTCACCTATCTCTTCGTTTAACAAGTAATCTTTATTCACTGAGAATAAAGATTATATTGTTTGTTTGATGCTAATTAATTGAATGCGGATCCATGTGTGAGATGAAAATAAAATAAATAAATATATTTGAATTGAATAAACATTTAAACATTACCTTGTTATAATAGTGCCTTAGAATTAATATATACATACATATTGTATATTATATAACGGTAACTATATAACAAACGTAGTCATGTTAATAACTTTATTAATTATATAGCACGCATCTAAATATCTCTTAAGCAGACTAACCCTGGAACATGAGCTGCTCCAGAGCAGGTTCATCAGAGAGTGAGTTGCTATGGCTACTTACATACCCTGAAAGTTACCTCCGTTTTTGGAACCGAAAGTTGAGGTTATCAGTAGGGCTGGGCAAAAAAAAATTGTTTTCGATTAATCGTCTTTAAAATGTGGTCGATTCAAAATCGATTCTCAAAGGCCACGAATAGATTTTTTTCCCATATTTATTTCCGCAAACATTGAACAAGATTAACGTAAATAATTACTAGTCTTCTCCACTAGATCACCCTCCTATTTGCCTTGCGCGATGTTACAAAGGA
This sequence comes from Gobio gobio, assembly GCF_949357685.1. Taxonomy (NCBI): domain Eukaryota; kingdom Metazoa; phylum Chordata; class Actinopteri; order Cypriniformes; family Gobionidae; genus Gobio; species Gobio gobio. The sequence goes on from NC_137106.1 coordinate 16,608,419, forward strand.
GCGAGAGGCATGCCTGTCATTCATTCATCATTCAGTGCTTAAATGGCGGCTTCCGGTGCATTTTTGACGTTTGTAATGCTGAAATGCATTATAATTCAAATAAATGAAATGCTACAAATCTGCGGAACTATTTGATGAGACATGACCCAGACGTTGCAACACCCCCACAGCCGAGCACACAACCGCTAAAAATAGATCACATACATGCGTATGCTTGCCTTGCATTATGATCATTGTAATAAACTTGAGCGTTCACTTAAGCATGTACATTGGCCATTAAAGACATATTCAAATCAACTGAGTCAATAGACAGCGCAGGACCAATAATTCAAATCTAATAACTAATATTATAAACAGATTTCCTCAAATAAAAGTTAGTCCACATAAGTCAGCACGTTAAGGTATTGTTGTTCGTTACCACGGCAACTACTTGTGTCCAGGTATGAACGCGCTTCTCGCGTATGAAAAGTAACTGGACACATGATGGGTGGCAAAATCGCAAGAAAAGTCCCTAATCTGGGGTTCCTAATCTGTTCTGTGTTTATTTTATTAGGTTATTTTATGTAACATGGGTACTTCCCATTTTTTTGTGAAAATTTGTACCACTTGATTTAAGTACACAAATGTATGATTTGCATAAAAAGTAAGCTTGAAGCTCCACCCCAAACCTAACACTCAGTGAGCATATCATATGAAAACAATTTGCCAAAAAATTGAAATAGTTAGTGTTCGAAAAACAATATTTTATGTAGATACTGATAAATAAACATATTTCTAAACTGAGAGTAATCAGTAATCACTGATTTTCTACAAAACCAGTGGGTGCAGTTATTAATACAAATGGCAAAATTGAGAATACAGTTTACAAATCTGTGAGGAAAGTTTATGAGTAGAGTGCAGATTACAAAATCATAGGCACAAATAACCAGATCTCAAAAATAAATTCATAAACATTCCTACATGGTCCAATGAGGGCTCTGTAAAATACAGTACCTTAAAGGTGTAGTGATATGGCATATTTTGAGGGTGTTTGTGAATTTGGATCAGGCTCCTTTGCAAATAAACAAAGCTCAACAAGGGCATATGTGGCATGAGAGCAGCTAGAGATGTGTTGCTGATTTATATTGGCTGAAACGGCAGCTCTCAGCTCACGTTATATCCTGGTGGGTGTCCCATCAAATACAATAACACATCCAGCGTGCTTTTCACCTGACACACTACCATGTGCTCGGTAGAAACGTCGCTCTGCAACAGAATTGAGCAATTTCTCAAGCTTACGGAATGAATCGATCTCATGGCGGCCGCGTCGCTGTCTGTCTCCATCTCAATGTTACTAAACATTTCAAGGACAAGCGCTCCATTCGCTGAAACAATGCGCATTATTTCAATCGACGGGGGCTTAAGTTACGAATACAGGGACGGTGTGACAATCTCAAAATCGCATGCATCTGATTCACGCGCACTTCGTTCTCGACATCTCCCTGACTTTCTCGAGTTGTGTTTTGGGTGAATTTATTCATTTCGGGATCTCACGCGACACTGAAATGAAATAAAACGAAGGTGAAATTGATCATGTGAAGGTGTTACATGCTTTTTATGGCAACCGTATGTCATTTTGATGCAGAAGTGGGTGATTAAAAGCTTCATGTACATAAATGTAGGCGTGTTGAATATATAAAGCGACAGTTACCTTGTGTGGCGGGTGTCCAGGTAAGAACTGCTTCTTAAAGTGACAGCTCCTGCTTTTTAAAACTCCTGTCCAATCAGCAGCGGCGTACACTCACATTCGTGCGTCCACTGCCTCTAACGGGACGTTGTCATTCTGCAAATAGGGGTCCTATGGAAATATTCTGGTCAATATTTATATTAATTGGTACAAATACACCCAGATGTGGCATTAAAGTGCAATAGAAAAGAAACTATTTAAAAATGTATCTTAGGCTGAGCCTACTCAAGCTTTTTGATGGTAAATTATATGAAAAGTTTGTTTAATCCCCTATTATGGCAGTGTAACAGTCCTCTAGCGTTCAAAACAGTCGATATATATTATTCCTAACTGAAAGTTAATAATTCTTGACACTGATTACCTGTAGTTGCTATGCGATAAGGCTTCTTTTGTTTTCTGTTTTTATTTTGTCATTGTTGTTGTTTTGTTTTTCATGGCTCTTCAGTTCTCTGAGATATATATATTCTGCACACCAGAATTTCGGCAGGTGGAGTACGTCTTTATCAGGCTATTGTACGTCTCTAGTATATCATGAAAACTGTATTTGGGCATACTCATGTGACATACGCCATTTTGCGTGTAGTTGTAGTAGTCAAGTAGGCTACATATATTTGGATGCAGGATAGGTAGTTCTAAAAATGCCCAAGGTGTCCCAAATGTCATTGTGCAAAATCTGTAAGTGCATTATTTTATAACCTTCAGGATAATGAAATACACATATCATATCTCTATCCTCACACACACACACACACACACACACACACACACACACACACACACACACACACACACACACACACACACATACAAATGCTCATATTATTCATGTTATGATTTCCAACATTTTTCACTTAATTTCTCTTCATCCTTGTGCCTCAGTACACACACACACAAACATACACACACACACACCTGCTCACAAGGATCCTAAGAGTAGCTCCAGTTACCAGTCACTGGTAAACTTCTCCACTTGGAGGGTTAAAGGGAGCTTTATTTATTTGTTTGTTTATTCACTTTTAGATGTTTTTATAGTTGTGGGACATATAAATATGTTTTATGATGACAGAAAAAAGCCACTGTATATTCAAATTTCTAAAGCTCCTTTTCTGTTTACTTTTATTGTGTATTGACATAATAATGATATTGTTGATATCTTACTGCTATGAAAGTACAATTATGTTTTGCTTAAATCTTTGCTTTACTATGCATGAAAACGTTTAGCTTGAGTAAACTGGAGGTTTACAATGTGTTCCGAATTATTATGCAGGTGACATATCAGTAGGATTTCAATACAATAAACATTCAGGTTTTAGTTTGCTTTATTTATCCATACCTTTTTACATAACTGGTATCAATCTCAGACAGGTTTGTTAAATAGTTACTTAGGTAAATGGAAACCCTACTAAAGAGGCTGTTCCACATTATTAAGCAAGTCACAGTTCACATGCAATATGGGGAGGAAGAAAGATCTCTCTGAAGATGAAAAGCATGACATGGTGCAATGTTATGCAAAAGGCATGAAAATAACTAATATTGTGTGAAAAATGAATGGAGATTATCAAATTATCATAAGATTTGTGAGTCATGCACAAGAGAACTCGGTCAGATAAAGGCGTATTAAGGAAAGTTTCTGGCAAAAAAGATGCTGGTGTCTCTGGAGTCTCAAGAACCTCTCCATGCAGGCTGGCCACCTCTAACCAAAGCTCACAAAGAGAAACTTTTACAGTGGGTGTAGAATTACACACATTTTTAAACTCATTTTTTAAATAGTTTTATTCACTGATGAATGCCGTACTACAATGGATGGTCTAGAAGATGGATGGATTTCTGGATGGTTGGCGATTTGGGCTGGAATATTGGGAAGTGAGATGGAAGCGTCCCTTTAGGGTCTCTGATGGTGTCAAAATGACTACTGCAAGATATGTGGAGTGAGTTTATAACTGACCCTTTTCACATTTTCAACACAGTAAACCCTATTGCTCAAAATAACTAATTGGTTTGAGTAGAGCTAACTCAAATTAAACAAATTAGAACAATCAAATGAACATTTATGAGTATTTAGAACTTTCTTTTTCTTTTGAGTTCTCAAAACGGACACATTTTAAGTAATCTGAATTGTTTCATTGTTTTGAGTTTTATCAAATTGTTTTTTTAACTTAAATTTAACTGAAACTGTGCTGGGATTTCTATTTTCTAGCATTTTCTTTGCCATGATGACACTCAAGGGGCAGTAAATGCCAAATTTAAGTGTTAAATTATGTTTTTTTGTGCACGTTTGACATGAAGTGGGATATTTAGTAGTGCTTAATGTTATATCATGCTAGTTTAGAAGAGTGTCTGTTTATACATCATAAATAAGCCTTCCACTGATGTATGATTTGTTAGGACAATATAAATATAGGACAATATTTGGCCGAGATACAACTTTGAAAATCTGGAATCTGAGGGTGCAAAAAAAAATCTCCTTTAAAGTTGTCCAAATCAAGTCCTTTGCAGTGCATATTACTACTACTTATACATTTTTTATATATTTATTGTAGGAAATTTACAAAATATATTAATGGAACATGATCTTTACTTAATAATGATTTTTGTTATAGAAGAAAAATCTATAATTTTGACCCATACAATGTATCTTTGGCTATTGCCACAAATATACCTGTGTGACTTATGACTGGTTCTGTGGTCCAGGGTCACATATGTTAAATGTATTATATTGCTGTCCTCCTTCAGCAAGTGCTATGCTAATGCTACCAAAGCAGTGTGTAACCAATTAGCAAGGTGGCATTTATTGAATTAGCTAGTTAAAGCTAGTTTCCACTACTAAAAATGTAAGATCGCATGATATTTTTTAAGTTAAATGTATGAATTAGCTTACTCAAATATTTCATGTTCAGAACAATTAAAATGTAAGATTACAAAATAAAAATCTGCAAGTTCTGCTTACTTAAACATTACATTTCTTATTCATTTTTTTTTTTTTTGAGTTTTGCCAACTTATTCCGTTTTACAGAGTATGGTATAAAAAGAAGAATAGTGCCTTCAGAAATAAAAGGATTTTCATTCAGGACAACGGACTATCCCATGCTGCAAAAAACACCACAGCAATAAAACTATTTGAAAATGTAATTCTACACCCACTGTAAACGTTTCTCTTTGTGAGCTTTGGTTAGAGGTGGCTGAAATGCAACTTTCCGCACAACTGCCAGCCTGCATGGAGAGGTTCTTGAGACTCCAGAGACACCAGCAGCTTCAAATACACATTTACTACTGTTTATAGCTATCCTTTTAATAAAAACATTTTTGACAGAAACTTTCCTTAATACGCCTTTATCTGACCGAGTTCTCTTGTGCATGACACAAATCTTATGACAGTTATATAATCTCCATTCAGTTTTCACACAATATTAGTTATTTTCATGTCTTTTGCATAACATTGCACCATGTCATGCTTTTCATCTTCAGAGAGATCTTTCTTCCTCCCCATATTGCATGAGAACTGTGACTTGCTTAATAATGTGAAACAACCTCTTTAAGTAGGGTTTGCATTTACCTAAGTAACTATTTAACAAACCTGTCTGAGATTGATACCAGGTATTTAAAAGATAAAAAAAAAAAACTAAAATCTGAATGTTTTATTGTACTGAAATCACTTAATAATTTGGAACTGACTGAGAAATTAAGAAATATAGGTCATCCAGGTAATTTTACTTAAGTTTAAAAGCAATTATCATGGATATCTATCATAAAAAAGGTAAACTTTTTCATATTGCATATTTTATCAAACATTTTCTTTTAGCCACCCTGGAAAACTGAATGGCAAAGTGACAGACATAAAAACAGGAAGCGTGAAGAGTTGAAGGAGACCGTCCCTAATTAAAGAGAACAATCAATCAGCTCCAAGACACAAACAGAGGACTAACATGCAACCAAATCCCTAAATCCTGCTGACGCGGAGGAAAAGTTCCATATCTCGAATGCAACCTGCCCCAGTAACTTCCACTGCACACTTCAAAAGAGAACAAGATGCCAAAGGTCACATCCCAACCTCAGTCTCCAGTGCTCATTGGAACGCTAGGGTAATAATAAGCAAGATACATTGCGTAACAACGCTTCATTGCTGCCATACTGGCCGTGCTGTTATTTCGATACAGTGCGGGGGCAGAGAGAGGGGAGAGGAGAGGCAGGCGACAGCAGACTGACGCCAGCATGAGATGACGGATATAGCTCGGGTGTATTGTTTTGGATTTTGCACGGGGCTGGAGGTGAGAGTAGTCTGAGTGTTACTGACTGTCCCGGTCTGTCCATCCCTCAAGTGTCCCGGCATGTATTTCTCCCTTGGGGGGGAAACACAAACCTGACCCCGAACCCCCATCCTACACCCCAGGATTAGCAGCCCTCCTATTTTTTGCCCCTTCCACCTTGTCTCTTCAGTCACATGCCAGCCGTGTGGTCTTTGTTTATGCAGCAATGATATCGCTAGACCAGGTTATTTATGTCTCCACGCTATAATTCAGTTGGTGGAAATAAATGTATTTCAATGACCTAAACCATGAATCTTAATCCAATAATATGCCTCTGATTGAATTTATGACGTATTTATTAAACTTAAGACTAATTAGTTCTCGGCCATAAATTCTGTAAAGTGACTAGTCTTTAATGCTGACCGAGTCGGCGTCTCCAAAGTATCGTCCTTTTATGATTTTAGAAATAATGGTGTCCTCATGCATGTGATGGAAAGTCATTTTGCTGTGGTATTTTTGTAGATAATAAATATTACATGAAAAAAAATATACAAAAGGTACAACCCACACTTACGATTTCAAATACTGACAGGCAGGTGAAATTAAAATAAAGATATTTTAGCTGCAATTAAGATTTCTGACCCTTAAAAGTGACTGGTGTTGGTGTAACCTATAATGGATGCAGGTTGATTCAGTCAAATAATATTTTTGACTTAAATAAAGCCAGTACATGTTATCACATAAAGCATATTTTAGGTCTCCTGTTAAAACGTTTTTAAGAGTACCTTTATTTGAAAGTAAAAAGCATGTCATATGTGACGGCTAAATGTTTCTCCCTCTCTTCTGCCTTCATCACTTTTTTAAACCTTAATGTGATACTAGTTGAAATATCCTCCTTTTTTAATAAACAGCACTTATGTTAACCCAAATTATTTTGTTGAATATCAACAGGTAAAATGTCTTAGTACATTATAAGCAAAATAGGTTTCAAGGTCTCGGTTCAGCTCATCATTGTTAGTCTGCTCAGTCACGTACATTAAGGAATTTTAGGTTTATTTCTTGTACTCTTATAGTCATTCCTTGCTGTGCAGCTTTAACAGTGGCAGAACTGAATTCTGAGGATTGTATCAACAATTCAGCACCCTGGACAGCTCCACACACAAGAGACTCACTGCATAGCTTTAGCACACTTTCAGATAGTTGCCTACTAGGAAACAACAGTTTCTATAAGATACAGATCCCACAACAGTGAATTAGTAGGCAAACATGAGTTGCCAGGCAAAGCTTGTCTAATTTTTTTTTACAAATTTAATGGTGTGAATAAACAACAATTATGATAAATTCCTTTATTCCGAGTTATCCTGTGTGATCAATTCTGCCTTATCAAACAGATACCTATATATTAAAAAAAATCAACCAACTAAAATTAAAAATTAGGTTTAATTTCTGCCCTAAATTAAAGTGAGACAAAAGTGGTTTTCACAAGTTGCAGTGATGAGTCCATTGCACTTTTTCAACCACTGAATTTGACTAAAGATGTCCAGATGTCTCATCATTTCAAATTACAAAGAGTATATTTGATGGAGGCTAATAATAAAAGTAATAATAATAATAATAAGTAGTAGTGGCAAAAAGTGACACCTGCGAACTTGATTCAAAGATTTTGTAAGCATACTGTATAGTTATGCTTGGAGTCAATTTATTTATTTGTGACAATAATGAAACATGCCAAATTGTGCAGACATCATTTTTTGACATACTTTTATGAATACATGCAAAAACAAGAGAGAGCCAATGCAATATTAATAACTGAATATGTTGTAGTCAATGTATGCTTTTTGCTGAGCTTTTTTTTTTTTTGGCATAGTAAAATAAAAACTTTAGTTGTTTACCAGCTTTATGTTGCCAAATACTTTTGTCAGATAAATACCTTAGCCAAGTTTAGCATTTTATTCTTCCCTCATATTTAATTGATTTAAAAATACTAAATATTTCCCTCATATTGTGATGGTTTAACTGAACTTGTAGTGTCATTAAAAACCAATCCACTCCAGACATCACTTTTGGCCACTACTGTATACATTATTTTTTTTAATATAACAAACACAGAATGACAGATACATTAAAACATAGCAATGCTATCAGTCTGGAGAGGAAGAAACACTATTAATCACATGTATTTTCTTTTATCCTATATAAAGAGAAACTATTAAACCCTTGCTGATTTTATATTTGAATCTTATTTTGTTTAATATTGCTTACACTAGTTATATATGATATACAAAATAAATCTAATATGTGCAGATTCACGTACTGGCATTTTAAAGCCCTCATTTGTGTATTATAATGACCACTTTTTGCACCCCTTTATTCTCAATATTTAATATCTACCACGTAGTGTGGTGTATGTCCTGTGCTCGAAAATAGAGTCTCTTTGCTGCCACCTAATGTATATCCGTCCCAAAGCTTCTCCTGATCCGAGCTGGAAGCGCCTCATATGGGCACATGCGACATGACTGTGGAGATCTGCTCATTTAATCTGCTGTCTATCAGTCTAATCATATCATCAGCATTCTCTCCTGCACAAATACTACAGCGGCCTTTGATCCGACGTAGCCCCTCTCACTGATGGTTCACTTTAATGTTAATTAAATCAAGATTAAAGGCACCTCGGAGATAATTCAGCAACGCCAATATAAATCTATAAATCTTTAGGGGCACTTGTCATGCTCGCGCTCCTTCGATTGCACAAAACTATTGGGTTATTTTCTCTCGCTTTTATTTTTCCTGGAGAGCAATCTACAAGTGTTCAAGTTGTAAATTATGTCTGGTTAAAATAACAGTTTTGGTTTATTTTTCGGAAATTCTGTATAGCCTAATCCTCTTTATGTAGGCCCGGTGTGTGTGTGTGTGTGTGTGTGTGTGTGTGTGTGTGTGTAGGTGGTGGGGGGTTATTGCTGGCTTGTGCGCGTGCGCATTTGAATAAATAAAGAGGAGAGCGCGCAGTGTCGTATTTTGTTGTAACGTTTTTTTTTCCCACTGTATCGCACGCTCATTTAATATTCCCATGCATCTGCAACAAATTTAAGTAGTTTAGAAAACGGTGTTACTTGTGTCAAGTACCATGAAAGCTGTTTTACAGCTATCCACCCCGTAACACTAAACAACTTTGTGTGCATGAATTTGTTGTAATGATCCAATTGACTTATTATGGGAACTTCTATTGCCACCCAAAATGGTGAACATATAGGAGTTCAAATTTCAAACAGCAAGTAAAACCTCAGCTAAAAAAGTAACAAACAATCTGTATGTGGTTACTCAATCTAACAAACGAGACAAACCTGGCCTAATATCTGTGCCACAATCTTGGAACGTCTGTTAGAAGTGCGTTGGAGACGTGTACATCCCTCAATATATGTTTAGACATATTACATGTTTTATTTAAACATGCAGATGAAAAGCTTGTGTGGATGTTTTAAATCAAATTAAATAAGAAAACCTGCTGATTCAGATACCAGCTCTGCAATTTAACGTCCAGTCAAACATGACGTTATCATTTATCCTGTAGGTAGCACTTTATTTTACAGTCATGTTCTCCGTGTATTATGTACTTATTATAGTAATTGCAATAAGTGGGTATCATTATATTATTACTAGGAACAAACCCTGAACCTACCCCTAAACTTAACCTTTTACCCCATGTAGTTACCTGATCAGTGCATGTACTGTAAAATAAAGTGAAATCCTTTATATTTTTACAAAGACTCTTACAACTTCTAATGTCACTCAGGAGGATGGTGCTCGTGCATGATAGTGATTTCACCCTGTGGCTCATTTCTAATTGGTTAAACGGATGACGTTACAACTCACTCGGTGTTACAGCACTCCTGGTTTCCTCTAATGCGATGTTTAACTTTGAATAAACTTGTTTTTTATTGCATCTAAAGTTATCTAGATTGTATTAAATGTACTAAAGTTTTATTCAATCCAAATGCTACATTTGATTTGATTAATTTGACAAAACAGGAGTATCAGTAATAATCACGTCCACAGCAGTTCTCATCAGTCTCTGTTAGATCCGCGCGCTTTATCAGTTAGAGATGTGGAGAGCTGTGCAGACGCGCGCGATGAGGGCTGGTTGGTTAACCTGCCGTTGATATGCAAATATAATTAAGTGAAGTTACACATAAAGATAATTTGACGCTCGGTATGATCGCAATCTATAAACGCAAGTATGTCGGTACTCACATGGTCACTGGGTGTCACTTCTGCTGAGGGATAATTGGCTGGCGCGCGCGGTGTCTTTTCTCTATAGTGTGCAGTCAGTGCAGGTGTCGATCACTGCTCAGCTTCAAACGGCGCGGCGCAGTTTATGATGCCTTCGGGTTGTTGTGTACACTTGGCTATAAATAGGTAACTTTTTAGATAAAACGGCTAACAAATGAGAAGGGATGGCGTAATTTTGCGCAGGAGCTCCCTCTCTCAGCAAGATATGCCCCCGGAATCTTCCATGTAAATTTCAACAGATCATGAGATGAATAATTCAAGTAGCCTAATCAAATTAAATTTCAACAGATCGTCGGCTGATTTCGTCAAGGAACCAACATGAAGTAAACAAACACATGTCTGACAGTCGGTTTTCATTAACTTTTCCCAGCCTGACAGAACAAATACTATATTTTTACTACAAATACTAGTTTTTACACACATTATCTTAACTTCAGATATGACAGAAAAGTTTACCCGCTGTTTTTGGACCGTCAATAAAACAATGAAACTAAACCATTTTAGGCAGAACCATGTTTCAGAACATAAGAACTTCATACGGATATAACAACACTGCTAAAAAAGAATGTCTTCATGAAAATCTAAAAAGAAAGAAAGAAAGAAATCAAATCTCCACCATGATAGGATACATTGGGTGTACATTTTAGCTGTAATCATTCAGCAGTCTTTATCTCTAACTTGTTAAAAGTCTGTAAGCATACACCTTACCCTGTCTAGGTATTAATTCCTTTATATTGCCTTTGATATATTGTCGCAGTGCAGGTTGACTGTTTCATATTCATATCTAATCTCATGGCCCATAAACTAATAACATAAAGACGATTCGAATTAATCCATTCAGTGACAAGAGACAGACAAAAGGCAAGCGGATGTTTGCGTCATGATTTATAGAGTTCAACCTATACCCTTTTTTATTTGTCAGTGTGGGGTGTGCGCGCGAGAGACCCTTAACATCTTGTCCGTTTATGTAATACTTCCCTTAGGTTTTGGGGAAGCTTTTCTCGTTCTACACGTGTATAGCACACCGAGTATTCGCGTTAAAGCCACGTTCTCGAGTCTTAATTAACGTTAAACTTAATTACGCGTCATTTTGTATAGGAGAGTGCTTGGTGAGAGCTGCTCGCGCAGATACCAAGAGTAAGCGGCACGAGACGCGCTTTTAGGAGTACGGAGGTACGTTTTCAGCATAAAAACCCCCCAAAAAACTTTCAAATAGTTTATTCTAGGACTAGGTGAAATAAAACATTATTGTATCATTTGTACATTATTTAGCTTTAGATTAATGGAAATATCCGGCCGATACTATTTCTCACCCGTTCGTGTGTGTGTGTGTGTGTGTGTGTGTGTGTGTGTCTTTTTTCTCACCATCACGCATTGATTTCGCTCAATAAATGAACAGTAAGGCACTTGCAAAAAGTTTTAGCTTTTTTAAAAATATTATTATACTGCAACTGGAAGTTTTTACTTTATATACATAATAATGAATGCATTATTCATTTGGTGGTTACAAAAATATTTATGACAAGACATAAATACCCCCCCCCCCCCCTCCTCCCACTAGACAGGCCTTCACTAGATCCTGACTGCTGTCCATGGTCCTGATCGGATCTCCTGAAAAGTTTATTTTAGTTTCTATAAGCATTCTTCCCTACTATAGCATGCAAAAAGCAACCGAGTATGTCAAATAGGGTGTCCAAATATGCAGTATATGAAAATGTACCTGCTGAGAAGTATGCAACCATGGACATTTTGCTACCTCATGAGGCCACAGGAGCAGAGGAGAACTCAGATTTGCAAAAAAGAAAGTTATTTGTGGTTAAATTGGACTTAACATTACCCAAGTAAATCATTTTTGCAGTTGTTGTTAGTACGTCATAGGTGAAAGCCGCCAGTTTTAGTATGTCTAGAAATACATTCATACTACACACATACATACCTTAAGATCACACTTTGGTACTAAATTCTTTGTCTTTCTTTTATTGGAGTTCAAATATTAAACAAGACTTAAGATTGTGACTATGTCTAATCAGGGCCATAGGAACTGCTTCTTTGAACATCAAATGTCCTCACCACCTACTTACTTATTACCAAATTGGACAAATAAAATAAAGGGCTGTTTAAATTAATGTGAATTTATTAAAAGTAAAAAATAAAAACATTTATATAGACACATGCACAATCAAGCAAATATTTAAAACTTTCTTCCTTTAGTATTGAGAAAGTTTTGTATTTTTGTTTGTTTGTTTTAAATTACACCCAAAAGGTATATCAAGCAATACCATTAATGCAGATGGTATATATCAAGCATGGTCTTATGGAGGAATGCTATTTCTATTTGAATATTTTGTAGCAGCAGAAAATGAAATGAAAGGTGTTAGATATTTAGCTCATCGTTGCGTAATATAAGACACTGCTGAAGCTCACAGCTTGAAAATGGATCAGATTGCTCCGCATTTGGGCATTAATTGATGTGTAACCTCAACCCTGTGGAAATCCGATAGGTTTCCTATTATTACGTAAAGGGAATGCCATTTGCTTTATATCGCTTCTCTGCTTTCCTTCTCATACAATCCATCCATCCATCCATCTCTCTCTCTCTCCACACATTGTAACTTTTTGTCAAAGTTGTAATGAATAACAAACATTATTTAAGTTTTCCAAGAAAAGATTTTATCAGTCTTTAATTGAGTGTTACAAAGTTATAAAATCTTAGCAAGTGTGTTACCTACCTCTTTGTAATTATTGATTTTGTACTAAATCCTACACCTATCCTATATATACTGTATATATATGTGTGTGTGTGTGCACATGTATATGCTACTGTAGCTCAAATTGCTCAAGAAGTTAATGCTGGTTCTGATAGAAAAGTGTCAGAAAACACAGTGCATCACAGTTTGTTGCGCATGTGGCTGCATAGCCGCAGACCAGTCAGGGTGCCCATGCTGACCCCTGTCCACCGCCGAAAGCACCTACAGTGGTCACGTGAGCATCAGAACTGGACCACGGACTAATGGAAGAAGGTGGCCTGGTCTGATGAATCACGTTTTCTTTTACATCACGTGGATGGCCGGGTGCGTGTGTGTCGCTTACCTGGGGAACACATGGCACCAGGATGGACTATGGGAAGAAGGTAAGCCGGTGGAGGCTTTTCATGGAAATTGTATTCTTCCATGGCCTCTTTCAGCAGGATAATGCGCCCTGCCACAAAGCAATAATGGTTCAGGAATGGTTTGAGGAGCTCAACGACTTTGAGGTGTTGACTTGGCCTCCTAATTCTCTAGAACTGAATCCAATCGAGTGTCTGTGGGATGTGCTGTCTGTTTACATAATATATGTGTGTGTACTTTGTATAATTACATATATTTGAATACCACACACATACATGTATATATTTAAGAAATATTTGCTTTGTATATACTGTACATATATATGTGTACATATATATGTGTATATATATATATATATATATATATATATATATATATATATATATATATATATATATATATATATATATATATATAATTTATATTATAAATACATATTTTATATATAAATCTAACAATGTTTTCTTAAATATTTACATGCATGTATGTGTATTTATATATACATAATTATACACAGTACACAAAACTTTTATTTTGGATGTGATTAATCGATTTGACAGAACATATACACATACATATATTGGTAACACTTTAGAATAATGGTCATTAGTTAACATTAGTTGACTACATTAGTTAACATGAACTAATAATGAACTGCACTTATAAACCATTTATTTATCTTTGTTAATGTTCATTTCAACATTTACTAATGCTTTATTAAAATCGTGTTAACATTAGTTAATGCAGTGTGAACTAACATGAACAAACCATGAACAGCTGGATTTATATTAACTAATGTTAACAAAGATGAACAAATACAGTAACTATTGTTCATGGTTAGTTCATGTTAGTTAATACATTAACTAATGTTAACTAATGACTATTATTCTAAAGTGTTACCCATATATTAATGTAGTGTTGTACAGATATAATTTATAGTGGTGTAATTAATTGGTCTGGTTAAATATAGAGATTACAAAATCGAATGGAATGCAAATGGCTGTGCCTATGATGAACGCAAAAACAGCACAGTCCACATTGCCCCTGTCGTCTCTGTGAAACGTCTGGTTTAGAAATGAAGTTGGTCCCCTCAGCAGCGTACATTCAGTTTGCTGTATCACCAACCATGCACGTGCCCTTTTAGCCAGAGAGAGCCGCTCAACGTTAGCTCTCTATCCTATGCCTTTAAACAAATGAGGTCTGCCATTAGCAAAAAAACACACTGTGAGTACCGTCTGCCTCACTCTTGACAAAATAAAAAAAGAAGAAGAGTTTATCATGTGCACTCTCTCAACAAAGAGTCCATGACAGCGCTTGTGAATCATCCTTACATATCTTGTTTAAGGTCAGTTTGGAGGCGGATATCCGATTCCACATCAACACTCTCGACTATAAGACAATTTGTGAACACGAGCCCAGATGCCGAGGCCTGTCTCCTCCAGCTCGTACCTCCCTCCAGTGCCAGCTCTCTTCTCCCAGGTAATTGCGATACTCTGACACTGTCAAGAGAGCAGCAACATGCCTCATCAGAGGAACTATTTGCATTTTGTGGCGTGATCGTTTATGGCATGCGTCCTGGTGAACTTCCTCTGTCTTTGTTAAATACGACTCAGATGTGACACCTTCAACCCTGTCGGCCCCTCCCTCGCCGCCATTAACAAACTCGCCGAGGTGTCAAAAAAGATAAGAAAAATTAAAGAGACTGCCCCCTTTTCGCTTAATAACCCTTAAATCTCCACAAATACACTCGGATGCCTCACCACACCTCTAGCGGCTTGGGGCGTGTTGTGTTCTCTATTTATTTACCATCCCACAACCAGCGCACAAAGACTAATGGATGAAAAGTGACAAGCTATCAGGAGAATCTGAATGCATAATTGATTCAGGGCATAAATTAATATGATTATGCAGCGGCAAGGGGCATGTCTGCCAAGCGGCGGAGAAGCGCAGGGGGGATGAAACATGGCTCCCATCTTCAGGGCTGATAGGCATCAATATGTAACAAACATCGTCTTCTCCGTTTCATGCTCTTTATACAGGACATGCCTCAGTGATGAGAGTCTTCTTCCTCATCTGAGATGCCATAACAAGGTGCTGGTTGAGCAAGTTTCCATCTGACCGAGACTTGTACAAAGACATAATGGGGGTGTTCGGTTGTACACTGTCAAAGTTCTCAAAAGTAGGTGAATTCCAGTTGAAACACAAAGGAATACTGGATGGCATGAGATTTACAAAAAACTATGATAATATGGTACATAAAAAAAAATGATACCATGGTATTTCTGGCACTTTTCTGTGTGTCATTGCAAACAAAACAAAAAAAATTCTAGCCTGATGTCGTCATACTCAGATTTCTAGTCAGAATCTGTGTCTGGTACTGCTCCATTGGGCTTTGATTATGAGGCGTGTTTCAACCGAGCCAGGAAAGAAAATGCCTCTGCACTCAATTGGATAGACCTACAACCAATCAGAGCAATGGAGCGACGCATGGTTGTCAACAGAACTCAACTGCACCCACGCTGGAAGAAGTAGACGAGGAAGATGAGTGTAAACGATCTTTGCTGGTGTTGTAAAAATAATTTAAGGATACATGGAGTACTTACCAACACGATCATCATTTTTAAGAGAAATGGTAAAGTAGAATGTATATACGAACAAGTTCTCCGTTTAGGATTAGAACGAATTCAACCCAAGCGCTCTTTGGTGACGTGAATGATTACGTTACTGTTAATCATCTGCCCAATTTCATTGGTCTGAACAGCTCTTGTTCGAGCATAGTTGCTCCACAACAGATCAAGTCCAGACCGAACTTCCCAACCTCAAATGTTGTGGCGTGGCTAAGTTCGGCTGGTATCCAGGCTAAAAAAAATCCATAAAAATAGGACACAATATACTGTATTAATTTGACGTAATTTTCTGTATTTTTTAAAGGCGTTTTACCTGCATTTTGAATTTTGGACTTTGTTCCTGGTCTGCAGTGGTCAGTATCTATGGTGGTCCAAGGAAGGAACAGTGATGAACCGGCGACATGGGTCATGGGCAGCCAAGGCTCATTGATGCACGTGGGGAACGAAGACTGGCCCGTGTGGTCCAATCAAACAGACGAGCTAATGTAGCTCAAATTGCTCAAGAAGTTAATGCTGGTCCTGATTGAATCTTCATATGGTAAAAAATCTGCAAAAATAAGGAGCAATGTACTTTATTAATTCCACAGAATTTTCTGTATTTCATTTTTACAGGTGTTTTACCTCCTGTATTTTGAATTGTGGACTTCATTGCGTTGTGTTTAAGGGTTAACGGAAATGTCGGTAAAACTGCCGGATAATGTCCTGGTAATAAGCTGCCAGTACTTTTTATTTATTTTTTATAGTACAACCCCAAATCAGAAAAAGTTGGGACAGTATGGAAAACGCAAAAAAAAAAAAAAAGAAGTGATTTCTAAATTTACTTTGACTTGTATTTCATTGCAGACAATATGAAAACAAAATATTTCATGTCTTGTCTGGTCAACTTCATGTCATTTGTAAATATGCATCCTTTCCTGTCATTCAGACCTGCAACACATTTAAAAAAAAGTTGGGACAGGAGCAATTTAGGGCTAATAATGAGGTAAAATGGTTAAATAATGATGTGATTTGAAACAGGTGATGTCAACAGGTTATTGTAATTATGATTTGGTACAAAAGCAGCATCCAAGAAAGGTCTAATCTTTTAGGAGCAAAGATGGGCCGAGGATCGCCAGTTTGCCAACAAATACGTGAGAAAATTATTGAAATTTTTAAAAACAATGTTCCTCAAAGAAAGATAGGAAGAGATTTGGATATTTCACATTCAACAGTGCATAACATAATTAAAAGATTCAAGGAATCTGGAGGAATTTCAGTGCGTAAAGGACAAGGGCGCAAGCCTAAGCTGAACAACGTGATCTCCGATCCCTCAGGCGGCATCAAGAATCGTCATTCATCTATAAGCGATATCACCACATGGGCTCAGAACTACTTTGGCAAACCTTTGTCAAGTACCACAATACGTAGCATGAACAAGATCCACAAATGCCACAAATGCCAGTTAAAACTCTACTGTGCCAAAAGGAAGCCCTATGTTAACAGTGTCCAGAAGCGCCGTCGACTTCTCTGGGCTCGGAGGCATCTGGGATGGACCATCACACAGTGGAAACGTGTACTGTGGTCAGATGAATCAGTATTTGAGGTATTTTTTGGGAGGAATGGACGCCGTGTGCTCCGGACCAAAGAAGAAAAGGATCATCCAGACTGTTACCAGCAACAAGTCCAAAAGCCAGGGTCTGTCATGGTATGGGGTTGTGTCAGTGCCCTTGGCAAAGGTAACTTGCACTTCTGTAAAGGGACCATTAATGCTGAAAAGTACATAGAGATTTTGGAGCATAATATGCTGCCTTCAAGAAGACATCTTGCATATTTCAACAAGACAATGCAAAACCACATTCTGTACACATTACAAAGTCCTGGCTGCAGAGGAAGAGGGTACGGGTACTTGACTGGCCTGCCTGCAGTCCCGACCTGTCTCCAATAGAGAATATGTGGCACATTTTGAAGCGCAAAATGCGACAATGAAGACCCCGTACTGTTGCCCACCTTAAGACTTGTTTGCAGGAAGAATGGGACAAAATTACACCTGAAAAACGTCATCACTTGGTGTCTTCAGTCCCTAAACGTCTTTTAAGTGTTGTGAAAAGGAATGGCACCCTTACAAAGTGGTAAATGCTTTACTGTCCCAACTTTTTTTGAAATGTGTTGCAGGTCTAAATGACAGGAAAGGATGCATATTTACAAATGACATGAAGTTGACCGGACAAAACATGAAATATTTTTGTTCATATTGTCTGCAATGAAATACAAGTCAAAGTAAATTTAGAAATTACTTCTTTTTTTTATTTGCGTTTTCCATACTGTCCCAACTTTTTCTGATTTGGGGTTGTACATGTCATATGCTAATAATGAAGCAGTAATTTCTAGCATCAGATTAACAAATATAAACCAATCAATATGTACAAACAAGAATGCAGTTATAAAATCTTAGCATTAAAGAAACATCATATAATAGTAACAAACAAGCAAACAAACATAATATAGTGACAAATTCCTAACATCAAACAAACATAATCTACTATCAGTATAAATACAAAGTAATAAATGCCTAGAATCCAACAAACATCATTTACTAGTAGTACAAACAAACAAACAAACATGCAGTGATAAATAGTGAGCCTCAAACAAACATTATATTCTCTCTATTAATTCCAATTAATCCTCTAATAGTAAAATAAAGATATAAACAAACAATTTCTAACAAACATCATCCACTAGTAGTAAAAAAAGATTTATAAAATGCATTAATACATGCCTACAAATCTCCTCACCAGAGCCCAAGAAGGTAGTCTGAAAAACAATCCTGAACATCTAGACCTGGATCTTGCCTTTTAAGAGTTTACCTTGAAAGCAGCCGTGTTTTGAAGTCTTATCTCTTGTTTGCGGTTTCATGTGCATGGAACATGAAGGCTTTTAAGTGAGAGCAAATATATTAGATTTTGTAATTACTAGGGCACCAAGCTGTGACTCAAATTATGATTCACAGCAACAGATGTGCTCCAAGTTGTTGCATACATATATTTGTGATGCATCTCAGACAGCACTATTTGTTAGTTATCATGTCAGTAGATCTCGTTGGACATTTGTCTGGGAGTTGAATCTTCCTTTAGTAAATGTTGAGGATTGTTTAAGCCCAAAGGATCATCTGCTTTTCCAGAGGTGCTGGCCAATGGTTTCTGAGTAGGCAAAGTGAACAGAAGCACAGTGCTGACAGCATCCCCAATGTGGCTTACGCACCATTATGACTGGTCATGCGATACCAGGAATACGCTCAGACACAGCGTGCACTAAGGTCAGGCCACAGATCATCCTAATCTGGGATTGTCAACATGGAGTCATTGGCAAGGTGGCTGTTTGTCCTCGAGGTCCATTTGAGAAGAAAACGCAAGGACTTAAATAAGGAAGTCCATGTGCCAAAAGGAGGCGGTTGCCAAAAAGCACAGATGCTGTGAATAGTTGGTACTTAAATCAATGCTATTTATATGAGAGTGACATGCGTAAGAAAACAAGCGGAGTGTGTCTGTTAAGTAGCTGCTGTGCCATGTGCCAGTTCTGTGTCTGGCTCGCTTTGCTCTCACATGTGTACACACACAAAAACAAGTCGTTGTCATGTCTTTACACTTACTTGAAGCTGCATCTGAAGTTACACGTACAGCACTAAAGGTGCATTTACATAGTTTTACACTGCTTTTACAGTTGCAGTTACAATTTTAGGAAATTATTGCTTATAATTATTAACACAGAAACGTCAGGATTATTGATAATATAAAATAAAAATATGCATTTATAAAATATTAATCTCAGCCTCAGACATCACGCTCACGGACTGTTGGCTGAACATCTAATGAATAAGGCACACAAAATTAGAAACGTTCCGAAGTCGTGATCTGATTGTTTGAAGTCTACAGGATTTCCGGGAGACGTGCGAGTCGCGTTCTTCAACAAACAAAGCTGTTGTGATGCCAAACCCCCTTATGAAAGAAAGCCGACGTTTTTACAACTGATAATGAGCGCTTATCAGGATAAACTAAACACTGGTTTGTCAAAAGTATGTGAAGTATGTGAAGCTCATGTTATAGACTCTTTAAAAATACCTCCAAGAGTTTTACGCGCTGGTCTTTTATAGACCCTTTTCACAGACTGTGATGACATGTTTTAAAGGTGCTGTATGTAAGTTTTTCACTTTACTAAAGCATAAAAATACCGTAATATGTTTGCAGATATTTAGGAACCATGCTAAATTCACCTACTTGTTTCTCTGAAAAATAATGCTACAGCCAGTTGTTTTACTTTGAAATGTGCGTTCCGTGTCAGAATGTCTGTTTTTGTTTTGGTCTGTGAGGTTGCCAGTTTACTAGGGGTGTAACCGTACCCTTATTTGTATCGAACCGTTTCGGTGCAGGGCTTTCGGTTCGGTGCACGCGTGTACCGAGCGGTTTCCGAATGCAATCTTTGACAGTTAACAGTCGACTTGTTGTAAGCGCGGAACACACTTCAATCCGAGTTCCCACACGAACATATTAAGTATTCAGTCCATTTTATCATGAAATTCAAACGATAAATGCCGTTTTGACACTCTTTAATGTGACGTGACTGTATAGGCGCTGTATAGACGCGTCAATTCAACTTAAAGCGTCAACGCGGCGCGCGAGTGAACGCGATCATCTCTTCCTAAAGAATAAACATAAAATAACATCTCTTAAGGTATGTTGAGGATACATTACAACTTACTGAAATGTATCATATGTCGTGTAATCGCTCAGTCTGTGTTTCAACGGTGGAAAGACAATAAAACAGCTTGTAAACAATTTCACGTAGCATCACATTTACCTCAGGCAGTCATTCAGCATCCACAGCTGTTAGTTCACTAGAGAGATTAACTCTTTCGCTAAATATATGCACTATATTAGCCTATATTCATTATATTCTACTTAACCTGTTAGTGATGTCTAGTTTATTTAATGTATGTTTAAATAAATCTGTCATGAAAGTGACAGGCACTGTGTATAAATGAATATATTTCAACAACGAATTGGAGAAAAAAATTATACTTAAAAATATACAAAAACTGCCTTATGTGAAGCTTGAGTGTTGATTATTATACCTAAAAATAAATAGCAACTGAATTTAGGCAAATAGTTTGGGCTCTGTTGTTAATCTTTAATAGCAATGTGTATGTAAGGGCTCCCTATATAGTTTACAGCAATATTTTTAAGAAACTTTTAGTTATAATTGAATTCATTTAAGGACAGACACATTTTTTTTTCCACAAAACCAATGTTGAATAAAAATAAATAAAAATAAATTTTGTAAAACTGCTGTACCGAACTCATATCGAACTGTGACATCAAAACCGAGGTACGTACCGAACCGTCAGTTTTGTGTACCGTTACACCCCTACAGTTTACCCAATAGTATTTCGACACCACAGGATGCCAGTTGGCGGAAAACACCACATATTGCAGCAGCTATGGAATCCAGCGAACAAACTGGGTCAGAGATCGCAGATTTTACCCGACTTAAAAAGCCTCGGCATCCATCTAAAAATCTCATTTAAATCTCAGCACATTAAAATGCGGATATATCAACTCATCAACTTACAGTGTGGCTTTCATTGTCATTTGCGCTTGCTCCTTTTGCATGTCCTCAAGCTAACAACCCGCATGAGCGTCAAGTCTGAGGAGGCGGAAGATCTCCAATATTTTGAATTTGGACTGCAGTACCTATTTCGACCACTAGCTGTCAATCCTACATACCGTACCTTTAACTGTCATCAGCATCGTAAATCCTGCCGTTTTAATAAAATAAAAAAGTGTACATTTATAACTCTATACTTAATTTTATATTACCGTCGCATCAAATTAGAGAAAACTAATGCTGTTGTGAGGTTGTTTCTAATAGCTCGTTTCCACCGAGTGATACAGTACGATTCAGGACGGTAAACCCTGATCCAGCTTGCGTTTCCACCGCCAACAGTACGCTTACTTGATAGGCATGGTGTATGACGGAAAGTAGCGTTCAACGTCATTCTCGCATGAAGAAGAAAGAGACACAGTAAACAACAATGGAGGACATACAGCAGATCTTGTTCATGCTTCTCGGCATGTGGCTGTTTGTCACAAGACCATAGTCCGTAAAAAAATAAGGACGACACGACTTAATTCGCTTCCGCTGATGAGAGTTGAAGCTTTCGGAGGCCCGCACACGCCGCTGACATCTTGCGCAGCTTTGGGACCGAGTCTGCGCAGTAGTGGTGATCTCGGGACCGGAATCTGCGCGGTAGAGAGCAGGAAGTAGAGGTGCGATTATCAAAAGCCCGCCCACACTCTCGCAGATGCAGAACAATTCATTATGTTGGTGTGAAATAAACAGTTATGGAAGTGTAGAAATTAAAGCTAAAGCTCCAATCTCCTCCCAAAAATCCTGAAAAAAGTCTGTTAGTGCCTCAGTGACAACTTCAGTCAGAGAAGCCGTCAATCTCAGCTGTCAATCATGACGTCACATCCCCCGTTTTTATAGCATCAAATAATTAACTAAAACTTATTTAAAAAACAAACATTTGAAATGAAATCGTGATGATAACTGCCTAAAATGACAGAAACCATCTTTAGGAAACAATTATTTGAAGTGTAATTTAATTGTTTAGTTTGTCTCGCGTCCATTGTAATACATGGAGGGGTGGGGTTATTGAGCTATTCTGGGACCAACCGCCGGGGGGGGGGGCGATCGAGGCGCGGAGGCTTCAGTTTCTGAGAGGAGTGCTGCAACTGTATATTTTAAAAAGTCGTGCCTTCAGTCTGAAGGTCTGGCTATGCGAGATGTAGTAAAAACAGACGACAACGTTGTCAAAATGATCCCCGTTTACACGGATCAGCGAAAAATGACTAAAAAGGCTGTATTATGCATGCCAGGGCAGTGATTGGCGATGTCACTTTATCAAGAAACACCCCGCGAACACATTATAGGCATGCATAAACATGTAGCACGAGTGCGCATGACATTTTCACAAATTCATATTTTTGTTGTTTACATGGAGACGGTGAAGGCGACGTTATCAAAACCAAGCACTTTGAAACACGTTTTCAAAAGCTTGCATTTTCAGGCCCCCAAAACACTGTTGTTGTGTAATTGAACGACCAAAATGCATACGTTTTTTGGTTGTAGTTGAAAACGTATTTTTTATTCTTTTATTTTCTATAAAATGGATAGACCTGGTCAGGAGACAAGAACTCTTGAAAAAAGAGGTGTTATTTAAATGTTGGCTTTTGTACTGTTTAGTTTTACTTAGTACACTGTAAAAATGTTTGTCAGGTAACTTAAGAATGCGCTTCATGTGATAACATGATATGACTGAACCAAGCTGAATACATTAGGTCACATCAACAAAGAAATGTTTGCCGGTCAGATCAAGTATAAATGAATCAATTTAGCAACAACTCTTTTACAGCGTATTTTGTCTCAGTTGGATCACAGCAGTGCAGCGAGGACTAAAAGAAATCTAAAGTAAAGACCACGTCATGGTGAACTCCAACCCTGTAATGAGAACCAGTGAGGAACCCAGATGAAACAGGACTGCTGTCCTCTCCACTCATTCTACTTGTTATCATATCCCAGGGGTTGACATGGCACAGTGTGCAGCCAGGTTTGAAACGTGACACCCTCATCGAACCCCTGGAGTCCCGTGGGAGCCCCTCAGACAGACTTACTCAAGCTTCAGAGATGAAAATCAATAAACAATCTGAAGTTCTCAGAAAACATTTGTTTCTGGAGATTAATGAATATACAAGCCCAGTGTATCCAAAGATCTGAAGATTTAAGCATTTGCTCTCCATCTCTTGTTACCCTTTTAAAAAATATTTACATTTAATATGTAAGCCTGTTTTTTTTCTCTTTGAAACATAAAAACATCTAAACATATCTGAACGACAGTGAAAATGTGTAAAAGTGCTTGAAAAAGTTATGCTCAAGAATTTATTGATACTTCTAGGGGAGAAATAATCTCCATTATCTCTTCTTCTATGAGCAATTTATGTGATTCGGCCATAGTGGTACTGATATTCTGAAAAATAGATTTATAGTTTATGCTAAGTAATTTACATTTTAGATACAATATTGCAGGTTACTAGCCTAGAAATCTAGATGCACCCTAGCGGCAGCAAATATAATGTGCAGCCAGGGCGTCTAGCAACTCTCCGTTGGCTTGCGAGCTGGAAAAACCAAACTCTGGTCAGGCCAATCACATCGTGTATAGAGTCGGTGGGCGGGCTTAACATAATGACAGCAGAGTTGCGGCGGTTTCGCGTGCTACTTGTAAACAAAGAAGCTGGCGAACAGTGGTCTTTCGAACCGGCTTTGGCTGTGACTCTGGAAGACTTGGAGTAAAGCTTTTCTTTAAGAAAACAACAAAGAACGCCACTGAAGTCATTCTTAAGAAAGGAAGATGTATTCGGAGTTTTGCTGACCGGATAGGGCGAAAGTTTAATCTATCAACTAGCTCTGCTTCACCTTCTTCGTTGCTCTGGTTGGTTGTAGCGATATCCTATTGCGTGCAGAGGGAATTTGACAGACAATCGTTTATCCCGCCCCTCGGATTGAGCCCTGCCAATGGTGTGTTCCCAGACCCAACATCTTGATGTGGGTCTGGCTTGTCAGGCTAGCAGGTTACTTCATTTAAAGTTCCCTATTATGGTTTTTCGAATATTCTCTTTCATGAAGTGTGTAATATAGCTGTTTGGAAATGTAAACATTCTGCAAAGTTGTAAAGTCTAAAGTGCATGATAAATAAAGTTATTGTCTCCGAAAAGAAAGAATGGACTCTGAACCACATATACGAGCCATTTGTATTTCGAAACCCACTGCGTTTCTACGTCACTAGAAAATACTTTTGTATAATGCTCGCCTATGTAGTACGTTGTCCGAACAACTTGACCAAGCCCTCAAATGGTGTTTTACTGACTCTGAAATCTCAGAGTTCAACGCTTCAATGCTTGCTCTTGAAAGATGGGTCTGATTAGAATCACAACCTGTAAGTATGAATAATTATTGATGCATCTCTTTTCTACTGGGCGTTTAAAATACGTAGTTTTGAGTTTTATATTGTGTAAGTTTCAGGCTAACTCACGTTATTACTGTCTTACTGAAATACTTCAGCTAATCAGCTGTGGGCAACTATTACCTAAAACTGTGTCTAATAATGCAGATTGTCGTTCTTACTACTTTGAGTAAAGAAAGGATGGAGCAAGATTTGTTTTACAAACTTTAATGTTACATCAGTCAATCGCGTTAGTGCTCGGCTAACAAATGCACTGTTATTGGTAGCCTACAGTTCTTGCATGTGCACCGCAATAAATTAGAAATATACACATCGGTTTGTTGATGGAAATAAACTTGGTAATGCTGATGGTGAGCATTACAGCATCATCTCATAATGTACTCAAAATGAGTAGCGCATCACTGAGAAAGACCCTGCTGAAGTCATTCTTGCGATGGAGGTAACTAATCCTTCCAATGTTTCCTCATCGGACTTGTGCTCGAATTGATATGGTAAAATCATTGTTACTGTCTTTACAGCGTGTACAATTGCTGAGCTTTAGGAAGCCTTCGAAAGTAGCTGAAGTTCAGTTATGGTAATGGCCACTTAGCTTCTGAAACACACGCTGTACGCTATACACCAATCACAACCGACTGGGCCGTCTGGCCAATCAGAGCAGAGTAGGCTCGCGGGAAGGAGGGATTTAGAGAGACTGATTCATCCGTCGAGTCGTTTAAGAATCATTGGAAAATGTGGTCATGTGCAATGTATGTTACTCTTTTTTGACCTTTGATGTCTGTAAAGCTGTTGTAGGAGACCTCCAAAACTAAATCAGGAGCCTTTAAAATAGCATTATAAGGGCACTTTAATTTTTCTCCATGAAAGGACAGAATTCCAAATAAAACCACAGCAAAACCGCTGTGCATCTTTGAGTAACAGTGGGTGAATCAAACCTGAATGAATTAGCATTTTTGAATGAATCTGTTGAATTAATGAATTAAAGACTCACTCATCAAGACAATCACTTGTTTGATTACTGAATGAATGGCCATTTTGAACAAATTGCTTGAATGAATGATTCAATGACATTGACTTCAGAAGAGTCATTTTCCTCTTTTCAGTTTATTCTACTCCTACAAAATATATAATCTGCACTGTGCTATCATATTAATTGTATACCTCTACAGTCTTACTACTGATCAATAATTGACTTACTTGAGTCTATTTCTTAGGAATTTTCAGATAAAAATATCTGAGACAAAGTTGATGCTTTAATGAAACATAATTGTGAACTTTTATAGTCTCCAGAGCTATGAAAAAGCAACCTCTGAGGAATTAAAATGATCCTCTGGGCATTCTCAGTGAGCACAGTTGGGAGATGTATGCATTTCAGCCATGTAGTTAATCTTGGTAGAAGGCAATCAAATAAGATGCAATATGACAGTGATCATTCTGATGTGACGGAAATGAACACTATCATAGGACGCTTCAAGCGTGAATCCAGCATAAAGAGAAGGTCGCAGCAAAAACACACCCTCTTCCTTGAAAAACATAAAGGGTGGTGGTGCATAATTGGCAAAGAAGATTGACAGGAGCGGCCAGAGTGTATAGCTAAGAGGAGCATCTCATCAATGATTTAGAATTTGTGGCTTGTGGTCCACGGGTTATGTTTCGACTTGTTCAAAGTGTCTCTCAGTATTAGGCTAGATGGCAACCAGAATGAGACAGAGCATTATTTTCTCCCTTTACATCTCATTTGAAGAGCTCAAGGAGAGACGCAACCAGAGAACATAGCTGAGATTCAATAGACTCTTGGATCACCAGCTAGTCAACAACCGAATCAAAACGGTGACAGGCAATAACCAGGTTCTCTCGCCTCACTCCAGGAATTTCAAAAAGTGCAGGGGAGGGGACGCACATTTGCATCCCTCCCTGAGGGGTGTCATCTGTCTGAACTTCTTAGCTTTAAATACAAGGGGCTCCAACTGTCTGTCCACATTGGTCTCAGCTGTGGGGATGGAGAGAGGCCAGTGACCGGCCACGTCCGTGATGGATGCACACTGACAGACCTAACTGCACTGTTGGTGTACACACGTCATCATACCTCTGTGTGACATCAGCACAGTCTGCAGGCTGCTTCCTCACCGGCATTTCACAGTCTGGCCCTGAAAAAGCCACAACACACACACACACATAAGGACCACGGATCGCCCCCTGCCCATAACACTAATGAACAGGGGCTCCCCAACAGGTCTAACGCCAGGCCACCGGTCAAGTTCTATGCCAAAAAGTTTGTAAACTTAGCTTGAAGTCACAATTAATGTTCCTGGGTCTCTTAAGCCCATGTTCAGGGAGAGAATATGTACAATGTCTAAAAATAGATGCTTAGGGAGAGAGATATCACTCCTGACTCATAGTAAAAACACAAAGTTACAGAAGAACTTTAGAACAGTATAGTCTCTGTAGTTTAAAGGCAGGAAATCAACCCCCACTTATTTAATATCAACCCTAATACAATTTATTAGTGCAGATGATTTTGCTTTTATGTTAAACTGCCCCTATTCTGCGTTTTCAAATGTTTTCTGTCATGCAGTGTGCTATATAGCTGCCTGTGAATATAAAAGGTCTGCAAAGTTTTAAAGATCAAAGCGCATAACAAGTAAAGTTATTGTCTCCTAAAAGAAAGAATAGATTCTGAACTGTCAAAATTAGTTGTCTACAATTCCAGCCTCAATTCCTGTTACATACCTATGTAAAAATGCAACGAATTTGCATAATGCCAGCCTAAGGTCTTCATTGGCTGCCTGCAAACAACGTCTACTTTGACCCGCCTTCAAACTGTGTATTTGTAGCTGAGGCACGGAAGAGTCTGGGTTGTGTTCTCGACATGTTGAGAAGACGCCTTTTTCAAAGTTTTTTTAATTTAATCAGAGACGAGGACCCACTCTGGAATTGATATGGAAAAATCAACGCCATTGTTACTGATCGCATCAAGCACTGAGGAAGCCTCCAGAGCTGAAATTCAGATATGGTTATAGGTAGGGGTGTGACGAGACACTTAGTTCACAAGATGAGACACGAGATTGGGTTCACGAGAACGAGACGAGATCTTTGCACAGTATTTTTAAGAAATCCTCAATGACAAAATTCAAAACTAGAAAAATAGTCTGCAGGTAGCCTGACAAGCCAGACCCACATCAAGATGTTGGGTCTGGGAACACACCATTGGCAGGGCTCAATCCGAGGGGCGGGATAAACGGTTGTATATATGTTTATTTATATATATTATGTTTCAGTTTAACGTGCTAAAAATATTTAACGCAATTAACGCAGCATCTGTTTTTCTAACATCCTTAGGCTAGTGTTACATTATATGATCACGCTCTTATTCATGCAAATACTTTTAAACCATTTAAGCGCAACAAGGGTCTGTCATTAATGTTAATCAAAGAACAAAGGAAAAATTGTAGCTTTAATTAGAATTAATCTATTTTTCATTTATAATTTATGTATTTTTCATTTATAATTTATGCAGTTAAGAAAGGTTTTTGATACATTTCTGAATGTCTAACAGGTAGGAAGGCCGCAGGTAAATAGGACATTTATTATAATGGGTTTATGTGAAGATTGTTTTAAGTTCACTTAAATTAAAAGTTGTTGTATTTTTTAAGCCTAATACATGTTGAAATTGATAGCTTTCACATATACTGTGATGTTGAATGTCTGTCATAATTGTTTAAATAAATCATAGATAAATCAGTACAACTAGTATGATACTGGCTTTCATTTATCAAAACATGCCATTACAACAAATATTTAAAATATACAGTCTTTAAGTTGTTTCTACATTAATTTGGAGAGTAACTGTGAAATGATTACAATATAATATGTAATTTTACAAAGTAATATGTAATGCATGTTTATATATACATTTATATAACATATATAGTATGTTATATAAATGTATTTATCATAAAAAGCATCTTTTCAGAAAAATTAAGACTAAACCACTCGATTCATATGGATTAGTTTTATGATCTCAATGAAACTTTTTGTAGTTGGTAGTAGTCAATGGGACAGAAATCTCTCAGATTTCATTAAAATATCTTCATTTGTGTTACGAAGATGAACAAAAGGTTTGGAACAACATGAGGGTGAGTAAATGAAGACAATTTTCATTTTTGGATGAACTAACCCTTTAAAAGAGCTGTGCACCCTTTCGTACAGGTATTGGTTTACAACAGGAAGGAAAACAATTGTTATTTCAACAATAAAATATGTCATGTACCATTTAATTATATAAGTTGTGTTAATCAAAGTGTAAAGCATTGATTTTAACCTACTATTCGCACTAAGGAAAGTGGTTGGCAACAGAATGTTGTGGAGCACGAACACTGTTCAAGTAACTCAGTTAACACAATGCAGATTAGATTAATTGCAAGGCTATCGAGCCACTATGATTCTCCGTCCATTACCACATAATGAGGAAAACCAGGTAAAGTGGATTTTGTCAACTGCTAAGTGCTAAGAGCAAATCCTGGTACATGCTGTGTTAATGAGTGGTTTCCTCCGAACAGAGAAACACTTAATGCACTACAACTAAATAGCTCATGGATCTAGCATAGATTAACAGCTCAGTTAGAACAACTTACCTCGTGTTGACAGACAGCCACTTAGCGGATTTGCTGAAGAATGAAGACTGAAGAAGAAGAAAAAAAAAGCACAAACAATTAAGCTCATCACTGAACATGTTATGCAGCATTATAAAAACTTGTTACAAAAAACTATTTTTTTGACCTCATGTAAGAACATGTATCTTCATATGTCAGTGGAGCTGCTGGCAGTAGTTCTTCTGGAGGAGAGACTATTGATTTTGCGTATTGGCTGCAGGCAAGTCCGTGAGGAACAAATTAAAGAGTCAGAGGTGCGGAGTCAGTAATTGCTGGTGCGGTCATGCCTCTTCACTCCCACAGTGTGTATTTCAGAGAATGAGTGCTCAGTAAAACAGACTCCTGGACACACGGGATAAAGGAACATATAGTTAACTCTACAAGAGACACCTAAAACATTTATGGTGGCATTGATAAACACAGGCTAATCATATGGTCATCATTTTCTTTATTTTCTTTTATGAAGGAAGATTGTCATTTCTCTCTCTTGTCATTGTGGTAGGAGAGGTGTGAAATTTAGAGATAAGAAGTAGGATTGGATTTTGTCACAAATTGCATCGCAAATATGGGATTTATCAGGAAAACTGATAAAGGAAACTCAAGATGAGATTTTAGTGTTCACTTTTATGAAGACATCTTGTACATATACTGCATTTAAAACCTGGTGAAGTTTAAACAGGACAAGTTCACTGTTTGTTAAACATTTACTTAATAATAATAATGACTGTTATTATTTAATATTAAGTATATTAAACTAGAAATTAAACTGCACCATATTGATTAAAACTGTCCCTTTGCTTAAAAAAAAAAGACATTTGCGATCCAATTTTTTTTAGCTGGATCATACTTACACATATTCAGTGAATTCAAACATACACAGTAATGAAAAAAATTACATATTACTACAAATTATCTTTTAAAGATACTGTAAGCATATTGCGTAGTTATGCTTGGAGTCAATTGTTTTATTTTTTACAACTAAATGAAACATGCCAAATTGTGCAGGCATAATTTTTGGCCAGCCCGTCATATTTTTTTATGAATGCATGCAAAAACAAAAGAGACAACTAAATATTAATAACTTATAATCTTCCCTCATATTTAAATATTTTTAAATAAAAAACAAATTGAACTTGTAGGGTAATTTAAACAAATCCCCAAACCAATCCCCACCAGAAATCACTTTTGGTCACTACTGTGTTGATGAAAGTGATATTTTGCATCATGCAACAAAAAAAAAGGCTTCAGCCTATATGATATTATGCAATAAAATAAACAAATAAAATAAATTCAGCCTATATGTGCTGGAATTAAAGTGAAATGGCCACCGCCACATTGTATCATATGTTAACACTTATATTAAGTTATTTATCTAGAGTATTAATGAAAATAAATATTCTCAATTCTTAACACTATAAAGAAACTTCATCTATCCATGGTCAGGCTTCATGTTCAGCCACATTCTCACAATCCCACGATCTCATGTGATTCCTGGACTTTCTTGTGACTCAATACTCATCTTAAGAAATTAAGAATATTATTAATCAGATGCTGTTCTCCACATCAAAAGTATATACATGTACAGCTGTTTCTTTCAAAATGTAAGGATCTTTAGGATGTGATTCTACATGACCTGGCATGTTCCTCCCCTCCTTTTCTTCCCCAGTGTCGCGGGGCCCTATTAATACAGCATTTGTCGACAGATTAAATTTTCAACATGCACAGGCAAACTGGAGTTGGTCACTATCTAATGACAGGCAGGGTTGGAAGAGCGCCTTTCAAAAATCCATACCTGCCTCACCTCCTTCCAGAAACTATTGACACTTGTCACTCTGGATGCAATATCACATAAACATTTTCCGATTTCTATCTCTGGTTTCCATAGCGGGGCGAAATCCTGTTAACTTCTGACACGGTCATCTCCCAAACACCTGTACAGGCCTGTCTATACTGATTGCCACGTCACCAACAAACTGTGTACGGGGGAAATAATGTGTATTTGAGAACAGAGGAAATGAGAAAGGACTGGAGTTCTAAAAATTTGTTCACATTTGGCCTTTTTGCAACTTGTAAGGGGAACAAAATTAGGAAATGACAAAAGACAGTCGCATACTCACTTTACCCACATAAAATTTGTTTGCAAGAGTTGAAGAACCCCTGCCACCCCCAGAAGAAGAAGAACAAGAATAACAAAAAGAAACGTTGATTCATTAAATAAATAAATGACTGAATAACTGAATGTTTTATCATTGATTCGAAAATTCGAAATTTCAAGGGTATCCTTGACTTCATAAGAGTAAAGTTCAAGAATTTGTTAACTTATGATAGTTCATATCTGACCCTGGACCACAAAACCAGTCACAAGGTCAATGAAATCAATTTAGCTGAATAAATAAAAAGCTTTGCATTGATGTATGCTTTGTTAGGATCGGACAATATTTGGCCGAGATGCAACTATTTGCAAAACTGGAATCTGAGGGTGCAAAAAAGTTTTTAAAAAAAGCCTTTAAAGTTGTTAAATGAAGTCCATAGCAACGCATATTACTACTAATAATACATTTTTGATATATTTAGGGTAGGACATTTACTAATATCTTCACGGAACATGATCTTTACTTAATATCCTGATGATTTTTGGCATAAAAGAAAAATCTATAATTTGGACCCATACAATGTATTGTTGGCTATTGCCACAAATATACCCGTGCGACTTTTAACATTAAAATAAAAATGATATACAATTATAATATAATCTATTTTGCAATATACAATATAAACTTGATGTATTCTAGTTTATTATATATTATAGTATATTAAATCATATTATAACTATATATTTTTTATAATTTCCTAATTTATATTATATGAATACTGAATCACACATTCATAACAAAATATTAGCAGTTAACTGTTGCTTTGTTATTTAGGATTGAAAAGAGTTAGAATGCACTGTAAGAATGTACAGTACAGAACATACACATGCAACAACATAAAATTCAACTGTTTGTCGGATGAAGATCAGAATAAAATTCTGTTTGTTTGTAGTTAAAAGTCTCAATTTCGCCGCACATAAAATGCCATACGGAGATCAAGCAGTGTGAAGCGTAACCTCCTACCAACACACACACACGTACAAACACGTACACACACACGTACACACACACACGTACAAACACGTACACACACACGTACATGTACACACACACACACGTACAAACACACACACACACACACAGGCCTTGAGCAGCCTCCCTTGTAGCCATGCTGGAGTGGAGCCCTGACCTGGCAGAGCGTGGAGTTGGGGCTGAAACAAAGCAGCTCCCCAAAAGCCTGACCTCTAATTAATACTCTTGGCAAAGTGGCCCTTCACAAGACATTACAGTGATACATGTGTTCTCTGCAGAGCTCCTCCGGCCACCGGCGCACAGGGCTCATCTCCTGCCCTCCCTGTGGGGTGATGGGGGGTGGGCGCAGGTCTGGGACCAGGCGCTGCCCACCGCCTGCTGTCACAGTCCATCTCTGTCTGCACACATGGCAACAGAAGTGTGGAATGACGGAGTGATAAGGCAGACAGGCAGCCAGAGGAGAGAGGCAGTAACAGGCTGTTTGGTAGTGCTTAAAATGGGTTACGACACTCAAGGGGATTTTATTTGAACGGAATAAGACGTTGTGTAATAAAATGCTCTCTTTTCCAGAGCATGTTGGTTTTTCCGTTTGCCATCATGTCATGTGACAAGATTGGAACACTGACAAGATAAGGGCCAAAATCTTAAAGAAATTTCAAAATGAAATTCATTTTTCCTACCCTCAAGTCAGGTCACTGTGATTTTGACATCTTTTGTTGACCCTGGAACAAAATTCCTGTCAAAAAACATAGCCCAAACCCTAACCCCAATCCCATAACGTATCCCTAAAATCAGAGGGGAATGATAGGTGAGAGAATGGTGTAGAATCCCCTAACCCTTCTTGTAAGTCTAAACTTGAAATGAACTATAATTCTATCCCTCAAATCTGATTGGTTGATTGCAATGTTGTTCCTGGATCAACACAAACTACTTGGTGAAATCACGTTCTCCCCTCAGGTTACTCCAAACCTGTACTACTTTCCTCTTTCTATGGAACACAAAAGGAGAAATTGTCACGAATTGGATCATTGAGTTAGTGAGTTCAGAGAGATTAATGACTGGTTTTGTGAACTAAATCAATCAATTAATTATAAAGATCTAACTGAAAAGAATGAAATGTTCTCAAATCAGACATCAATATTTCTTGTTCCATTTTTAATTACAATTTTTTACCCAAATTAGTTGTTTCGGTGGTGCAGAGATGTCTTAGAAATTACATTTCCATTATGCAAGTGTTTAAGTGGGATATTCTGTATATGGGGTTTTGTGCAATTTTTACACTAACTGTGCTGAGCTAAGAATTAGAATACAGATTACTTCATTAAAAAAAAAACACATTTTTAACGTGCTGAAAATATATTTCTTAATGAAGATAAAGAGAGAGACATTTATCTGATGACAGAATTAGGGAATTACATCCCTGTTATGAAAAAGAGTGAATATCTCAGATGTGAGGAGAAAGGTAAAAAGAGCAAGTGTTTGCGGGCAGGAACCAGCCACTGGGAGGTGTGACCAGCAGGCATGATAGGAGGATGCCAGGACACTTGAACCTGTCTGAAGCCATTGGTGCTCTAGGCTCCTAATTGCTCTTGATGGTGATTGGTTGCTCAGGCAAGGAAAATTGAGGGTTTCCTGCCCCTCTAGATGTCTGTCATCTTTAACTTTTTGTGATGAGGACAGCTTTTGCAAGACAAAGTATGTGTGACAATGTGGCTGGTTGTGCTCATGTATGCTGAAAGGAATAGGTCATTAGATGTTATACTAGCTTTAAATGAATAATAATACACGCCTAGACTTTTAAATGATTTAAAGAAAACATGAGTTGCCCAAAACTCATTGCAACGGTGACAGCGTGCTCGGAGAAATTACTAGGCGTTGCTAAATAGTTGCTAGGGTGTTCTGGGCAGAGTTATTAGTGTTAATGTAAACTAAAACGATAACTAAATGAAACATGTTTTGGTTAACAAAAATAAATATAAAAACTAGCATAACAGCGGAAAACTAAAACTAAAATAAAATGCGTTTTCATTATTATTGTATCATAAAACTTGGAATATTTACAACCTGCAGGTTAATTAATAAATAATCATTTAATTTAAATAGATATAGAAAGTTCAAAAGAACAGTATTCCTTAAGACACATCATGACATCAACTAAACCGAGTGCTATGGTTGGACATTTTGGACCAGATCCCGGCTATCTTTGCACGTTTTTGTGTGTGGGTGGTTTTATTATGTTCGTAACATTCTAAGCTATAAACCCATGTCACTTTATGCTACCGGGAGACTGTTTTTGGTGCATTATTTTATTGCATAACAGTGTAGTATGATACTTCGCTCCGAAGAAATGCGATGTAAACAAAGGATTAACCATCAATATTACACCGTTATTGTTTCGTTGGATTAAAAATGCTCTATGGGATGTTATTCAGTGGACCCTCACCTTTCCATTCATTCTGGAACTTTTAGCAGTGGATGCGTGTGTGGCTCGTAATTAGGACACTACTGGTATGTACTCTGTTTTTCTTTATACTTGTTTTGATGCGTTTTGCTTACATTAATGCAAAAATACAGCCGTTATAAGCTTTTCATTGAAAAACAGTGGTCTGTCCAAGATGCTTGGGGTTTAGACCTTTCGAATGATATATAGTTTGCCAAGATTAATGATGTTTTTTTACGTTAAATCTATTAATAAATATTACACTCGTGCTAAAAATAGTGCTTCAGGGCGAGCACGTCCTCGCAACGGTTAACAGGTTAAGCAGCAAATCATCATATTAGAATGATTTCTGAAGGATCATGTGACTCTAAAGACTGGGGTAGTGATGCTGAAAATTCAGCTTTGCATCACAGAAATAAATTACATTTTAAAATATATGAAAATATATTTTTTTTAAATTTACATTTTAAGAATATTTAACCATATTACAGTTTTTTAAATGTATTTTTAATAAATAAATAAATAAATAATAATAAAAATAAAATATTTTTATAAAAATAAAAAATATTTGAGGTATCCAATCCATATTGCGTAAATACTGTGAGAGATGTTACATGCCATAGAAATGTAAAATGTTTTATAAATTCCAGCTGGAGTTGCGCCATCCCCCAAAAATGTAATAAATAAATAAATAAATAATTAAATAAATAAACTTAAAATGGAATAATCTCACTAGAAATCTATGGGGTGGGGGGGGGGGGTGGGGGGCAATGAGGTGTCTGTTTAACCCATAACCCCTAATAAGCAATATGCTAGTCTTTTCAAGGGAGAGGGGAATGGGTTCATTAGAAAGCACAAATGCTTGACTCTTCCCTCTTTTGGCTCTGAGGGCGCTGGGACATAGCGATCAAGGGAGACGGGCCTCTTTCCGCTCACTTATTGATTGTTTCCTGGTGATGCTCCTATGGAATCCAATCTGGGGAAGATTTTTCACTGGCGCAGGCCTGTGTCAAGAGCTCCTTTCCTAAAATAGGCTGGCTGAACTAAACTTAGTAGCAAACACAGGCTTACCACAATGAAATGATCAGATATCAACAGTGATTTGTGGGTAAGCAAATAAAAGGAAGCACTAGCAGCCTTATGAATACGAAAACAGTTTGGTTCGGTGACACTGTTTTATACAATAATTAAATTACACCTCACATTCAGTTTGTTTGGCCATACTATCACTGAAACAAACACTAGAAGAAATGCAAGCGCTGCGATTCTTACCCTTGCTAAGCATTCGCAGAACCAAATTCCAGCGTCCCTAGTCATGTGGAGATAAATAAAGATAAATAAAGACTCTATCATACTCTCTGCATGAGATTCATTTTTCCTCTTGGATTAAGCTCAATAAACCTGAACTCCATGATGTCTCAATGACTAAAAACACACCAGGCTAGAAATGCATATGATGATTCCTGCGGTGATGAGATGCAACATCTGTTTGGTCAAAGAAGTGCTTTCCCTGCCAACGATTTTCTTTACCACCGGCTAAGCCTGGCAATTTTCTTCTCCGAACAAGAGGTTGTGTGTGCTGGAAAACAGCAATCCATGAATGCACATTTCATATACATCCCCTCTCGTATCTCTCAAAGGCACATTACCAATAAACAACCCAGTCCGAGGCAGGTTATCTGAGCCATGCTCTCCTGCAGTTGAGATCCCTGCTGTGTTTGCCCAGAGTGATTTTTCTGGGGACGATGAGGGCAGAGGACATTATGGGGGCTGGATAATCCCATAAAGAGCAGTGATTGGCCAGGACGGGGGCTAAAACACAGCTGGATGGGAAACAGACCAGCCAGGGTCTAAATTGGCATTGGAATAGCAGGATTAGGAAGTCAGGAAGATTTTCCTAATATGTTTTTCCATAACAGAGAATCATGGGCAGGAGCAGGGTGAGGCTAGACTTGCAGACTTTAATACAAACAAAAGTCTGTTCACTGGTTCACTTTGCGGCTTATTCTGCTCAAGAACTGACCATATTGATAAAGATGGGGGCAAAAAAATTATTTGTTCTAGGAAAAAGTATATCATTTGAATGAGAAAATGTAACTCTGGAATTGAAGGGATTTTGTTTGTATTTAACCTTTGTTCAAAAAATAATTTAACAAATTTGTATGAACAAATGCTCACAGCTCTGCTAGGTTATTATTGTTAAGTAAAACAATTACAAACATTTTTTGCAATAAAGCTGAAATAAAATAAAACATTAGATATAATAAACTATTAGAGGAAAAACTAAACGAAAAATGTGGGTGCACTAAAATGACTAACTGGAAATGGATAAAAACTGAACTAAAACAAAAATAAATAAATAAATAAAACCTGAATACAATTAAAAAAGTAAACTGAAAAAAGTATTAATAAAAACTATAATAGTATTTAAATAATTTACGTATATGCACAACAGCTCACATCAGCACGCACTCACCACGCAGGGAAATCGCTTTTCAAGATTGTACTCTTAAATGTTTACATTTTTGCCATAATCTATCACTATCTCATAAAGTTAGTGTCTGGTGATTTCTATTTTGTACTCGTACATTTAATTGCTCTTAACTTCAAATATTTGAGTAAGTTAATTCATACAAAATGATCAACTTAAATATTTTTAGTGGTGGAAACTTGGCTAGCTAACAAATTCAATAAATGCTACCTTGCTAATTGGTAATACAATGCTTTGAT
This sequence comes from Gobio gobio, assembly GCF_949357685.1. Taxonomy (NCBI): domain Eukaryota; kingdom Metazoa; phylum Chordata; class Actinopteri; order Cypriniformes; family Gobionidae; genus Gobio; species Gobio gobio. The sequence goes on from NC_137106.1 coordinate 16,646,406, forward strand.
AGCATTGGCATAGCACTTGCTGAATGAGTACAGTAATATAGAACACTTAACATACTGTATATCTGCATATAACCTCAACATAACACTTCTAAACTAACATAAAACATTAAACACTAAGTCTCCATTAACATTACTCTTGCAAAAAAAACAACAACATAATTTAACACTAAATCTTAGCATTTTGTCTCCCTTTTGAGTGTCATTGCAAAGCATTCATTAGTTTCAGTTAAATTTAAGTTTGTCTAAAAGAAACAAGTTCATGAAACTCAAAACAATGAAACAATTTGGATTACTTAAAATGTGTCAACTTTGTGAACTCAAAAGAAAAAGAAAGTTCTTAATACTCATAAAAGTGTGGAAGTCAGGAAGTCATTTGTTTAATTTGAGGTAACTCTACTCAAACCATTTTATTATTTTGAGTGTTAGGGTTTACATTGTAGGCTACGTTCAGACTGTCAGTCTAAGTGTGAACAGCAAAAAAACGAACGATTTTTACAAATCCATATGTAGTTTGAAATCCTATTTAAATAGCATTTCTGTAAATCCCTTTCAGTCTGACTGCTCTGATTTCACGTGGTTTATGTGACTTTCTCACGGCACGTAAAACACACCAACAAAAAAAAAAAAACAGGTCTCCAATTGAAAATTTTCTAGTGACTGATCAAATCAAATTTTTTCAGTTGGCCAAATTTAATTTCTGTTAATTAAATTGCATCAATTCACAGAAATTAAATTTGGCCAACTGAAAAATGTAGATGTGATCGGTCACTAGAACATTTTCAACTGGAGACCTGATTTTTTTTTACAGTGTAAACGTCAGACGTTATTATAGGAAACATGCTGAAAGTCGCTGCAGAAACAAGGTATTGTTGTAAAGTGCCGGATGAGCAGAAAATTACAATATAACAGAGACAAGATTTGAAACCGGCAGAGATGACAACACAGAATAAAGCCACGCATATCACCCTCATATGTTTCTGTGTCACTGCTTCGGCTATACATTGTCATGTTGTAAATAAGACAACATCTTTATTGCAAACCCTACGGAGACCCAGTAGTGCACAACACAACGAAAAATCCACAACATAACGGAATCAAGCCACAACACAACAGAAACAAGCCACAACACAACGAAATAAAGCCACAACACAACGAAAAATCCACAACACAACGGAAACAAGCCACAACACAAAAAAATAAAGCCACAACACAACGAAAAATCCACAACACAACAGAAACAAGCCACAACACAACGAAATAAAGCCACAACACAACGAAAAATCCACAACACAACGGAAACAAGCCACGCCGAAATCAAGCCACAACACAACGAAATCAAGCCAAAACACAACGAAAAATCCACAACACAACGGAAACAAGCCACAACACAACAAAATCAAGCCCCAACGAAAAATCCACAACACAACGGAAACAAGCCACAACACAACGAAATAAAGCCACAACACAACGAAAAATCCACAACACAACGGAAACAAGCCACGCCGAAATCAAGCCACAACACAACGAAATCAAGCCAAAACACAACGAAAAATCCACAACACAACGGAAACAAGCCACAACACAACAAAATCAAGCCCCAACGAAAAATCCACAACACAACGGAAACAAGCCACAACACAACAAAATCAAGCCACAACACAACGAAATTAAGCCACAACACAACGAAAAATCCACATCACAACGGAAACAAGCCACAACACAACAAAAAATCCACAACAAAACGGAAATGCTCCCGACCACTAGGGTGCTCTCGGAGTGCGGTAAAGTTAGTTTTCCTTGCATTGTTCTATAGATTCGCCAGTCTTACAAATATTTAAACACTATGATCAGTTTTGAATGTGTAATTGTATATCGACATGAAATATCAATTCAAAATCACCTACGTGCATTATAGCTGAATATTTATACTCGAGAGCACTTTTGTCCATTACCACGGTGGAGGGAACGCCTGCCAATTCCAACAAGTTGTTGAAACATATTACTTGTATGAATAAAAAAATGTATGTTCAAATTCCAATGTTGTGTTGTGCATTAATAAGTATTTTTTACCAATACAATCAAGCTGTGGAATTTTAACATGTCTATTTTTAAATGTTAACAGTAATTTTAATTCATACAAATTATACGTTTCAACCACTTGGTGGAATTGGCAGACGTTCCTTTAGGCGTCATGCGCCGTCGGGTCAAAGCATTCTCGAGCATAAATATGCAGCTATAATGCATGTAGGTTTGCCTACATATTGTTAAAACTAATTGTGGTATTGATATCTTTGTAAGATTGCCGATTCTATAGAACAGTGGGAACTTTACCGCGCTCCGAGTGCTCCCGAGTGGTTGGGAGCATTTCCGTTGTGTCGTGGCTTGATTTCGTTGTGTTGTGGCTTTTTTGTTGTGTTGTGGCTTGTTTCCGTTGTGTTGTGGATTTTTCGTTGTGTTGTGGCTTGATTTCGTTGTGTTATGGCTTTTTCGTTGTGTTGTGAACTTATGTTTGCTTTTTATATTGTGTTGTGCACTTGCTGGGCCACTGTACAAACCCCTCCAAAAAGAGCAGCATGGACACACAAATCGGATCTGAAAAGTTCCAAAACACAATGTGGACAGTCAATTTTAGATCAGATTCCAATCGGATACACAAACAATCAGATTAAAATAGCCTGAATGTCTCTTATATATTCAATGCCACAAATCTTGCAAACTTGAAAAATCCACTAATTAGTAACTTGTAAAAAAAACAACATTCATTCCCAAAGTACAAAAAAAGCTAAGCTTATTAGTATATAGAATTAAATATGATAGCCATTGTGTTAAGCAGTAGTAATGAACCTACTCATAGGACAAGAGGCATTTATAATTACCGAGGCCTCTGCCCCTCCCCACACCACTTGTGAGTTCAGTGGTGACAGCAGCAGTGTCTCAACACTCGGTTGGCATCAGTATTCCTGACATGAACGTGGCTGCAACCCCAGCAAGCCCAGGCCTCCTAATTAGTGCCAATTGGTGTTGATGTCTCCGGGCTCTCCCTCTCTTCCCACTGCAGAAGCGCACATCCTGCGCTCGGCCTGCAAGCAGAACCGCCTTGCAGGGGCCAGGCAACAGCACTTCAGTCTCCTCAAATCTCATGTGAAAGACAGAGCTGGAGGAGCCAGCGAGACCCCGCAGCCACAGGAAGTGCACAACAGTCAGGCCACGGCCTATTTTTAATTCTGTGAAAGAGTTTTTTTGTGCTTGCCTAGTCACCTCAGCTTCAGGTCAAGGTGAAATGTTGCCCTTTGCTCCGATCTTCAGGCCTAAGGGTGGAGATTGTGAACTGTCCACATGAAAATGACAGTGAAACAAAAAGAGTTCCTTATAGAGACTTAAATGAAACGCCAATTTGTGTTAAATTTCAATGTGTAACTTCGTCATTTAGCCATTCCTTGGCGATAACAGAAACACAAAGCAAAAGTCATATTACAGTGAACAGCTATTGTGATGCACAGTGAAAACGGTGGGCAAAGTATATACAATCCAGACAAGGACAAATCGTAAAGGCTATTTCAACACATAGCCACCACCATAACTCAAGATCCCCAAACTCACTCTTTGAGTTATAGCTGTGTCAAACTAGTGAGGGGCACAAATGTCTGTTTTAAAGTCATGCATGCTGTGAGGTGTTTATTTATAAAACTTTCCTCCATTTAAATCAGTGTTGTCCTGAATGATATGGATGCATAAATGACAGTGATTTATAGGGAATATTGAGAAATAATGTAGAAATGTTGGCAGGTGTGTGTGGAGGCCTTGTCCAGGGGCAGTCGCTTCAATTCTTGATTTAAATGAACAGCAACAAATCGCATGACAACAAAAAGTAACAAATATAACACTGTAGAGTTAACAAGGCCATCTGTAAAAGTAACAAGCTGCGAATAAAAATGGCAGAATTTGACTGTGCATGACAAATAATGTGCCTTTAATTAAAAATTGTGTGTGTGTGTGTGTGTGTGTGTGTGTGTGTGTGTGTGTATATATATATATATATATATATATATATATATATATATATATATATATATATATATATATATACACACACTGTGTATATATACACACACACACACACACACACACACCTACAGTATGTATTAAAAAATAAGACATAATAAATAAAATATAAATTATAGAACATAATCCTTTAAAATCATTTAAAAACTTGGCACCAGAGTGACATTTTGGTTTGTGCAGGATACGTGTTTTTAAAATAAATGTTTTTGTCACCAAGTTAATTATTATATTAATCGAATAAATATGAATTTAATAATAATAAGCTATTAACAATGAATAATGTTAGGGCAAGTCAAATAATGTAATATACATCAAATAATTTTTTATTATATAAATTGTTTAATATAAAACAATGATACAGTAATTCACATTCAAGTCTTCTATATGCTCAATATAGTCTACTGTACATCCTTTGACCCCTGCCTTTGTCAGTATGAGTACCTTAATATAGAGTAAACATACTGTGTTTGTTCTCTCAGTGTATTTGGCTCTCTGGGTGTCCATCTCCTGCACTAAATCACAGCAACGCTCATCGTCTCCTGTCAGACACAACAATATAGTAGTGTGTGATTTGTGAGCTTGAATCCAGCACCGCACAACACATTCCACACAAGGAGGTCAGGAGTAATTAAAGGAGTCTGCAGGTTCAAGGAGGAGAGGGTAGCCTCACTACGACCATCTACTCTCAAGCTATTTCTGCCAGCATAAATATTCAGCTAAGATAAAGGACAGTAAACAGATCCAAAGCCTGCTGATTTATGTCCTATAACACACACATCTCAGTCAGAGACACAAAAAGTATGGGACTTTACAACAGATAGCACAAGGTTTGAGAAAAGAATGCGTGTCATGCGTTCTATTTGTTTGTACAAAAAAAAATGTATTTACTTTTTTCCCCATGTTTGCAAAAAGTGCAACAAAAAAGACTAACTTGATTAGATTCTTGCATCACTATAACATCCTTGGTTTCTTACATTTAACATGCCTCAATTTGCAATTCCCATTCGATTTTGAGTTTTCAGCTTCATCAAAAAAATAAATGCATAAAAATAATAAAAAATTTGTTAAATGAAATACGTTAGCATAAATGTTGACCCTTTTAAAATTAAATATATATATATATATATATATATATATATATATATATATATATATATATATATATATATATATATATATATATATATATATATATATATATATATATATATACATATATAATAAAACACTATACTATTTAAATCATTCTAAAATAACTGATCTGCTATCATACATTTTTGTCTGTTTTAGTATGTATGTATATATATATATGTATATATATATATATATATATATATATATATATATATATATATATATATATATATATATATATATATATACACACACACATAGTCAAACCAAAATGTATTCAGACACCTTCAACATTTTCTCATATTATCAAAGTTTATTCGCTTTAGTTTAGAAAATGGTAATAAAATTAGACAAAGAACAAGTTAAACTGTGTCAGAAAAAATTCATCTTGATAATGTCAGATAACTTTGATAGAAAGGTATGTAATGGATTACAATCAACCAATCAGCTGTTAAATTCAAGTACACAATTAGATAATACCAATTTAGGTCAAACAATAAACAAGCAATGCTTCATTTTGTTTAGTCTATGGTGTAAAAAGGTCGCATTAGCAATTAAAGAAGAATTTTGGTCCCAAATTTTTATACGTTTTACTGGTAGTCCACGGTATGAAGGATTATTGGGTATAATATGTCACAGTTTACTTTGCTACCCTTACATAAATTAACTATAGTGTCCGGCACCCACTAGTAAAAAATTATATCTGGTGTCTGAAGAATTTTTGGTTTGACACACACACATATGTGAATACATATACATATACATATTATACTTACTGGTATCCTTACATATGTAAATGTATTTCATTAAAGAATTTCATTTTGTGAAGAAATTAATATATATCTACATAACTAATTACATATAAACAAAAATGTATAACAACAAAAAGTTCTGAAGCTTTCAGCAGCAGTTAATAAACACATTTCATACATCTATGCCAATAGAGGTCAGTATAATGTCCAAGACCATTGGGATGAATGGTTACACTTTATTTTGATGGTCCCCTTAGATATTCTGTTGACATAACGCTGTACCCACATGTTAACTAACTCTCATTAGAGTATTAGTTGAGTACTAGTAGACTTTTAGGGATATATTAGGGTTATTAGAATAAGGGGTTAAGGGTTAGTAGAACAAAGTTGACATGTACTTGCAAAGTTATTTATAGTAAGTAGAATGTCTTTTGGGAGAACATCAAAATAAATTGTTAGCACATATTAAGCAGAGAGTCTACTAATACTCTCATGAGAGTTAGTTGACATGTAGGTGCAAAGTTACTATAGTAGAATCTCTAAAGTGGACCATCAAAATAAAGTGTTACCGGATGAGGATGAATGAAAAAAACGTAAGATAAAAAAATTAGAGATAAGTGGGAATTTCAATTGAAAACATTGCACTTATATTTTATGTGTTACATAAAAAAATCCACAGCACTTGTAAAGTTTTAGCTCTTTAGTCATCTGGATTAGTGATGTATGCTGCGTTTTCTGCATTCATGGGAGCATTCGCACTCAGAGCAAATGGTGAAGGACATTGTCTCAGGAAACCACATCCCCAAATCTAGCAGGATTCTGGCCCATGCACCACTTCAGTTCCCCTTTCTTCTGTCCAACGTACCCCTCTCTTCCTCTCCAGAGGGGTGCGTTCATGAATGACCACACAGCGTGTTCTCACACCCCTCACTCTCACCGTGGCTCATGTTTTACCCCTTCACTGTGAGCTGTGTTGCAACATAAAACCACTACATTAATATCGCTTCTCCCACCGCAGCTTTACTGCTTGTCTAAAACCTGCTAATCTTTAAATGTGCGCACTGTTAACATCTGCTGCTGCTTTATGAGTCCCAGCACGCCATACAAAAAGAGGAGAAACGCAGCATAGGAACTGGATTTAATAGCGTAGTTAACAGTAATGGTGGTATCTGGTGACAAACACAGCAGAAAAAAAATCAAGAGAGAACTGTGCGTGTGTGTGTGTGTGTGTGTGTGTATGTGTGCGTGTTCTCATTTATATCCCATTGTACTCCATGCGACAAGCGTTCAGAATGATAACTAACGCTCAACGGAGGGATGTTGACATCTCAAACATGCAGCAGACATTATAAATGAGCTTGTTTGAATATTCAGAGAGCATTAAGAAGTAACTGGATGCTATAAGCAATGCCGGAGAACAACACAGTCGCTTTCTCTTTAATTTAGAAGTGCATTACAGTCACACATTTACATCAGCAGTCGCTCTCACCAACTGCTACACTAATTGTATTTTCATTCACTACTTTATGTAGCTACACTGCGTTATAATTATTCAGCCACTGAGACGATTGTAATGGAGGAGGAGTGACGGAAATGTGCAAAACTGTCTGTGCATTCACACACACGCACACTGGAAGGCCGTGAACTGGGCGGAGGAAGATGGACGATGCGCTGAAGAACCAGGAACATCACCCACAAACTGAGCTGCAGGGGTGGGCAAAAAAATCTGGCAGCACATTAGTGGTCATGTCAGTGCCATCAGGGACACCTGGCACGGGCCGGACCAATGCCAGAAGGGAAAAGCACGGTGACGTTGTGACTGATAGGACAGGCGTGTTGGAAACAGCTGAGATCCAAAGACAAAGTCAAAACCCTCCCCGCGACACAACAGAGCCGCCCCCGCCCCTGTCTGTAGGGAAATTGAAACAAAGCAGCGATACAATGACAGACAGATGGGAGTCTCGTAACGCACTCATGTATTTTGATTGAGGCAGTGGGAATGTTTATAATGGGATATTTATAGTACAAAGCAGTAGTCTGGTAAACAGTATACATCCACACTGACGTTTGATACTCTTGACCTTTGACATCTCCATATGGTAGGCTTCCGTCGCAGGTGTATTACTGTAAACGCCTTTAAATACTGACGGACAAGTCTGTGGTAATTGACAGCATGCCAACGATGCGGTCCATAGACATTTTAACTGAATTTTTTTTAATATTCCTTTAATCGATACCTGAAAGAATAAATAAAAAATAATAAATCACTCGGTAACCTCACGTGACTCTTAAAGTTAGATTTGCCAAATATCCCAAAGTCTGCAAAAATTCTTGCAAGACCAAACTATTTTTGCATTGCTACCCACACATTGATTTTGTGAGTACGTCAACAATTGTCTAATTTGTGACAATTTTGAATTAATTCTACTGAATTTTAGTATACACCATCATGTTTCTGGAATGCCAAGGTCACGGGTTGGATTCCCAGAAAATGCATTAACTGATTAAATGTAAAATATATAACTTGAATGCAAAGTAAGTCATTTTGGCTGATGTATGAATGTGAAGACAAATTTGATTGTCAAATTCAAGTTTCCTGAAGTATGAACAATCAAAATATGTCTCAGACAGAATAGATTTAAAATACAATTAAATAGAGCTGAGTTGTACTGGTACATTTAGCATTTGGCAGATGCTTTTATATAAAAAAAAAGCAACATTGCATTTAAGTTATACATTTCATCAATGCTTGGGTTCTTTGAGATTCAAAGCCATGACTATGAGGTTGCAAGCACCATGGTCTACTGTTTGATTTAATGGTTAGCTGAATACATAATAACCTGAATTATTTAATAAATGAACATGCAATGGCCAGTTTACGAATGATGAGAATTCCATCATCTGTGGAGTTTTTTGTGGCCTAGTAATCGCATGCACATGCAGTACACACCAGCAACTCCATAATCAACATAACTATACAAGAAACAGGCTAAAACAAAAAGCTACACTACCATTCAAATGTTCGGGGTTGGTAGGTTTTCTTTAATGTTTCTGAAAGAAGTTTCTTATGCTCACCAAGACTGCACATATTTGATCAAAAATGCACTAAAAACAGTAAAATTGTGAAATATTAATACATTTAAAATAACTTTTTTTCTATGGGAATGTATTTTAAAATATTATTTATTCCTGTGATAGCAAAGCTGAATAACTCCAGTTTTCTGTGTCACATGACCCTTCAAAAATAATTCTAATATGCTGATATTGTGCTAAAAAAACCCTCTTATTATTGTCACAGTTGAAAACAGTTGTGCTGCATAATATTTTGTCGAAACAATGATTTTTTTTTTTGTCTGAATTCTTTGATTTAAATATAAATCTTTTGTAACATTGTAAATGTTTTATTGTCACTTTTGATTAATTTAATGCATCTTACTGACCCCAAAGGTTTTGAACGGTAATGTATATGGACAATCCTTACAGCTGTACATTAAGAAAGTGAAGCCCTGTTTAAATTTTATTTTTAAACTATACGAAGCCATGTGATGCAGAAAAGGCCAATATAGTCTATAAATAGGGGGTGGGTATGCTGGAAGAGGCAGGTGTGGGAAGGCAGAGAGGAAACTGCCGTAAAGTGGTCATAAGGAGATGCTAGAGGGGAATAACTCGGCTCGTGTGTGTCATAGGGAGAGGCTGGGAGCGATGTCTAATATATGAGAGTGTGTGTGTGTCACATCTGGGTCTGTGCTTGCTACACTCCTTCAACCTGTCCTACTTTCTCTGACTCTACGGATGGAGGTCTGGCCTCTCACATATAGAAGTGTGCGTTTATGTGTGTGTGTGTGTGTGTGTGTGAGAGAGAGAGAGAATAAGATGGGGATAAGAAATGGGGGGGTTTCTTCTGAGAGCAGTCTGGCCTGATTCCCCATGTAGTCCCAGCGGTCTCCACCATATGGCGGGACACAGAGCTCAGTGGTGGTATGAGGACTTTAGCCTCAAGCCTGACTTAAATATCTCCTATATACACTTATACACAAAGAAAAACGCATGACTCACACATGCATACTGAGAACTAGACTTTGCCACCCATTTTTGGAGTGCATTTGGTGAGGGATATGCACGAATAGACAAGAATCCTTTGACAATTTAAATGAGCTTTTTTCCAGAATAATCTACAGGGATATTTACGGGAAAATATGAAGAAAAAAAACGATTTATATAAAAATAAAAGGCATATGAATTTATTTAAATTAATAAATATAGAATACAATATTGCAAATAGATATGATGCATTTAAGAGGCATAGATGCAATGCTAGATGCAAAGGCAAGATGCTCATAAATAAGATGCATGTATAATTGATATTTTAAAATATTCCCCTATGCGTACCCCTTTTATTGCATCCCTGTCACTTCTGAGAAGAAATAAATGTATATGTACAAAGAGACAAAATAAAAAAGCAACCCATTCACAGGAGACAAAGCACCTAGTCCACTCACGTGGGTCACACAAACTGGTAGATGACCAAGAAAATTTGAAATTAATATAACACAACTTCATCTCTTTAGCTCTCAGACATCAGCCCAGACTGAGCAATCAAAGCAGAGTTGACTCTCTCCGAGGAGCGACACCCCACTTTGGCCTTGAGGAATACCACATCCCCTAATCCATCCATCCAGGTCATTCATGCTTCCATCCATCCATGCGCACATGGGCCACACCAGACCAGGCCTCAGCCCTTCTGGGATGCACATGAAGCCGGTGTGGACGGGGCTGATCTGGGGTGGGTGTCATATGTTTGCGAGGCTGATGGCAGCAACAGCTGTGGCATTGAGAGGCTGGCGTCTGGGGCGCGGCTGCCAGCGCGGCAGGGACACTCGCGTCTGCCAAGGCTCCGCGCCGCTCGCTGCCACCACCGGCCGCCATGATTAATGAAGAAATGTCAGCACTGTAATTTTTTCTAATGTGCTCCAGAAGGAAAAAAAGGAACCTTCTTGTCACTTGAGAGGTCCTGGGTGTGTTTGTGTGGGAGTGTGTGCCGGATAAGGGGAAGGCAAGAAAGAAAAAAAGAGTATGTAGGTGCGTGGCAAACAAACGTACACTCTTTTTTTCAGTAATGTTTGACACAGACGCAACACAATCAGAGGCCTCAAAATACAACACAGATGTTGACTGTGAAACGGCGGCTTAATTACCATACAAACTGCTCTACTTGAGCGAGGCGTTTAAAACACCCTCATGAGGAAGTTCACTCAAGCAATTCCACAGATTACGCCTAATGAACAATATTTCTCCGCTCCTATTTAGTGCTCATTAAAATGTAAAAGGCTTTCATTCCCAAACATCCCTGCCATAAATATTACCCTCCATTGAGCGAGTCATGCGAAGTGGGCCAAATAACAGACCTGAGAAGAGCTATTTTATTATCTCGGCCAACTGGATGAATTATATCTTTGTTTTGTCTAAAAAAAAAAACATATAACAAAATAAATGCTCAAAGCAGCCAACGATATGTTACAGCAGATGAGAAAAGGAAAGGATGGGGGTGGAGAAGAATAAAAAAAAATAAGAAATACTTAAAGATTTCCCAGAAATAAAATATAAAAACAAGATACATACAAATTATGGCATTAAAATAGCATTAAAACCCCACCCATTGGGCAAGTCATGCAAAGTGGGCCAAATAACAGACCGAATAAGTGCTAGTAGCTAGTTTATTATGCCAGCCTACTGGATGAATTATCTTTGTTTAGTCTAAAACACACAACAAAAGAAATGTAAAGCTCAAAGAAGCCCACAGTATCCTAAAGCAGATGAGAAAAGGGAAGAATGGAGGATCCAAAAAAAGGATTACTTAAAGATTTTCCAGCCAAACAGCGATCTATATACAACTAAAAGACAATCAATTGCTTCTCCTCGCCAGGCTTAAGTTAAAGGATTATCAATCTACTAATTAAGTAAACAAGTCATCTGTGCTCTAATTTATACATCATCAATATCTTGGTTCTACAAGTTTTTACCTTTAATTAAGTTAATTAACAGTTTGAGAATACTGATTTTTTTAAGCTCGATTTTATTTATGTTGCGTGATTTAATGCAAGTAAAAAGCATTGATCATATGTAAAAAAAAAAAAAAAAAAAATGCATGATAATGTGAACTATTATTGTCAATTGTTTGTATATTGCATGTGCTCAACACTGTATAAATTCACTAAAAATGTAAGTAATATTTAGAGTAAAACATTGACATACAGCTGCCACAGAACTGCTCAATGGGAAACTGTGGTTGCACCATGCTGTGACTGCCAGGCCACTGCCATCTGCTCAGCCCAGCTAGTCTCACAGAGGAAGCCCAAGACTATGCCGCTATAGGTAATCTCACTACCCACAATTCACAGCACCTCAGGGTCAGCCCCTGCCAGCTTGCTGGGCCTCAGCATAGAGGTGACAGTGGGAGACGAACACAGGAGACTTTGGAAGCATCTTTCAAACATGACAGAAACATGCTCATATTGACATGATGAGAAATGGCACATATTTGCTTAAATGTGTTGTTTACCCCACGTGAACAATATATATAGCATATCGTGTGACTTGAATAACTAATTATTGTTATAATTAACGGCACAAAAGCTCCATTTACATCTTATAAAAGTGGACCAAAATTTAAAGGGTTAGTTCAACCAAAAAACGAAAATAATGTAATTTATTACTCACCCTCATGCCGTTCCACAACCGTAAGACCTCCGTTCATCTTCGGAAAACACAAATTAAGATATTTTTGTTGAAATCCAATGGCTCAGTGAGGCCTGCATAGCCAGCAATGACATTTCCTCTCTCAAAATCCATTAATGTACTAAAAACATATTTAAATCAGTTCATGTGAGTACAGTGGTTAAATATTAATAATATAAAGCGACGAGAATATTTTTGGTGCGCCAAAAAAAAACTAAATAATGATTTATATAGTTATGGTTATACACTGCTTCATGAAGCCTCGGAGCATTATGAATCAGCGTGTTGAATCATGATTCGGATCGCAGACCAAAAATATCTTAATTTGTGTTCCGAAGATGAACAGAGGTCTTACGGGTGTGGAACGGGTGAGTAATAAAAATTTTAATTTTTGGGTGAACTAACCCTTTAAGTCTTTATTCAATGATATTCTTTCTTTACTGACTGTTATAGGGTTAGTTCACCCAAAAATGACAATTACCCCATGATTTACTCGCCCTCAAGCCATCCTAGGTGTATATGACATTCTTCTTTCAGACGAATACAATCGGAGTTATATAAAAAAATGTCCTGGCTAATCCAAGCTTTATAATGGCAGTGAAATGGAGCCCAAAATTTGAAGCCCAAAAAGTGCATCCATCTATTATAAAAGTAATCCACACTGCTCCGGGGGGTTAATAAAAGACTTCTCAAGCAAAGCAATGCGCAGCAAAATATTCACATTTAACACATTATTAAGTAAAATATCGAGCTTCCACCTTCCGTATTCAACTTACAAAATCTTCCCATGTTGAATATGGAAGACGGAAGCTAGATATTTTACTTTATAACGTGTTAAATGTGGAAATTTTTCATAAAACACATCACTTTGGTTCAGAAGGCCTTTATTAACCCCCTGGAGCCGTGTCGATTACTTTTATAATGGGGTAATTTTCATTTGTGGGTGAACTATCCCTTAAATCGAATTGACCTTTGATCATTGAGTTTTGCATCAGTCCAAATCATAAATGAATCATTCAGACCAACTGAATGAACTGGATCAACAAACTCATTGAACAAATCTGAATCATAAGAACCATTTGGTCATGAATCACACATTGCTGCTTCTCTCATGAATGTGGCAAGATGCAGTAGGGCAGATGTCATGATCATTAGTGAATAACAACTTCAATTCCATATCGTGTGACTTCAGAACACTTGTAATATAGTGTACGAGTCATATGAACCACTTTTAATACTTTTTGGAGCTTAATAGCCTCAGGGCCCTATCACACATCCAGGCATGTTTTTTTGCTAGTTTCAGCCTGACGCAGTTATCATTTTCACGTCCATCGCTACGTTGTTTAAATAGCAAATGGACTCGCAGCCATATGTTCGCCCATGGGCTGGTCTGAAAACGAGGTGTGTTCAGCTCAGGTGCATTGTTGGTGCATTGCTATTTTGAGGCAAAACGACCACGTCATTGACCAACAGAAACCTGGTCTAAAGTCAATCGCGCAGTATTTTTTGTGTTATTTAAAGGGCAAGTTAATAATATGCGTCTATAGGTGGGTGCACACTGCACAACGCACGTACACTCTGCTTATTACACACAGGGACGCGCAGCAGCACACAAACATTTTAAATATGAAAAATAAAAGGATTCCTCTCTGGAGAAGCGTTCAGTCTTTCCACTTGCAAATTCTGCCATGTAAATAGCGGATCTGCCATGGTGCAAGCGCAACTGGCTTTTAAAGGGAATGGGAGATGAGACTCTGATTGGTTTATTGCACATACGCCCAAAACACACCCATGACTCATTAACAGACAAGTACAACCCTTTTGGACTATGCACCTGGCGCGCCAACCATTTTTTCCATTGTTAAACTAGCAAAAGTGAATTCAGACCATGCTTTCAGGTCATTAAAATAGAGCCCTCAGTCTTCATTCACTTTCATTATACTAAAAATAATGTATTCATAATGTATGCAAATGTTGAAAGTTATGATATCAGGGTGAATATTTTGGTATACAACCTTTATAAAAATGTTCCTTTTTGAAATCATCGGCAGGTGCAGCACTTTGGCTCCAGTGGGGAAATAATAAGATGAGGAAATCTGTCAGAAAGGATGACCAGTGAGTGAAATCCCATCTTGGATGTTTTCCGCGTGCTATTTTTGATTTGTTTGTTTCACGGTGTTGAATCAATGGTCCTGTCAGGAGTGGTCAGACCATATTGCTGTGGATAAACACATGAGAGCGAGTACAAGGCCTGTGGTCACACACACACAAATACAAAAACACAAACAACTTGAAAGCAGAACGCTCTAAAAACACTTTGCTTCACACACTAGGCTCCACAGCAGACAAGCTGTCAAAAGAATAATGATAATTTACGGACAGGAGAACAAAGCAAATAATCATCGTCTTAAATGGAGCATGAGGAGTGCGTATGGTTGAGAGTAGCCCCCTCTCTCCGTCTACACACTCCTGCACACAGAGCAACCTTGACACACACAATTAACAGATGTGAATACATGCATGCTGAAGAGAAGCGACTGCAGATCTGCACAGGGGTTGTACATTATAATGCTATAACAAGAAACAAGAACAAAACACTAATAACTTTAGGTCAAAAGTTTTGTAGGATCTAATTAGCAAGATAGTTACATAGCTGCAATAAAATATTTACAAAACAATAGTCGGAGAGCAGACAATTCACTGATGAGGTGCAGTGTACAGACTTTAGTTAGGGTATTATATTTAAATGCATATTTAATTTGATGCAAATGAAACAAGGTCGTGATGGAGTCTGTTCTGTGAACTGTATTGGTGATCATTAAGTTGTCCAAAAAATATCCCCAAAACATAGTATTACCAGTGTATTACCAGTGTAGCCTCCTAAAAAAACGACCAATTGTCCTTAATTAATTATTAATTATGTTAAAAGCTTAAATGTAAAATTAAAATATCTACCTTTTTACTGACTGAAGTTTACCCACAATGCCTGCACAGAAGGCCTTTAAGGGTTAGTTCACACAAAAGTCTAAATTGAATCTGTTCATCATATAAAGCGATTGTGTCTCTTCAGAAGCTGCTTGAATTAAATGGAGTTATTTTTATTAGGGGCCAAGCACCGAAGGTGCAGAGGCACCTATTGTAATCGTTAGATTTCGTCTTATTATTATTCCGCCATTGGAGTCATTGGAGCCATTGGAGCCAAAGTTTCACTCATATTTATGCTCATAACTTTTTAACCATAGTGGCTAGAAACAAAATTCTTTTGATTCCTTGGCTCAAGCCAATTCAATTGATGTCCTATGACGTAATTTTTCGTCATGTAAATTTTCCCAGCATTTAGAATTTTCTGAAAAACTTACTTTTTCAAACTCCTCCTAGGCCGTTGCTCCGATTTTCACGACAATTGATACAGATCCTTATCAGACCATGCTGACAAAAAGTTATGGAATTCAAGTTGATTTGTCAAATTGTTTTTGATAAATGCGCGGACAATTTTTACATATCTCTTGCAAAAACAGATGTAAGGCTGTATCTCCGCAACGCTTTATCATATCCAGACCAAACTAGGTACATGTCATCACAAGCATGACCTGAAGTGGCATGCAGCGTTTCGGCGCAGCACCACTTACTGGTCCAGAGATACAAGAAATTGCTATTTTTGCTTATAACTTCGGAACCTTTTGTCCAAAAATCATAAAAGTGGTCTCGTTAGATTCGGGGTGTCATGATATCCAATGTTACCATATAGGCCATTTTGGCTGTCGGACATTTTGAATCATGTGCTAAAATGCTGTATTTTATGAACACATGAACAGATTGTTACGAAACTCGGTATGGGTCATCAACACGATGCCCTGAAGGAGCCTGAGAAGTTTCAAAACAGCGCCACCAAGTGGATTTTTTTTTTCAAATGCTTATAACTTTGGGTGTGGACTTATTTTCACGAGAGTCATCTCCTTAGACTCCTGAATTGTTGCTGAGTCCAAAGATACCCGAGACTTGCCAGGTTTTGGCATGTGGTTTGTGCAGTATTGTAACTTAGTGCTTTAAAAACATTAGCTGATATCTTCGAAACCGCTAGTCCGATCGAGACAAAACCAGCGTCAGAAGTTCGAAAACATAGGTTGATTAAAATATCAATGCCCAAATATTGATAGTAAGGGGTAGTAAAAATCCAATCAAATTCAGGTGTCCGTCATTTTTTACCAATTATTTATTACATACCAATTTTGCCATATTTGGCAAACCTTCCCGTCCTCCATCTTGTTATTTGTTAAAAACCTTCTTTTTCAAACTCATCCTAGACCGTTTGTCCGATTTTCACCAAAATCAAATTGTATAATTTTCAGACCATGCCGGCAAAAAAGTTGTGGATTTTGCGTGGATTTTGATGTGGTGTGGTCAAAATAAGGAAACAATGACACATGCAAAGTTTAGTGTCAATATGTCATTTTTGTAACTGTGCCACCTATTGGTCAAAGGTGATAAACCATTAAATCATTATAATTGACTGTATTTATAATTTTACAGCTATTTTGCCTAAAATTATCTTAATATTCTTTTCAATGGCTCCTTGCTACAATTGGTCTGACACTTCCAGCCATGTTGGCATGTCTTATTGTCTTTTTTGCGCTTGGGCCCGGTATTGCTGCTTGCAGCTATATTTTCTTTTTGAAGGATCAAAGTTTTGGTTGCATGCACTTTCAATGGGGGACACAAATTTCTCCTAGGTTTCATAAAAAATGTTGTGTTTCGAAGATAAGCTAAATATATTTATATTATTATATACATTTTAGATCAAATTTTTTGTTTGGATGAACTACCCCTTTAAGGAACATGTATAATCTGCAATTAATTAACACTGCAAAAAAAAACGACATAAAATGCAACTCAAGGGCCAAAGATGTCTATTTGAATAGTGGCAGTGCTTTAAGGGGGAAGAATTGAAAGATTGAAGACGGATTTAAACATTTCTGAGGGCTTGACAGTGCAAAAGAACTGCATGCTAAATAAATCACCACGGCTAAATATATCAAAACAAAAAATAAATATTCTCCATAAAATCAATAAAAACTCATCAATCTAACAAACTCGTCAAGAATCCACTGACTCTGATTCTAATCCTGTTCAATGTCAAGCGTCATCTCCTCCGGAATGCCTAGCATCCGCTTACAACACGCCTGCAGATCTCATTAGCATGCCAGACAACGAGACAGAGTGACAATAGATCACTTCTTCATTACAATGACTCTAATTAATGATGTTAAAAGCTTAAATTAAAAAAGGGAAAAAGGAAAATATCTACCTTTTCACTGACTGAAGCATACCCACAATGCCAGCACAGAAGGAGTTTAATAGTTTAAACTTTGAGTTAATAGTTCAAATTAATTTCCAGTGTTCCTGTCTGAATAGCGCAGTCTACGGGCAATACGTGAGCATGATGAGTACAAGTCCGCTAACAGGATTTGGACGAGTGGAGAGACGCTTTACGCAGGCTTCGTTCGGTTAAACTTTTGCTAATCTCACTAGGTCCTAACATAGAAGCATTGTTTCTCGTATTGTAGCAGAATATGCTCGCAGCGGATTCAATATAACAGGACCAATCACATTTAGCTACTTTGAAAGCTCTGCCTTTTTGAGCTCTGCAGAACACACGAGGAGGGTGAAATTGTCTTTGCCGTGGCTAAGATGAAATTCATCGCAAGGCCATCAGCACTTAATACTCGTCTGCGACTTTTGGAACACAGGCTTTCTGGGAAATGATGAATCGGGCTGTTGTGCGCTTGTAATAACCCCGCCGAATGCAAATGAGAGCTGAAGGAGCCATAAGACAAAAGACACATTAGCAGAGAACTCTATCCCAATCCGACAAAGAGTTCTGGCTGGCACAATTCACACAATTCAAGTAAGATAAATCCACAGCGCTCTATGAGAAAAGTCTCGAATTCTGAAATGCACATTACGGTGACCTTCAAGCACCCTTCCGCCAAGCTCCTTACGGATCAGACTTCAATATCCAACAGAATGTAAAGTGAATCCCATGTTTTAGCAGTCTTAAAAGATGGTTAAAGCTCACCTTATACAGCACGACGACAAAGCCTGCTCTCATTTGTACCACTAGTATGTTATGTTTGGATGCAGACTCTGAAATATACAACACGTACTATACATTTTATGTTTTTATAAACCACGGCTGAATGAAAGATATTCGACAATCCATGAACCTGAAAGGATTTGTACGGCTCTAAATGTAAAATGTATATTCGTACTTTCCGCACGAATACCTACGAGCACTAATAAGATCACAGTGCATGACGAGCTAAGAGCAGCTCTAATACTCAGTCCATGGTTTCATCACGTCTGCAAAGCATTACATGGCTCAGCGAGGCTAGCAACTGATGAGCTAAACATGTCTCAAGAGCGCGTCTTTGTCCTTTGTATCGTTTCATAATGTGACAGTGCAATTCGAAGCTATAACCTCATGTTAATGCACTGCCCTCAGCATTTGAGTTTTATCTATAACATGTTACAGCGCATTCAACCCCAAGACAAACTGGGACATCAATAAGAGCTTCTGCCAAGGGCACGAACTCATGTGCTGTCCAATCGATACACAGGGAGACTGTAAATACTATTAGAGACAGTTAGCTCTTTTAGTACAACTCATTACCACAATATGCTCGTGAAACCTTTGTAAAATTAAGGCAATTATGTTCAGGGATATAAAAACGCACCAGACACATCTTAAGCACGAGGGGGTTTGTTTGGGTATTGCTTTTCAGCCAATAAGAATGACCCCTTTGGTTTCCCATAATCAGACAGAGGGCAATAAATAAGCAAATTTTGATTTGCTTTTAAGATAATCATAATCTCTGGAATCCAATTCAGTATCCTATTTACTCCGAGTGTGGCTACTCAAAATTAAAATGAGTCTATCAGCCGGGAGTATCATAAATGGGTATTTATCAGGATTAGAGGATTTTGAAGCCCATCTGAACACTCTCTCTCCCTCTCGCTATGCTGCCCACCCCCTACTTTTCTTTTGGACGCTGTGCAATTACCATGCCAGAGTACCAAAAGTGACATGTTTGAAGAACAGATAAAAAGACATAAATTGGCTGGTAATGGCGATATTTCCTCAGCTTTAGAAAAACCCATTTATTCTCTCTCTCAACAAATCAAGGCACTGTCATTCCCCCACTCATCTCCCCGGCCAGAGGGGCCTGCCACAATTTCTTTGCAGTAAGTGAATGGCGGAATGCAGATTAGGCCCTGCACTAACTAGTGCTCTCGGGCTCACCGGTATCTGCGCTTTCTCCATTTTTAAATCAGCCGTAATGGGGGCAGGACCTCTGGAGCACTAAAAAGAGGGAACTGACATACCGGACAAACTGTGAATTTTTTTCCCGAAGAGGTGGCGATATTGCACATCTGTCACTGCTGTGTAGACAATTACCAACGGCAGGACAAAAAAAGAGAGAGACAGGGAGAAAGCGACAGAGAGAGAGAGAGAGAGAGAGAGAGAGAGAGAGGGGGACGGGATAGCATAACTAAGCTGAACAGGAAGGGATGGCTCTCGGAGCTGGAGGCCTTTGTCACTGAGTATTGACTCCTGCGTCCTTAATTGTTCATTCATTTATCCAGTGGTGTTTGTGTTGGCACAGTAATTAAAGGCAATCATGCCGTTTACCCCATACCTTTACTAATGAATAATCATGCGGTTTATCCCATGTATACCTGTGCTAATGAATAAATGAAGCACTAGGAGATTCGAGATAACAAATGAAAGGCTTCCTATATGTTCAATTTCACTAACAACAGCAGGCTAATAAAGTTGTTCTCAGCTCTTTCAATGATTATTCAGATTTTATATAATGAACAAAATCGTTGACAAAATGAACATTTAGGATTATTTCTTCCCCAACAGATATTCACAAAAACACAACACACAAATTAACAGACTAATTATTAAAATCCCAACCCACCCAAACCTAATAATATAAAAAATATGTTAAAAATGATATTGTAAAGTGTTACCATATACATATATGAGTTTTTTTTACAAGGTTTCATTAATTAACATTAGTTAATGTATTAATTAACATGAACTAACCATGAGCAGTACATTTGTTACTGTATTTAGTAATATTTGTTAACGTTAGTTAAAAATACAGCTGTTCATGGTTTGTTCATTTTAGTTCACAGTGCATTAACTAATGCTACAAGACTTTAATAATGTATTAGTAAATGTTGAAATTAACATTAACTAAGATTAATAAATTATTTATAAGAGAATATATATATATGAGTGAGTGAGTGTGTGTGTGTGTGTGTGTGTGTGTTTGAAAAAATAGGCTATCCCCATCAATATACATGTCTTTCAAATATTTACCATCACACAAAACACCCATATGATTGACCTCACCAAGAGGTCTCATTATGTACTTCAATTAGGGTTTAGTTTTTATCTTTAAATAAGATAAAAGCCACTATGCTACTTTATAATTAACCCAAAACTACAGTATGTTCATGCCAATGTTGATTAACAGAATGCACAAAAAATCTGTGTTAAGGTGCTAAAGTGCTTTCGAATGTAAGCCCAAAGGTTGAGGTGAGAGGCGAGGGAAATCTGCTATTCTATATGTCAGGTGTGTGGAGTCAATGAGGCTTGACTGTGCTAGGCACCAGCAGGACTTTTCATGGTCCAGTTGTTAGTTGCATATCAGTTACAGCAAATCAGTAAAATAAATGAGTTGTTAAAAGCTCAAGTTACGCCAGAATGCCAAACCTCCCTGGGCTAATTCTTACAGTTGTCCTTCTAACATCCTATGCATGTGCTATTGTTGCTGTAAGAGCATTTTTAAAATTTCACATTGTCACCACTACTTGGTGCCGCTCTTTGTTTTAATCTCATCGTAACAGATGATCTGACTGGATACCGTACGAGAGTTGAAAACAGTTTTATTTTATTTTTTATTTTCATATTGCTGAGTGGTCATAAACTCTCAAATCAATACAGATTTTTGCTGATAATTTCATAGAAGTTCTAGCACTACTACTAGTACTAAATGAAGCCATTAGTGGCCGACAGTCATAAATTTTGTAGTATTTCATCTGGTAGTTAGAAAATGTGCTCTGTGCATTGACCCCAGATTAACAAGAAAAGGACAGTACGCTGTATGCTGACACAATGCACTCAAATTGTACAATTAAAGATAACTTGTACTTACAATTTTAGGTATCAAAAACTCATACAGTATGCACTGCTCTTTTAGATTTGTAATACTATTATAGTATTTATTAACATTTTGAAATATTCTCAGGTTTAATTGTGTTTCAGTCATTTTTAATTTAATTATATTTTTGTAAATATTTCTATATAGCTTTATTTAAATGTTATTACAGTTTTAGTCGTTTTAGTAGACATTTATTTCAGTTATTTCTCAAAGCAACATTTCTAATATTTTTCATGTATTTTTTATTAGATTTTAGTGATTTTAAATTAAATAATATTTTGAAATTGTATTTTCATATTGCACCCGGAGTAACATTCCCTGAAAAGAGAGATGGGCGGATAAAAGAATAAAACAGCTGACAAGTGGACATTGTCATGGTTTTAAGCACAGCTAATTAAAGCCTGTTTTTCCTGATCTGGCTCTGTGAGTGACACTGTGATTAATAGCGGTAAATAATGGGAGATGAGGCTGTGATTCTCCCTCCGCACACACCTGTGTGCTGGGTGCCATATTGCAAGACTGACTTTAGAAGCCCGACATCTGGTGCCTGGCTCCTCTCGCTCCCAATATTTAAAGATGAGGAGCTGAAGCCAAGTCACCCTTTCAGTATCACCCAGTGTATCTCTGGTAAGTCTACAGTATTCCTTCGTTGATCATTACAAAATAAACGAACAATGACATACATACTGTATGTTAATTAAGCACGATTATGTATCAGAACAGAATTTTTGTCTGGCATATAAGGCCGGTATGAAACTATATAAATGGTAAAACAGATTGGTAAAAGAAAAGAAGACAGAATGGATATGGAAGGGATAATCTCAAATGAAGGCTAAAGCGCTGTAATTCCTTTAATTCATCTAATGGTGTTCAGTACAGGCTGTGTTGATGTTTCAAATTCAGATCAGATCGCCCAGATTGCATAACAGCATCCACAAAGGCTTGTGAAGAGTACAGGTCCTCTTTTATGGCAAATATGGGAGGCTTATAGCATTAAAAAATACTATTTTATAACATTTTATTTATTTTTAATGTCAACGGTTCTTGCTTGTTATATATATTTAAGGGGAAATCTCAAGGTTTATTTTTTCGGAGTATAATTTGAGTTTGACTATCTCTCTCTCTCTCTCTCTCTCTCTCTCTCTCTCTAACTTAATCAATTTAAACTCAATTTAGTTTGTTGATTAAACATAATAAAAATAAATTGTACAATTGCCAAACAACCATCAAAAGTCTGGGAACACACCTTTTTGAAAAAGCTGTTGCTGGTGTTGTTTTTTGAGGATCCTTGACATTTCTTTGGTTCTACCAAAGGGTCCCGAGTTGTCATCCAAACCTGCCCTGATGTAGAGGAGACATGGCAGAAAAGTTGTTCCCTATCAAGACTTTCTCATGTTCTGGAAAATGCAAAAGAAAATTTCATTGAGAAGAAGAATGTGATGCTTTTTTAAATTGAAACTCCAAATTAATCATGGCTAAAGTGACAAAAAAGATCACTTTTATGGGGTAGTGATGGAGAAAAGATTAATTTATTTAATGCTATTGTGAAGACCACAAAAATATTCGTTATTATTCAAGGTGCCCCCTGACAGAAGCATAAAATGGAACATCGTCCATTACATACATGTATTTATTTATTAACATCCCATTTCCAATTTGTCCAGGGGGAAGAGTTCTTGTAATCTGCTGGCATCTTAAATGCTTTTCTTTTCTTTGGATCCCTCCAGGGCAAAACTTTTCTCTGACTTCCTGTTGTGTCTTCTCCTTGTTTTGCAGGGCACTTCCTGCCTGCAGAGGAAGTTAATCAGCTCTTTAGCCTCTCAGCAGCCATCCTGTAGCTGCCCCCGAGCTCTGGAGAGGGGTCAGGCCATCCAGTCAAGACCCCCTTTGATAAAGCTTTGTATTCAAGGCGATTGGTGAAGATAACACAGCGTGATAGAACATACCCTAGTGCTGGTAGGCAACGAATGTCCTTGTCTGGTCAATCTCCGAGGGCAATAGCCAGAACTCATGGGGTCCAATCTGATCTTGATCTTAGGGCTCAATATATGTCCAAAGCTTTGGCTGTACCATTTGAACCATGCCTAAAAAGGCTCCTGTATCTGCACCAGCTGAGCAGCAATCAGAGATGGCCAAAGGTCACAGGGCCACCTATGTATGTGGTAATATCTAACAGTCCACTATCATCATCTGGATTACAACATGCTGCGCTACACTATCAATGGATAAAGACATCCAGATTAAATTCAACATTGCATTACTGTAACTTTAAGTGCAGTTAAGAAAATGTCAATATTTAAAAGTGCCCCTATTATGGTTTTTCGTGCAGTGTTTAATATAGTAGTTTGTGAATGAAAAGGTTCTGCAAAGATGTAAAGTCGAAAGTGCACGATAAATAAAGTTATTGTCTTCCAAAAGAAAGAATCGACTCTGAACTGTACAAACACCGTTTGTATTTCGAATTCCTCTGCGTTTCGGTTCTACGTCACTAGAAACGACTTCTGCATAATGCCCACCTATGTTGTACGTTATCCGCCCGAGTTCAACGTGATTCGCAAAACGCTTGCTCTTGAAAGAAGGGTCAGTACCCAGTTTATTTGGACTGGCTTGTTCCTCAGAATCACAAGCTGTAAGTATGAATAATTATTGATGTATATATTTTCTACCGTTTTTGAAAATACACAATATAAAACACAAAACTACTTAAGTTTCTGGCTAACTCACGTTATTACTGTCGAACTGAAATACTTCAGCCAATCAGCAGTGGGCCACTATTACCTAAAACTGTGCCTAATAATGCAGATTATCAGTCATTCTTACTACTTTGAGTAAATATACAGGATGGGGCAAGATTTGTTTTACAAACTTTAATGTTACATCAGTCATTCACGTTAGTGCTCAGCTAACATATGCGCTGTTATTGTTAGCCTACAGTTCTTGCATGTGCAACCCAATATATATAAAAAATATACACATCGGTTTGTTGATGAACATACACTTATTAATGTTGATGGTGAGGAATTACAGTTGCATCATCTCATAATGTACTCAAAATGAGTAATGTATTACTAAGAAACGTCCTGCTCAAGCCGTCCTTGCGATGGAGGTTCGTGTTGAATAACTAGTTGTTCCAATGTTTCATCATTGGACTCGCACTCGGATTGATATGGTAAAATGTTACTGTCTTTAGAGTGTGTACAATCACTGAGGACTAAGGAAGCCTCAGCTGAAGTTCAGTTATGGTAATGGCCGTTTAGCTTCCGGAACATGCGCTGTACTCGATAGACCTTAAAGGAACACTCCACTTTTTTTGAAAATAGGCTCATTTAAGTCCCCTAGAGTTAAATAGTTGAGTTTTACCGTTTTTTAATCCATTCAGCCGATCTTTGTATCTGGCGGTAGCACTTTTAGCATAGCTTAGCATACATCATTGATTCTGATCAGTCCATTAGCATCTCATTCAAAAAATGACCAAAGACACTTTCAATATTTTTCCTATTTAAAAGTTGACTCTTCTACAGTTACTTCGTGTGCTAAGACCAACTGAAAATGAAAAGTTGCGATTTTCTACACCTATATGGCTAGGAACTACTTTCTCATTCCTGTGTAATAGTCGCGGATCTTCACGACCGTACCATTCCTTTAACAGACTGGTCCGTCTGGCCAATCAGAGCAGGCTCTCGGAAAGGAGGGATTTAGAGAGACTGATTCCTCCGTCGATTCGTTTGAGAATCATTGAAAAATGTGGTGATGTGCAATGTATATAATGAGAAAATGAAACAGTTACAGTTTTGGACCTTTGATGCATGTAAACCTGTTGTAGGAGACCTGCAAAACTAATTTAGGAGCCTTTAAAATAGCATTATAGGAGCACTTCAAGTTCATGACACAACAGACAAAAAATACTTGGACATTCACAAAATTTGAAATTCATAACATTTTAAATGCTTACCCAAAATACTAAAATTAACTCTAAAACAAGCTAAAACACTTCAATAGTTTCAGTTTTAGTTTATATAGGCTATCATTCATATGTTTTGGGTCATTAAGATTTGGGTCAGCAGTCTTTTATTCAGCAAGGACACATTAATCTGATCAAAAGTAACAGTACAGTCTTTCAGATTGTTACAAATTACAGATTGTAATTCAAATAAATGCTATTCTTTTGAACTTTTTATTCATCAAGGAATGAATAGAATAGATCATGGTTTCCACAAAAATATTAACCAGCACCGCTGACAATAATAAGAGATGTTTCTTGAGCACCAAATCATCATAGTAGAATCACTTCTGAAGCATCGTGTGACACTGAAGACTGGAGTAATGATGCTGGGAATTCAGCTTTGCCATCATAGGAATAAATTGCATTTTAAAATATATATTAAAATAGAAAACAGATATTTTTTAAAAATATCTGTTATCTGTAAAATATGTATCTAATCAATCACATCTACAATGAACAAATGCAAATGTTTGTACTTACATTCACCATTACGGGTATTTAAATTTGCACTGCATCCTCACATCTAACTTCACTGTATGGTACTCCCTCTACTGAGCCCTTTTAAGGATAAAATATGTTGAAGGTTAAATCCATTAACCCACAATCGTCAATCCAATTACATGTATAACAAAACATCTATGCTCTCTAAAAGATGTACTGAGGTTAAAACAACAACCTCTTAGTTTAAAACAAATGCACTAAGAGTGAGATTTCAGCATCAATCTTTAGTATGGAAAAGGGCATGTTTATAAACAACAGCGACATATATTTATTGTGAATGGGGAAGATTGCTAATTTCGAGACTGCCAGTAATAACAAACAAGTCAACCAAGACTGGAGCCCTCGTCTCGTACGCT
This sequence comes from Gobio gobio, assembly GCF_949357685.1. Lineage (NCBI taxonomy): Eukaryota > Metazoa > Chordata > Actinopteri > Cypriniformes > Gobionidae > Gobio > Gobio gobio. Next base: position 16,673,185 of record NC_137106.1, read on the forward strand.
GAGCTGAGCGAGTGTGCTCAGATGAGAGGGTAGAAAGGAGCGGCGATAGGATTTGAAAGGCGTTACACTTGAGTGCCTCCATGATTTGCATTTAGTGACTGAGACACATAAATGGCGCTGGGCTGTACGTCCAATTGTTTGTGGTCAAGCGGCGCGACGTTGGTAATTAGGATGCTTTCCAACACCTCAGGGTCAGACCAGACTTTCTGTGAGCGATCAGAAACGATTCAGAACACAATTCAGATTTGAAACCCTCAAAATACTGATAATTACTTCAGCGGTGAAAAGGGAATGGTGTAATTTGAAAATATGCCGTTTTTTATTGTGATGTAGCGAAGAAGGGATGGGGAGGAGTGAGGAACTCGTCAATGAGTAATTTTTCCTTTTTTTTCCCCTTTTTCTTTTTTTACAACATTATAAATTTGACGGGGGAGAATATGGAAGGGAAAATGCTTTTAGTGTGTGATTTATACGAGTGTGATGGGAGAATCATAGATCACCACAGCAAGTCGACAGGCGCTGATGGGCCATATGAAGAGCGCTAATGCCGTCAGAACAAAATGTAACCAATCTTTGGACGCCCTCAACCATGCAATATGCCTAATAGAAACTCCAAAACTATCAGGCTGTCAGAGGCTCGCTGCGGTAAAGGGCCTAGGTCGGGAGATGTTAGATGGGAGACAAGTGGTATAAATTTACCTGTTGTGGACCCTCCACACACACAGTCAAATCCTCAAGGCTAATTTTAATTTTGCCCCCTGCAGATTTAACAGTAAAAGCTTGTCTGCCTTGACATTAATTTGCAAAAGATGCCCTTAGTGTCAGGCAAATAAGAAAATAAAATAACAGGCCATAAATGAGCCACAAAACAACACATAAAACATGCATGTAACTCCAAAACTAAATGTTTCGATGAACAAATCGAAGCCATTTTATCTACTGTTCAAAAGTTTGGGGTTTAGTAAGATTGTAGTAAAAGTTAGTAAGATTTTTTTTATAAAGAAATTAATAAATGTATTCAGCAAGGATTACATTTGTCAAAAGAATCCTGGAAACTGTTTTTAACATTAATGATAACAATAAGAAATGTTTCTTGAGCACCAAATAAGCATATTAAAATAATTTCTGAAGGATCATGTGACTTCAGCTTTGCCATAACAGGAACAAATTACATTTTAAAGACAGTTACTTAAAATGGTAATATTTCACAATGTCAGTTTTACTGTATTTTTTAATCAAATAAATGCAGCCTTGGTTAAGCATAAGCGACTTCTTTCAAAAATATATTTTTTTTAAACGTAAACGTTTTAACGTTTAAGCATTAGTGTATTCTCTCTTGGTACCTCGTGTCACCATTATACGCGACTTGGCAACAACATTTTACTGTAAATTTGGTTAATTTTCAAACAATTGCATTCAAAGCTATCCAAACATGCAGATCCTCCATAGTCTTATATTATACAAAAAAAAAAGAGAAAAGGCTTTTCTGAGAAAATGGCAGATGGCAACAGTTGTTAAGACAGGACTGATCAGTGTGTTTTTAAATTAGGGCTGTCACTAACGATTATTTTGGTAATCGAGTAATCAGTCGATTATTTTGACGATTAATCGAGTAAACAGATATTTTGTGGTAATAAAAATTCAAAGACCTAAGCCTTTAAAATTACTTATAATTAGTGCTGACAAACGATTAATAATTATTATGTATATATAAATACACACACATGCATATATATATATTTAAGAAACTATTTTTATATTTATATATAAAATATGTATATATAATATAAATGTAATAAATATACATACAGTTTATACATGCAAATATTTCTTAAATACATGCATGTGTGTATATAAAAAACACACATAATAATTATACACAGTACACACACAAATATTGTGTAAACACAATCTTTTATTTTGGTTGCGATTAATCGCAATTAATCATTTGACAGCACTAATTATAATGGATATAAAATAACAATGAGGCAATAATATTTGGTTCAAATAAAGTATCAAGCATATCATATGGTTTTATAGAACAAAACTGTTTATATATTATTTATTTTAACAATCATCTTTTGTACACATTATGTATTATAACAAATGCCTGCAGAGGGCACCAGCGTTTTTACACTTTACAGCAGATCAAATCATTATTTAAAGGAGTACTTCAGTGCTGGGAAGATGAATGTGTATAGCTGGGTCATTTATGTAGTAGAAATGTGAAATTATTTTTGAATTTGGTGCCTTCTGAGAAAACACCGAAAATGTATTTTTGTCTAATGTGGATGAAAGACAACAACTCCCAGAATGCACTTAATTCGCTGCTCAACGAGGCCACTCCCAAAGCCACGGCTACTGGTTATCACTTGCCCACCATGACACCGCCCCCAACGTCGTTTTGATTTTCATAATAATAAAATAATTTCGTTCAGTTAGAGAATATACACTACAATTAAAAACTGAACAATAAAGTGTGAGTGAGCCGAACGAAATGCACGGCACAAAAGCAGCAGGAGTCAGATTTCATCATGAGAGCGAAGAGCTGAGCTGAGCACTAAGTTTTTCTAAATTGTTCAACTAAATATTGAAATAAATCTAATTATTAAACTAAATTAACCATATAAACTAAATTACTGCTCTAATTACTGATCTAAAGCCCACACTGTCACTGTATGATAATTGAAATGAACTGATAAAATTTTTTCTCCAGAATGGCTAGACGGCTGAATAAAATTATGCTGCATTATTTTCCTGTTTAACACTGTAAAGCTGCTTTGAAACAATCTGTATTGTTAAAAGCGCTATATAAATAAAGTTGACTTGACTTGACTTGACTGAGTGCGGGTCATTCACGGTGCAGGTCCAGTCTGGCGCGTTTTCATATCATGCCTATGGAAGCTAAACTTTCATAGGAATTCATTGAAAAGTTGAGATACTCACTTTGCTCCGCACCGCTCCGTTATGAATGCCCGAGCCGAGCGGCAGCGGCCGTGCGTATTTACATTCTGTGAGTGAGATCCCACCCCTATGGGCGGGTTGAAAACCTGCGGAACTAGCTCCTTCAACTGGCTGTAGTCTCTACACTGTAAAAAAAAAAAAAAAAAGGTTCTATATGCCACCAAAAATGGTTCTTCATCGTAATCATATAGGAACCACTTTTGGTGGTATATCTTAACCATATCTTAACATTTTCTGTAAATGGTAGCAGTGCTATATAGCACCATAGTCAAAGAACCGGTGAAGAACCGGTGAAGAACCTCTGAAGAACCGCTGAAGAACCACTGAAGCACCAAAATTGGTGCTATATAGCACTTAAAAAGGTTCCCCTATGATTACGAGCCAAGAACCATTTTTGGTGCCATATAGAACCTTTTTTTTTTTTGAGTGTAGCCCCTGGCCAAAAAATCCTCTGATGATGCAAAATGACGATATTTGCATAATTATCAAAATGCATAATTCTCTCGTCTCAGGGGGACACGAGGGGGGAAAGTACGATAATTTGAATATACTACCGGGTTTCTACTGATACAAAGCTTAATGCTAATCGCTGAAGTAACCCTTTAATATTGGCCAAACAGCATTTAATTAAAATGTTCACTTAATCTTTAATATTTGGCCACTTCTTTACAATAGAAATGCTACAGCCACTGTAATTTCGAAAAAAGAATATGTGGACATAAAAACATGCAAACCTACACGCATGTAAGTAATTAAAGCACATATTTATTAGATTCAATTGCAGCCTTTGTGAATTTACAATAGCACTATGCCATAATATGGTTTTTAAATGGTTTTAATATATTGTGCAGCCATAGGAAATGGTCTAATAATGTGTTTCATGGTTTCTCGTCCGTGGAGTGTGCCACTTCCGGTAGTTACTCGACACTGGTAAATTGCAATCTAGGATTTTTATAATCGAGTACTCAAATTTAATTGAGGAATCATGACAGCCCTATTTTAAATATTCTTTATTATCTACATACAAATAAAGAATACATTTATTGTCATTGTTTTGCTTGTAAAACAAATGAGCTTGCCTTTTTTCAGGTAACCTGATTGTTCATAACTAAAACTAATTATGTTAATTACGCTATTGATAGTAAATCCTGCATAAATACAATAGTGTCTGCGCCCGTTCTGTTATTTTCTCTGTTAATGTTCTCTTTCCATAGCTCAAATTGACTCAAATTGAACCTTCGGACATGGCATCATGACAAACACACCAATCCACACCCCTCAACCTTTCACTGTCTCTCACACACACACAAGATGAGGCCTTTAATCACCTCTGTGCGCTCTGACTCTAATGTCCTAATGGAGAGTCACTGCGCACCTCAATGTATTTATCATAAAAGCCAGTGCCAGTGTAAAAAACCTAAACAGTCTAACCTCCCTCTCTCTCACCTATCCCCTCTCCCTCTATTCCTGTGCTCCCCTGGTGAAAACATGTAATTCTACTTCCATTAAGCAGAATATGCATCCCTTCACATTGGGGAGCGAGTGGGGCACGAGTTCGGTTCCTCCGCATTCAATGCATAGGTGCAGCTCACACGGTTCATTTTAAAGCAAGGAATGGAAGGCAACCCTGGAGGTAAGGTGGAAAACCTCAGCCTAATCATTTTTTTAGAGGGAGGTGGGCACATCAGCTACATTAATTTTGTTTAAAATTGCCTGCAAATTAACCTGAATATGTATATGAAAATGCTATGAGCACCACAGCTCCTGCTTTATGCCAAAGGTGACATCACAGCTCTCGTGATGGTGCACAGTGTCTCCGCAAGGTTCAGTTGTGTGCTTTTTTTCCATGGGATGAATTTGATGGAAAGCCGGTTGAGCAGATGCTCAGAGAAGAACTACTGCAAATAACATAAAAAGCAACATACTATAATAAAACTGGCTTACATATCAGTTGATACCTTAACAATAATATTTTATTAGTTAAAATGAGTTGATAAAATAGCTAACAACAAATAACAATGAACAATACTTTTACAGAATTAGTCTACGTTATACATTTCAAGTTGTTTAAATTCATTTTAGTTGATGCATTATGAAGGAACATGAATTAACAACGAAGCAGAATGTAGTAATAGTAAATTTGATAGCCTAACATTTGTTCAGTAAAAAAAAAGTGTATTGTTAGTTCAGCGATACCAAATTCATTAACTAATGTTAACATTGAATTTCTAGGTAACACTATTTTACTCCTTGGTATATATGTATTACATGTACATTCATTAATTAATAAAAAATAAATAAATAATTATGCTTAATTACATGCAACAAACCCTAAACCAAAACCTTTTACTAAACCTACATGTCGTTAAGTAATATTACTCAGCACTTATAATTGCACTGTAACAAGTACACCCTGAAATTGTCAAATATCTGGCTGTTTGTTGATCTTTGTGTTTTGATTCTGTCACGTGTTCCTTTGTCACAGTTTCCCGCCACTTGTCTGTTTCCTTGGTTACCATCAGTAGTTAGTTTAATTCAGCTGTGTCCTGTTAATTATCTTGTTTCTGTTTGCTATTTAAGGTCCTCTTGTTCACTCAGTCTTTGTCTAGTCACTGTTATGTTGGAGTGTATTTCTGCCTTTCTGTTTGTTCCTGAGCATCATTATTAAAGTTTAAGTACTTCAGCTTGTTCCTGGTGCCCACCAACCCGTTACAAAAATAAAGGGTTACACTATTTTAAGTTGTCCATGTTACTGTAACATTCTGGGGAGGATATAAGCAACACGCACAAACTAGAAATTCTCTAAATAGACATGAATGATGAACACAGGGGTAACAACGCATTGCATAAGACAATAACCAACAGAGGACATAACTGAATGGGGAGTATATACAGGGATTAACAAGGAACTAATGTGACACAACTGAGAATTATACGTAACAATAGGAACAAATGTGGACATAATCAGAAACAAAGGGAACCGATATTAAACCGAGCAGCGATACAGGAACTAAGGGGCTGTTTACACAACACTGTTTTCAACTAAAAATAGAAAACTTTTTATGCGTTTTGGCCATTCATTTCCACGACAGCATTTTTGGGGCCTGAAAATGAAAAGTTTTAAAAAACGGGTTTCAAAGTTTTTGAAAACTATATTATCGTTTCCAACAACGCCATGTGACGTCAACCGCATGCATATTTCGCGTTCAGCATAGCCGCCCAGTTTTCATTTACAAAGTGACCTCAACAACTACTGGCCTGGCATAAATAATACAGCATTTTTAATAGTTTTTGCAGATTTGTGTTTTGACAACGTTGCAATCTGTACGTGAAAAACGTAAAAGGGAAAAAAATTCAGTTTTTAGTACATCATTGTTGTGTAAGCGTACTCTAAGTACTCTTAAGAATTTTATAATAAGAGTCCATAATCATGACAGTTACAGTGTAATTATACATTTAAGTACTGAGTCATATTAATTAACTACATGTGCTTACTATGGGGTATACTTCATCTTTTTACACATACACAAGCGTACGCACACAGTCGAATGCACAGCCTTGCAAAGTATACTTTTTTTGACTTGTACGCATACACCGACGTTCAACGCATGCACAGTTTTGTGCAATCTCTCGCCACAAGTTACAACCCATGTAAATATTGCAAAAAAATTAAATGCGCATGTGCGACCTGGTCGTACAATGTACACACGGTTACAAAAAAAAACACCGGTGAGCTTTCAGTACACGCGTACTCTACTGATGACGAAATTCGCGCCACGTGTAAAAATTGAAGTATTCTTTGGCCTTTAGTTGCGTGTAATTATGCATAATTTATAGTTTTTACTACAGTAACTACATGTAACAAAGACACTGTAAAATAAAGTGTTACCAACTTTTTCATATCAAATATTATAAAAGGAATACCTAAAGCATTTATACAAGTATTTTCCATTTGCTCAGTGACTAAGAATGCTCAAACAATATGATTGCATATAAAAAAGCTAATACTACAATATCTATTTTAAAACCAATTGAATGGCATAAAATGTTCAGTTTTGAGTTTATAAAATGTAAACTGTATAAAAACAACTTGAGTGCATTTTTCAGCCAGTCTACTTGTTTTAGTCCACATTCCCTATTTATGATCAACTACCAGTTAAAATTTTGAGCACAGAAAGGTGCATGCAATGTCTATTTGAACCACAGTTTTGTGGACACTGAGTGAACTGTATGTTGAAACTGAAATTTAGCAATAAGGGAAAGACATGCATCTGCTCGCACACAAACACATCTGGCTCCTGGTAGCCTTTTCTCTCTGCATTTATTCCAGTTTGTTAACCTCGTGCTGCAAGCTAGAGCATCTGAACAGGGCAGAGACACCTCGCATGAGATATCTGCTATTGAAAAAAAAACAGTCTGCATAGCCCGAGAGCCTGGCGTCTGATGCAGTGGTGACAGATATATGTGTCAACAGTGATCAAGAGTGAAGCGTAGACAACAGGTACTCTGTTTCTCCATTTCTCTCTCTCTTGTCAGTCAGTGGATCAGCAGCAGCGGCTAGCATGTGCCCCCAGGTCCGCACCGGCCCAAAGGCGGCCTGCCGCCACCAGGCCGCCCGAAACGGGCAGATGTGACTATGGTTCCTGGCATTTGGCAAGACCGCTCAGCGTCAAGCAGACGGGGATGGGGCCGGACAGAGCATCAGCTGTAGCACCAGCGCAGGGGGCCCTGGCAGTGTCACAACATAAGGGGGCCGAGAACCCTATCTCTCTTTGCCTCCTTCCGCAACTCTCCCTCCACAATCACACGCCGCCTAAGCCAGCAGCGGCCACTGTCACAAGCCATCACCGCCCCACAGGGGAAACTGCAAGTGCACAGCACAGAGGAAGAAGAGGAGAGGATCGGGCGCTCGTGCTAGCAAGCTAAGTGGCCGCAAAAGGCGCCGTCACATGCGATATTACATGCATCCTCTTGAGGTGATTTTTTTCACCCTGCAATTTTCAACATTGCCAAGTCGGAAACAGTAGAGCTTGCCAAAGCCAGATAAACCAACTTGCAGGGGAAGACAAAACAGCATTTAGAAGAAAAGAAAAGGGCACGAAGATGATAACCCGTGGTCAGATCGGCACGGGGGGAAATTGCTGAAGACATCTGCAAGATGTAAGTCTTGGCCTTAGCTTAAGAGGACAAATAGAAAATAAAACCATCTGAACAGCGCTGAATCGTTTGCAAAGCTGTGGAATGCTGTGTATGTGATGCACGACGAAACAACACAATGATAGAGTGTGTGAAAAAGCTGTCATGTGACAGTGAGCAGTCTGTGTCAGGAGTGTGACGTATCGTGGTGTGACAGTTGTCTAGTTTCATCGGTGTGGCTGGTGGGAGAGGGGGAGCCCTGCAGACACGCTCAGACTTACAGAGCAAAGTTTCTTTCTTTCGCCTGTTGTCTGAGCTTCAGTGCATTAATCTTCATTAGGCTGCGACTGGCACCGCACTGAAAACATCGAACCCTCGATTGTGTTCCTCAAGCCCTTGTTGTGTGTAACACAACAAACGTCATGACGAATGATCCATTAGCTCACAACAGCTGCCAGTCATCACCACAAAAATTACAACAATCTCAAACACTACAAATTTATATTTTGATTGATTATAGCCTGACAGTCATTAGTCTTTTGGGCCTAATACTGATTCTGATATGGATGAGTAAAAATATCCGATTACTGATATATCTGTCACTAACTTTAATTTTAAACATGGTGTATATAGCTGTTCCTTGATGCGTTCACACTTTAGATTAGGGTCACTATCTCACTAGCTATTAACTATGACTTTTGCCTCAATAAACTCCTAATTACTGCTTATACTGTATATATATATGTATGTATATATATAAGGAACACGCCGCCTTTTTGGGACTTTTGGGAGCTTATTCACCGTATCCCCCAGAGTTAGATACTGTAAGGCCATACATACCATTATCATCTCCGTGCGTGCCATAACTCTGTCTGACGCACCCACCACTAGCCTAGCTTAGCACAAAGACTGGAGGTAAATGGCTCCAGCTAGCCTACTGCTCAATAAGTGACAAAATAATGCCAACATTTTCCAATTTACATGTTGTGAAGTGTATAGTTACATTGTGTACCAAGGCCGACGGAAAATGAAAAGTTGCGATTTTCTAGACCGATATGGTTAGGAACTATACTCTCATTCCTGCATAATAATCTAGGAACTTTTCTGCCGTACCATGGGTGCAGCAGGCACAATGATATTACGCAGCACCTGAAAATAGGCTAACTTCCGTCAACATAACCAACGCGACAACCTGCTTGCAGGGCGATGGAGCCGTTTACCTCCAGTCTTTGTGCTGAGCTAGGCTAGCGGTGGGTGCGTCAGAGAGTTATGGCACGCACAGAGATGATAATGGTATGTATGGACTTATCTAACTCCGGGGGATAGGTGAATAAGCCAAAGTCCCAAAAAGTCGCTGTGTTCCTTTAAGGGATGTAAAATACACTCTAAAAAAAAAAAGTTCCATATGGCACCAAAAATGGTTCTTGGCTCGTAATCATAGGGGAACCTTTTTAGTGCTATATAGCACCAATTTTGGTGCTTCAGTGGTTCTTCAGCGGTTCTTCAGAGGTGCTATATAGCACCTTAGTCAAAGAACCGGTGAAGAACCTCTGAAGACCCGCTGAAGAACCACTGAAGCACCAAAATTGGTGCTATATAGCACTTAAAAAGGTTCCCCTATGATTACGAGCCAAGAACAATTTTTGGTGCCATATAGAACCTTTATTTTTTAGAGTGTATGGTCATGCAGAATAAGGCATTAATATGTGCTTGATAAGTACTAATAAACAGCAAATATCCTTGTAATATGCATGCTAATAAGTAACTAGTTAATAGTGAGAAATGGACCCTAAACTAAAGTGCTACCTTAATTTTTGTCTAGCCTGAAGCCAAAAGTATACTTCTTTTTTTACGTGTACGCGAGTGTATGCGCGCACAGTAAAACGTACAGCCTTGCAAAGTATACTTCTTTTGACTCGTACATGTACACAGGCGTTCAACCCATGCGCAGTTTAGAGAAATCTCTCGCCACGAGTTACAACCTAGGTAAATATTTGAAAAAATTTAAATGCGCGTGTGCAACCTGTGCATACAAGGTACAAAAATCCGGAGGTGCGCGTTCAGTACAGACGTACTATTGTGATGACGAAATTTGCGTCACGCACACTGTGCGCTGACCCTCGCGTACACGTAAATAGTGAAGTATACTTTGGCCTTTAGACTACACAAAATATATTATTTACATTTATATTATTATTATTTAAACATATTAATTATATTTATATTATTATTTAAACATATTAATTAAAAATATAATAATATTAACAATAATAACTTTAATGGTAATACATATTTGAGTTATTATTACAATACTAATGAAACACTATTAAATATGAACTGTATTATATAAAACCATAAAAAATAAAAAAAATGTATGACATTGTTTTACTAATCGACACAATATGCCAACACAACTGTAATTTTTATGAACTTATAAAATTATTAAAAGTGTATTTTAAAAAATTGTAAATGTAAAAAAAAAAACAATTGGGAAAAGAGTAATTAAAAAAATATATTTACATTTAAAATAACTATACATGATCAAGTGACAGAGCAAATTGCATTCACTTCATAATAAATTTACCACAAAAACGACCCAGGATCTGTAACCAAATAAATGTGACTAACAGACGTTTCCTATCATCAAAATGATCTCTATCATCAACAAAATGTGCCAAAGGCCAACAAATGAACTAAACCTTCATTAACAGATGATAAAGCTGCGATTGTATATCAAGTTGTTCTTGAAGATAAATAACAGCTGAATAATTTGCTTTGTTGGGCCAGAGTGATAAAAGGTAGTGATTTGTATCCACTGATGAACATCAGGAAAGACCTCAGAGTTGTAAATGAAACAATCCCTCAAAGACCAGCACTTGTCTTACCTTTATATGAGCATAAGTCATTGAGTCTGAGCAAGTCGACACTTTACACAGATTGGGGTTTACTTAATTGTAGCAAAGCAAATCGGCCATTTAGGAGGTCCTATATCCGTCCAAAATCGAAAATGCTGAATTAATTTTTAAACAAGACTTCTCTGTTTGTTTGATTGAATGAAATACATTTATGAATGCTTTTAACTGGTCCCTTTACCTGATTTGAGGTACCTCTACTGTAATTGCACCACACAGCCAGTTATTTTCCAGACATCCGTGCACCATCAGCATTTTGCCCCAGTGCTGTTTTCATTGAGGACTGTATATTTCATGATTGACAGTCACACAATGCAGTTCAAACACTGCTGAGCCAGGACAGGATCAACAAGGGTGACCAACTCTACAGAAAAACAGAACAGACTATGATGCTGAAAGATGAAGGGAGAGAGGGATGAGAAGCGGAAGAGTAGAAGAGGAAAGAGGTTTTACCTGCTGGCAGTTTTTAATGAGCAGTTCACTTCTGATGGCCAACCACACACACACACACACACACACATATACAACAATAACACATGCCTAATTCATATGGCAAATGAAATATGGAGTACTAGCAATGTGCAGTAATGATATATCCTAATGTGCCATATAAAAACGAAAGTTAAAATGGAACAATGGGGGAACTATTAATTGCTACAGTCCAAAGCATGTACATAATGTGCATTTTATCGCATTCCAGTGCATGTCGGAATGGACATATGCCAGATATTACATAGAAATGTTGGATGCACCTTACTGAATGTATTATTCTCATGATCTTTGACACTTGCTTAAGACTCCTGCTTCCCTGAGAAAAAGACCCTAGTAATGTCACATGTTTTTCAGAGGAAGAAAAGATCCCCCATTAAAGTCATTGTCCCATGATCCTCAAACTCGTATTTCCAATCTCCAGTAATACTCTTGAAAATGAATAGTCAAGTCAGTAAATTTCATCTGGAGCTTTCACACCATTTCATCTCTCCTTTGGGTTCTCATTGTTTGCTCTTCATTACCAACATGGTCAAAACTGATCCCAAGGAACACTTGGGATCTCACTGTATCTCCATTTTTGTCTAATTTCAGTATTATCTTCAAAGAAATAGTGATATTAAAACATGCAGCAGACTCCTCCAACTAGACACCTAATTCTATCTCCTTCTCAAATGTGAGAATCTATTTTCAAGATTCATTTGTCTTTCTTTTTCTCTATTAATAATGGTGCCAGTGCATATCAAAGTGCCATAATGAAGATTCACAGCATTTTCTCTCTTACACTAATACCTTATCAAAGTTGAATCTCTTTCTGGAAAATCAATTCTCTTTCATATCATTAAGTTATTCTCTAGCATGATTACATGCCTGCTGCTACTGCTTAGCAAAAGGCAGCAGGGAAAAAAAAACAAAGCATGGTAATCTATGCATTCAATGGGATACTGCTTCATAGTCTGGGAAATATCTGATATCAATATTTGCCATGATGGTATTGATTGCCTTGATGGTGTAACACATTAAGCAAAAAAAAAAGAAGGATGAAATGAAAAGAGGCTCTGATTCAACTTTAAATTTAAGTGCTTTGGTTGCGTCGACCAGAAAATTAGCTTAAAAATTAGATTAAATGTCTAAAACTAACACTCAGCACGGAGCATTTGCAGGTAAATGATGGCTTTGGCAAATAAATAAAACAGAAAAAAGTGTAACGCCTCTCGTAGCTCAAAATGCTTACGCTACGTCCAACGTCATCGTCGCGCCAGTTCTGCTTTTTCCGTAAGTTGAATACGGAAGGAGGTCTGCCGGAAGCTAGATATTTTACTTTATAATGTGTTAAATATGGATATTTTCTTACACAAACCCATCGATTTGCTTCAGAAGCAGGCTAACCCCCTGGAGCCGTATCATGGATTACTTTTACAATGGATGGATGCACTTCTTTGGGTTTCAAATTTTGGGCTGCCATTCATTCACTGCCATTATAATGCTTAGCCAGGACATTTTTTTAATAAAACTCTGATTGTATTTGTCTGAAAGAAGAATGTCATATACACCTAGGATGGCTTGAGGGTGAGCAAATCATGGGGTTATTTTCCCTTCAATATTAATTCAGCATCAATTGTCAGAATTAGTCTGATCCTCGCTCGCTGATGTGTGAAGTGACTAAAAAAATAATCTTGATTTTGTCAATTTACCCAACATTTGCAGGTGTTAAAAAAAGTTCATTTTGGACCCATATCTGTGTTTAAAACAGCACAAGGGCAACTTCAAGAATAATAATTAATGTTAATGATACTCAGCAATGATAATGAGACTGTTGAGCAAGAAAGTCAAGAGAAACAAATCAAAGGGGTGACAAAAAAGGGGTGGATAAGAGAAAGGGAGAGAGAGAGAGAAGCAAAGAGACAGAAAGAGCAAGGGGAATAAATGGATAATAAAGGGAGAGTGCGGAGGGAGAAGTGCATCTGACTGGAAGGAGGGTGGTGATGTATGCGGGCCTGTCAGCAGGGGGAAGATGCAGTGCGCTCTTCCTCAGGGAGGCTATCTCCCTCCCACCGCGTGCCGAGTGTACACACACCAGTAATGAAGTGGTCCACCGGCAGACAGCACAAACACGCACATGCACACAAACTCTTATCATCTTGGCCTCCCACAACCTCCTGCTAGGCCCAAATTACACACTGGCAACTAGACGGCATTCGTATTTAATCATACTGTAACCTAATTGCACCAGAGACTGACTGTATAGTAATTTGTTATTGTTGTTATGTGCCATTCCGCTCTAAGTGATTTAAATAAGGGCGTCAAACCCACAACTTATTGAAATTGCCACCGAGCACCAGGAGGCAGCTCGATGCGGAGATAAAGAGTATGTGAGCAGCACTGTGAGAACGGGAGAGGAGGCGAATGTGTGTAATCCACGAGCGAGAGTGTGGAAAGGCAAATGATTCATGGAATAAGCATTAAAAAGTGAGAAAAAATGAGGGAGGAAGAGAAATCGATGTAAATGGGTCCCTGAGGACTGTGGGTAATAAGGATTACTTCTGTGAATATACCAATCCATACAACAGGCCAATGAAAACTTGTCAGATGCAGTCTTTGGGATTGTGCGAGTGTTTCTCACATTGTGTGATGTGCATATGCGCCCATGGCCCGCAGACTATCGAAGTGTACAGGCATGCAAGCGTGTCATCTGGATTGATTTGCATATTGTATTATGATAATGTGTATAGTCTGTGAGTTTTGTGTATTTTAGTCCCCGTCTATTAGCTTTGAGGTCCTCTACATTACCCTTCAAAAGTTTGAGGCATCCTTTTTGAGGCAAGAAATGAACACTTTTCAATTCAGCAAGGACGCATTAAAATTGATCACAAGTGACAGTAAAGATATTTATAATGTTACAAAAGATTTCTATTTTAAATAACGACTGTCCTTTCTATTAATAAGAGAATATAATACACTGAATATAATAAGAACATTCAAAAAACAGCATACAGTATTAGAAAGATTTCTGAAGGACCATGTGGCACCGAAGACTGGAGTAAAGGCTGCTGAAAATTCAGCTTTGACATCACAGGAATTAATTACGTTTAAATATATATTAAGATAGAAAACAGTTAATTTAAAGTAAGATGTAATAATATTTCACAACTTTAGTGTTTTTAATGTACTTTTGAATAACTTTGGTGAGCATAAGAGACAAACACAATCTTTTGAATGGTACTGTATATGCTACTGTCCCCCTAATAGTTGACAAAATTCACTTTTAGCAAATACTGTATATACACATTTTAAAAAGACTCATTTTTATCCAATCAAATGCTTTCTAGAATGAGAATGCATAACCTTCTAATGAGTAGCAAACTTCTAATTAAGTTAAAGCCTATTAACCATTTAAAACAAAAGAGAAAAGCCATTTTATATGTCCCACCCAAACTGTTCAACAGGAAACACACCAACACAAGTGTACTGTATGTCGAGTACGTGTGTTCATGGAGTGTATGGACATGTCCATGTTAGTGTCACGTCTGGTTCTGTTCTGGCTGGCTACATGTGTGTGTGTACGCATGTGTATGTGTGGACTTTAATCTGGCTGCTATCTCAGTGGCAGGTTGAAAATGGGTCTACGGCGTGCCACTGGAGCTCTGTAATCCATTCTCAACAGTGAAGCATGGAGGCAGAGAAGCCTGCGCCCATTGTCATGCTGAGTTACATGGACTCATGATCACATTATCTGGCCCTGGACCCCACTGATTCATTCAGTTTACAGTATTCTCTGTTCACAGCCAACTTATTTCCTTTAGCCCGGCCTGCCGACAACCTCCTCCATGCCGTATTAATCTTATTTATGGACTTATCGTAGCACAAATATCACAATACCACTCTGCGCTGGGCTCTCTCCCCTCGCACTGCTCGAAAATAAACATGAGGTTGATGGAAGCTGAGGCTATTCTAGAGAATAAAATTGGCTGTTTACTACCTGTGGGTTTAAGAAAGTAGTCTTTTGAGAAGTGGGAGTATCAGAGTGGAAAGGATGTGTGTGTGCCAGGTGAAGCTGTGCGTGATACACACTATGAATACACACAAATTAAAGAATTAATGATGTGTAGATTAACGCTAACCAATATTTTTTTTACATTTTAATAATATCTAAAAATTGTAAATGTTAAAATACTTTCTCCAATCTCATTTTAGTGCACAAAATAAGACATTTGCATCGATTTTTCCAGAAAGTGTGAGCAAGTTTGTTATTTTTTTCTGGTATTTCTTTTTGGTTGCACTTGTGGAATAGAAATGTCTTCAACTTTAAGCGTTTTTTATATAATCATATTGTTTATTTATATTAAATTACTGTAAATGAGGGGGGAAACCATTATTAAAAGTTAATGAAATCCATATTCACAGTGGGATTATGGCCAATCACATCATTGTAACATTACAGGTCAGCCGCGTGACACAGAGCGTCTGATCGTTCTCACTCTGCGAACCCGAGAGCCTAGGTTTATGATGCGTATGATTATTGGAATGTCATTATCGTGATACTGTATACAGAATTATGACACAGCCTTGGGGACCGATTACAGGAAAAGATTCATTCTGAAGGCTGGAATTTTCCTCCACCTTCAGAGAGAGAGAGAGGGATGAAGAAAGAATGACAGAAAGAAAAAGGGCTGAAGAGTGATTAGGGTTTATTCCCTTATATGCCTTCATCAGTGAGATATTTCCTTTACTTACAGCCAATTGAATAAAGCATGCGGAATGAGACGAAATGCAATGCACGAAACCAGCACATATGTCTTCATTTCTAAGGCTTTATTTCCTGACGGTTTTCAAAGCTGTGGACTATATTGATTCGGCTTCCCTTTCCCCTGGTAAAGATAGAATAGTGAATGAATGTGCATTAGGAGGGTGAGGGGAGGTGGAAGGATTAGGATGATTTCATTAGTCCTCCGTGGTGGATTGGGTTGTGAATCCTGGGCTTAGTTTGACAGAAACACTTCCCTTTTTTTAATTTCTCAGGCGGATCATGGCGTACCGCACGCTTCTGTGTGACGGGATGAGCCGCTGAGTTGATCGGGGGGACGAGACTGGCACTGTGCGTTTTACACCAGAACTGCTCTGTTTTTAAAGCAGAAGTACACATTAGTTAGTACAAGTATTGTTAGTTTAATATCATTTAATAATTTTTCAATGTACAATTCTAAAACTAGAAAATGAATGCATTTTTAAAGCATAGCCAATTCAATCAATAAAACAAAATCTACTTAATTTCCATTTTGTATTATATAAGCCATTACAGGCTCATGGACTATTTTTAAGATTCACAGGACTGCAATATCATGGCATAAAGATACAATGGTTAAAACAAAGCCATATGTGAGTGTGATGAATCTATAAGATGACACTCTTAGGTGATTTTAGAGTTGTGTGATGGCAGCGTAACATGGTGTGCTTCAGCAAAATGACATCTATATTTACTGCCTTTCGGCTCTCCCCTGTAATCCACATGCCTCGCATTCATCATCGGCCGATCAATTGTCTGGACTCCAGTTAATATTTTTTCATGGATAAATCATTTATCAGCTTTTACGAGCAACTGACTGATGATCGTCTGCATCGGATCAGCCTAGAAAGCTTGTTGAAATGCTAAAATGGAAACCAAAGACTAGATGCATAAAGATATTAAATATGAATATTGTAATTCTAAAAATAGAGAAATGATTATCAAATAAAGTTAAATGCTAAAATAATAAGAATACAGATGCAAATTTGAGAAAAAGCTAAATAATGAAAAATGAATTCAAATGTAATGCAGAGCTCGTTAAAAGGAAATGCTTTATCTAAGAATAGCATATTAATGAGTATGTACGTGTATGTTTGATTGTGGGAATGTGTGTGTGCTGGCGAACGCAGTCAGATCTGTGTGTAGTGTCTGACTGTCAGCTGTATGATATGCTGTGAGTGGCCTCTGCTGGCTAACTGAGGGCAACATGAGTCAGAGAGCAGCAACCCTACAATCATGCACACACACACAATCTATTTTTCATACACACAGCACTGTAGCACGATATATAGGAGACCATTGTTGTATTTGAATTCAGTGAAACAAAAGACTGGGCTAATATGAGGGGCAGGTTGCATGGGGTACAATATAACATCCCCCGAATGTTGCCCCTGGCCGTCACATGCTATTACACTCACCACACCAATCCACATTTCTAAACATTCCCTTCCATACACTTAGTAAAACGTAAAGCAACAACCTGACAACTTATTAAACCCCCCACAGCTAGATCTATACGAGTCCTGCTGCTGCTGTTTTCAAAGTGATCTAAAGTTTGGCTTCCATAAACAGGATAGACGTGGTCACGCAGTGGTTTCATAAGAGCAGACCATTTTGAACGGGGGCATAAAAATACAGGATAGATATATACTGATGTGAACGAATGGCGATATAAACACAGAGTGGGTCCCCAGGGAAGCTTTTTGGCAGAAATAATCAATAGCACGGCGCAGTTGGAAAATTCATCAGAGGCTCAGTTTTGACTCTTTCCGTTTTTTGTGAGGCATTACAAAATTGTACCGCTTTCAGTGTTTTAATGGAGACTGAGTTCATTCCCACAGAGGACTTTAAACAATTGTAATCATCTCAATGTCAAAGGGAGAAGTCAGTCCTCAATAACAAAGGGCAAAGTGTTTACCAAACCGAATGTGTAGAAATAATTCATAACACATTTATTTTTGTTTATCATCAAGTACTATTTTAACTGTGGGGTTTTTACAAAAATGTACTCGAAAAAACAACAACAATATAATCCCCAAAATATGATGCATCACTCTTTGCTTTAATTCAACCTAATAGTTTCAATCTAATAATCTAATCTAGTAATCACATAATTCTCTTACTGTACCACTTTGATAAAAAATAAATTGCTACTTTTCCATCTTTACTTAAAAATCACAAATCAAATAGATATTATGTGACGATTAAGATCTACTACACATTTATATTTTTAGATTCATATGAAGAAAAAAAAAACTACAATGAATTCAGTTGTCAGTCAGCAAACTTTTTATCTGTCGAAATTAAAATAGAATCACAAACATTCATTCTTCTGTCAAAGTAATGCTAATAAAAAAAAATTGGAATATATATTAAAGACCCCCTGTGGTAGAAATCTAGTTTTTAATGTTGTTTATATGTCTATGTGGAGTTTACATAATGCTTTAAGACAAACCATGTGCAAATTCATAAGTCAACACCATCCCAGAGTATTTTCTCCTTAAAACTGCAGTGAAAAAAGTCTCAATGCGGTTTGAAATAGCAGGTGTTCCTTGCGTCACAAACTAACTTGTAGCATATTATTACGTAATTATCTCAAGAGAAGCCAGGTTAGCCCGGGATATTTTTCTGTTGATATGACAAATCAGGTACATTTAGTAATATAGCGGGTGAATTATGTATATGAGGTTTATTACAATGTTATGATGAACTATGTGCCTTTTTCCACTGACATTCTTGTACAAAGTGTTTCTAAGGAGGCAGATTTTTAGAAGGCAGACTGAGAGGGCGAAGGGGAAGATGGTTTTTGTAACATTAGCAGCACATTATTAGCTGTTTGATAATGTAGTCAAGCAAAAGGCTAATATTAATTATCATTATGTGTCCGAAGAGAGCGATACGTAAAACACCAAACGACCCCGTATAATTTGCTCTTCCACTTCTTCTGAATCAGTTTCTGGTTCAAACATATTTGGCTGAATTAAACCAGTATTTCCACTTGCCATTACTACAGTAAAGTTGACAGAGTGGATCAGGTATTCTGAGCTTGTGCGATTGAGTGGAGGTGGGGCTAATTTGCATATCTGCATATACTAAAAGAAGCAAAGGTGTAGAGTTACATTCAAACTATTTTAAGGCATTTAGAATTTATTTTCACAGGGGGAAATCTTTTTTAAATATGTCATTTTGGTGATCAAAGAGGAGTTTTAAGAGATAAGACTACAGGGGGACTTTAGACAATAGCAAAGAATGATACATTTTGAGGATTATTTTCTGTTTTTATATTTTGATGAAGGCGAGTTTTGTAAAACCCCAAACATAAATATATAGCAAAGAAGCAGACCAAGTGCTGAGTTGACAATGTCATGACCTCATATAAACGCAGTCATGTGACAAAAACATCCACGTCAGTATGCATCTGAAGGGATTTCCAGTTTCACTTGAAAACCAAAGCTTTGATGCTGATGTTTATAAATGTAAGGAGGATGAGTCAGAAACACACTGCTATGCTGTCTGTGAAGGTTACGGCTCCAGCACATCAGAGAGGGAGACATCAGTAACACGTCTCATCCATTAACTAAACACAGCCAGACTGGTGCTAAGCATCGCTGAATATCTCTCAAAGAGTCTCAGTGAGAAATTACAGCACATGCCTAATAAGTGCAAGTGTTTTACACAGACACATGCATGACTGACACGTCAAATATGATACTGAAATGAGCCAAAATAATTATTTCCCTCTGGCAGAACACAATTTAAATCAGTGTAATGTTTAATCCAGCACAATCAATTACAATTTTGAGGAAGGTAGATTTATACAAATTTCCAATAAAACTGGAGTTGTTTTTAATGTCTAATATAATAAAATTATTTAGTGTTTAAAACTATTAATGTTTTTTTTTCTTTTAAACTTGATATTAATATAAACACAGGAAATCAAAACAACCGTGCAAGAGCTTCTTAAATATTGCAATTTGTATAAATAAATAAATGCAATTTGCTCACTTTCATTTCAGTGATGCAAGCAATCATATCAATCATTTACATTCAATATGACAAGGCTTCAGTAATGGAAGGAAATGCTGTGATAACACATAAATATGTCACAGTGGTGAGCCGGTATGAAGCTAGTTTCTATTCAACATACACAAAAATGCAGTCCTTGAAATGGTGTCCAGTCACACATCAATCACTCTTCTCTCATACCATCGTTAGAGCTCTTAGAGACATCAGCCACGTAAATGCCAGCAAATTACCAGACAGTGTTACAGTGATAAATCTATTTAATTAGCGGTGGGCTAACATATACTGTATGTATTTATGAAATTAAACCAACAGACCTTATTCACGTGAAAATATTCAACATTACTGAATCAACCTGACTATGGCTGCACCAACTAAACTAATTTCTAAAGCTAAAATTAAGATTCCATATGGAAACCACTTCACAATTTCAACAACAAACAAAATATCATAATTGTTCAAAGTGGATATTTATCAGGAGTAATTAAAACTTAAAGTCTTGGTTACAAATAGCTGGGATGTTGTCACACTTTATGAGGTACGTCGGCACAAGGGAACCTGCAAGGCTATTTTACGTAAAGTGATTATTACTGTACATGAAAAATAATTATTAATTAATGTAACACTAATAATAAAAGCCAATGCACAAAAATACCCCAACAGACAAAAAAAATCCTGAGAACAAAATTCAGCCAGCATAGTTTTTATGGTGGTGTTGAGAGAGAGAGAGAGAGAGAGAGAGAGAGAGAGAGAGAGAGAGAGAGAGAGAGAGAGAGAGAGAGAGAGAGAGAGGCTGGACAGTGATGAAAAGTCCATATGTTACAGTGCCACCATAAATTATGTGGAAACGTATGGTAAGGCCACCAAAGGGGCCTCCAAAAATAGGCCACAGAACAGCCTTTGACTGGGTGGAAACAAATTGCCTAAATTTCACTTTGTGATATCTGCAGCTTCTGACACCCCTGTTTATACAGCAATCAGAGTCCAGAGAGAGAGAGAGAGAGAGAGAGAGAGAGAGAGAGAGAGAGAGAGAGAGAGAGAGAGAGAGAGAGAGAGAGAGAGAGAGAGAAAGTGTGTGTGTGGAGGAGAGAGAGGGGCCATGGTTAGGTCCTGCTTCATCACCCTCTCACCCATCTGCATCAGTCCCGCACCTCTCAGGGAGCTAAAGATTTATCACCACACACAATACAAAGAGGAGAGGGGATTCACAGGGTCTGGGTCCAGGACTCACAGGTCACTGATGAGCCATGTACATGAGCATTACGGCAAGCTGCTCCATCTCAGAGTTTATTACTCACAGGAAGTATTGACTTAAGGCATTTGTGATCAGTTAGTGCTAAATGTGTGAGAGATTAATTAAAGAGAAAAACTGCTTACACAAATGGCAGGTTGTCTACTTTATATTCATAGGTTGATCAAAAAAAATAAAAGCTAATTATATATTTTTAAATAATACATTTTAGAAAATATAAACCATAATCGATTCTATTTTTATAATTTAAATATTTATTTTAGATCAAAAAGTATCAAAAATATTAAGCAGCACAACTGTTTTCAACATGGATAAGAAAGGAAGGATCATGTGATTTTTAAGACTGGAGTAGGGGCTGCTGAAAAATGTTTCAAATATATTAAAAAGGGAAAAGTGTTATGAAAAGAGTTATTTTAAATTGCAATATTACACAATATTCCAGTATTTACTGTATTTCTGAATGCAATCGTGCATTTATGTCCTGGTCAGCATGAGAGGCTTCTTTTAAAAACAACAACAACAACAACCAAAAACGAACCTTTTGAATGGTAGAATATAAGACAATAAATATGAACAAAAAAAATGAGAAGACAGAATTCTGATCCATTGCTCAAGTCAAGTTTTAGTGGTTAGCACACATGCTCCGACAATATGTGCCGTTGTGCTCTTACAAGAGTCTGAGATCAGCTTGTTTTGAACTTGTTTCCTCCTCATTTCCTGTCCTCCTCCAACTACTCAAAAAGGCATCTAGGCCTAAAAATAAAAATAAAAAAATCAATTAATTGAAGTGAAAAGGAAAAAACTGTTCCCATCGTGGTAATATGCTAAAAAAAAAATAACCAGAGCACACAGCCTGGTCTTTTCTCGCCATGACTGGACGTCCGAAATCTACCTGAGGTGACAGACAGCTTCAGTCAGACTGGTCAGAGAAGGGGGTAGGAAGACGGGGGGAAAAAAATCCCATTTGCAGCATGCCAGATGGGACTGGCTGGATGCTCCACTGCAAACAACACATCTTTCTTTTGGGCCTGCATGTCCGGCTCACCTTAGCGTGCGGCCTGGCAGGTAATGATGGATCTTGAAAGCCTGGCGTAAGTGGGTGACACTGGCTGCCTTGTTATAGCTGCCAGTCTTCTCCCTGCTCCTGTCATTATTACACGCTGAAGATTTATTTGAGTTTGGAGTTGTACGCTGGGTGCCAGCCATTTGCAATTCATCACCGGGCCTACAGAAGCAGCCGGACGCGGCCAGTAGTCGGGGCTGTAATTGCCAGCGTCACCTGCCGGTGGAAATGATGAGGGGTCAGAGGAAGGGTCAAGCCCCTGTCCCGGCCGGCCCTGCTCACCAGGGGGACCGCTCGCCTCATGCATCCCTGAACTTCTGAACACACACACACACACACACACACACACACACACACACACACACACACACACACACACACACACACACACACACACACACACACACACACACACACACACACACACACACACACACACACACACACACACACACACACACACACACACACACACACACACAAAACATACCAAGGACTCCAAATATTTTTCAAAAGCATAGCCACCATGTCAACACTAATAAGTTAAATCCAAAGCAGCTATATTTTCAGTATTTTACTTGGGTGTGCAAAAAAGAATTTAAAGAAAAACCATGTAAACATTTACCTAATTATTTTACTATTGTATCTTACATTTGCAATAAACAATGTTTTCATATCGCTATATACCATTTAGCCTTCCCGATCCATCTGTGGTTTATGACACCAGCGACATTTCATTGCAGGTGACTCCTCTCAAGCTACTACTTACTACTGTAAGCTTTATAATCATTTTTATTTTGATATTTCTTCCTCCCTCCCTTTGCAACACCTAATGAGCAATTTTTTTTTTTTTTGCTCCATGTCCTATTTTTCTTTGGAATAAACAAACAAAGCAAAAACATCAACAGAAATAAAGCGGCACCTTTTTCATCCTGATAGAGCAGATGCTGTCCTCTGAAATATATTTATTTACACTATAAATCATCACAATTAAACATCATAAGTAGGCCATCATAATTAATTGGTCTAGTGAGAGTTGGCGTGACAGGAAGGCACCGGCAGTGGGGAAACTGAAGCGGCTTCACCCACATGGCTCCATCCATCTCCACACACTGTGCCGCAGCTAAAGACAATGACACAGAAAGCAGCCAGCGAGTGGTGGAAACGGACCGCCTGTCATCACAAGTACTGAACCGCTCTCAGGAATCATCATCTCTAAAACAGCGCAATCCATATTGTCACATTGAAATGTCTAGTGACATAACATAGGAAAAAATAAAGGAAAGCAATGAATCTTTCTTTACCCTGTGAAATGAGTGCATTCATGAACGGGCATGACTGCTCTGGAATGTGATGATTATGCGAAAATACTCAGACATTACAATGAGTTTAATCACTTGCCAACAGCTCGCCATTTACTGTTATTACTCAGAATACACTGTATTTATTTTGTAAAACCTAATGATCAGAACATATAGTTGTGCTCATATATTTTCATCTGTAAGAGGTTTAGCATTTTTAAAAATCTAATTAAGATGAAATATAAAAGATGAAAAATAATAAAGTATAAACATAGATATTCCAAGACAAAACAAATGTATACAATGTATCCTGTTCGAACATTTACCTACCATAGGTTATTAATAATATGTTTTGCTTCCTTGAACATCAATCAAATACATAACTACACTACCTTTCTAAAGTTTGAGGTCAGCAAGATTGTTTATGCTGTTATTAAGCAAGGATGCATTAAATTGATTATGGTGCATTAAAGTGACATTTATGTTCCATAAGATTTCTATTTTAAATAAATACTATTTATACTCAAAGAATCACGGATTGCAAAAACATTTATCAAGCAACAACTATTTTCAACTGTGAAATGTTTCTTGAGCATCAAATCAGCATTTTTAAAATGCATTAAAATAAAAAATATTTTAAACTGTTATATTTCACATTACATTTTTTTTCAAACAAATGCAGCCTTAGTGAGCATGAGACTTAAACAAAAAAATCTTATCAAAAAAGTCGTTCAAGCTTATGTACGGTAGTGTGTATATCAATTACTGTGTTTGGCAAAGCTGAATCGTACAGTAACTGTGGGAAATAACTTAAATGTGCAGAGCATGTGGGAAACCAAAGAACTTTGACATGAAGGTGTCACAATTAAGACAAATCAGGACACCGCACACAACTATCACAAAAGACTACAAAGAGTCACTGATGATCATACAAGGCAACATATTGACAACCAAATGGTGTGGGGACTTTTGAACTGGATACTTATATTTTAAATATTTTGTCAAAAAACAGTCCAAAATAAAAAAAAATTAAATGCATTTTTAATGAACCCTCTTATTTTGCACCAATACAAACAACACCGTCTTTATAGGAGCTCTTCTTAAGTTCACACACAGACAGACGGATCGCGGCTGTCCTTCAAAGGCTTCTATCTTGCCTTTCCATGTTAATGAATTCTCTGTGCTCAGTCTGTGTGTCTCACACACACACACACACACACACACACCGGTATACTCCATGCTACTTTCAATCTCTGGCATCTCATTGTGCCCTTATCCCTTAGATGTCCTCTCCTTCTTTCTGTCCCCTCATTGTGTCTCTGATTAAATCCTATACCTCGACACCAGCACACACACACCTTCCACACACTCCTCCTTTTCTCTTTCTCCTAATGATATGGGCAGCACATTGTTTCCCCATGCTTAGAAGAAGTTGCGTTTCAAGCAATAAATTTCCCGCACAGTTAGGAGAAGGTCACCAGGGCCTGGATGCAAAACATAATGAGAGCGAGTACAAGGTAAAAGTTGTCTTTTCCAAAGAGCAAAGGTGCTTTCGGAAAAAGCCTAACTGAGACGGTCTTTTAAAGGGAGAAAGGAGAGGTCACCTTTATCTGGAAGAATGGATGACCTGTGATATCCATCTTTTGATCGAGGGGAAACAGGTGTGATTGTGTTGTGAATTATTTAAAAGACATTCTGAGATGCGGCGGGAAGGATCTGTTCCAGCACGAGCGCTAAAGCAAACAAGACAAGAGCTTTAGAAAGCCATTTTCATTCCCCTTCGATCAAAAAACTGTTTGTACTGCATGTGCAAAACACCGTTTGCCCGCACACATGGACTATGCATGAACGATGTCCTCGAAAATGACACCAAAGTACAGCTATGGAACGGAATGCTCCAAAGTTAACGCAACATTTCACGCGAACATTCGGGGGAAACTCCGGCTGCATTTACATTTAGACAAGAGTCAAAATTTGCAAACGTCCTGTTTTAATGTAAGTGATGTCTACAGCCGTGGAGAGGCTGAGAGATTTATTGGCTTAATTTGCTGACCTC
The DNA here is from genome assembly GCF_949357685.1 of Gobio gobio. Taxonomy (NCBI): domain Eukaryota; kingdom Metazoa; phylum Chordata; class Actinopteri; order Cypriniformes; family Gobionidae; genus Gobio; species Gobio gobio. Next base: position 16,699,164 of record NC_137106.1, read on the forward strand.
TAGCACATGGATCTTGAGGGCAGCACAAGTGTGAATCGGCAGCCGCCGGTGCAAGTGGGTCTGCGAGGAGCGACGGAAGGGGGAGGGGGGTTCAAGGTCAGCTCGTTTTAGCTGGGTCAAGTTCAGCCTACTTCCACTGCCTCCCTTATGCATTCAATTACACAGTCACCTGACACTAAATTAGCATGACAACCTAATTTACCTTTTCACCCCGCTCAAGTATACGCTCTTCCCTTGCTCCTCTTCCCAACACCGGTGAAAATCTGATCGAGACATACTGGAAGAGACAAATGGACAGACTAACAGACGGAAGGGGACAAAGGCGGAGAAAAGGAGCGCTTGGTCAGCACAAATTCCTCCTTAAGCCCACTGACTCAAGACCAATAATATTTTCAAAATGTCTGACTATATTAATTATTGAGGAATTGGAAAATGGCCTCAATCAGGTCCTTAAGTCCATACTCAGTCCCATTAAGCTCCATCAGCGCAGGGGCGCTGGAGGTACGGTGTTCAGTAATGAGAGGAACCTTCACGCCTGCAGGCTGACCTAATGAAGTGCTGCCTACTTAGAACAGCTCCGCACCGCCAGAGCACATGAAACAAAAGACAGGCAACCATAAAAAGCAACTGTAAAAAGGAAAATTAATCCCAGTCTGTGGAGCCTGTTCTCATCACTGACCTTGTTACCGTACATGGTTGGATGTGGCCTTGTGTTGAGGTGGTGGGCCCGAGCAGGGAGTAGATGTATCATAATATGAGATGAAGGCAGCTGAACATGGAGGTTTGAGGTGCTAGACGTGTAAAATCAGGGACGGAAACTGGAAAAAATATTTCAAAGCTGTAGGGAGCGTAGAACTTGCTGCATTGGGCTTCTCTGAGGAGGAAAAAAATGACATCACTTTAATCTCTCAATTATTTCTCCAATTATTGTCAAAGACACTCAAATATTATGATACCCTTTTGAGGGATCCGCTTCCTAAATATAAGGGATCTATACATTTAATTTATAAAGCACCATTTTTATATTGTGAAAAAATAATAAAAGAAAAAACTATAAAAGAAAAAGTCATTAGAAAAACATAATGGTAAATGTTGGTTCCTTAGTTAACAAACCGTAGTTTGAAAACTGAAAAATAAATAAATGTTTTCTGGTAGTATCTTAAAAATTTTAGTCCATGACAAAGAGTAAATAGAAAGCAAATGGAGACTTTCACTGTAGTCTCCTGCTTCATACATTTTACTCATGAGATAAAGACTCTCAATAACTTCACACAAGTCTCTTCTAGAGCTGATACTTAATTGAAACAGTTTTGAGAAAATAAATTAGGAATAAGCAACCTTGGAGCAATGCAATTTTTAATTGGGTATATTTACTTGAAAAAAAGAGTCTATGTCAAAACCCGTGTTGAATAACGATGACACCTACGGAAGAAATGATAAACATGGGCGTAAATATGTACCAAAGGGGCTGAAAAAATATGTAACATTTAGGTCATTTGTTAAAATAGACTTATTCTGTTGAGGAATATGAAATCTGCTTCCCAGCGGACAGTGTTTTTACACTATGTGAGCTATTTCCAGTCACAAACAGTCGGCCTCTTGCCCTTCACAGTCCTTACAAGGTAACTGCACTCTCATGAGCCTAGCCGTAGCTCAGCTATATCGGGACGGTACAGTGTACATCATCCTCCGAAACCCAGCCCCACACGAAGACACAATCAATTGTGTGTTCCTCTGAGTTCTCTCCTGCACTCTTTGTTTCAGTTGAAACTTAGTGTGCGAGCACAAACCGTCCTCTCTCATTGATCAGAAATTCAATTCAAAAGTCTATAAATAAAAATAAATGAGCAGTAGTCACCCGGTCCCTCCCAGAAGATGCCAGCTGTATGGAAATCAAATCTATAATCCTTCAACTGCCGACAGGAACGCATCCAATAATGACCCAGGCCAAATAATTCACATGCAAGAATTGAATGTCGCAGAATTAAATGAATTCTGTTATAATGGAACGAGCGCCTTAGCTTGAAAGCGCCGCTCACAATTTCTCATATACATGACTAGTTTAAGAAGAAAGACGGAATGAGAAAGGAATAGTCGAGAGAGCACTGGGGGGGGGGGGGTGTCTAAATCTAAATTAAGATGTTAGATGTGTAGTTTCCAATAGGACCTTGACATAACTGTTGACCTACTCATGACACGATCACAGTGGCGAGGATTTGGAATTCTATTAGTATTACCAATGGAAAAAAGTCAAGGAGTCATCAGGAAAGCAAATCTATAGCCTCTACTCTACCAGACAATTACTGTTGTTAAAGTAGAATTAGATGGGTATTGACAATGAGAGGAGGAATAGGATTAGGCTGACAGGGCCACTGCACTGAGAGAGATGAGAGAGAGAGAGCGAGAGAGATGAAGGATGTGTCACAAACTTCCTCTTGCTGGTTCATGTTTGACTTTTTTTACTGTTTGGTTAAAAACATGGAACAACTTGTAGATTGTCCTTTCTGCATATGAGATGTGAGATAATCTGATTTCTACAAGGAGATACTAATTTGAAAATAGTCTGTTAAGAGTTAAGCATACCTTGTTGACCACAAATAAAGTTGTTTAGTCATGATGTAGGCCAACCCAGAAGGTTTACCGGTCATGGGTTCCCTTGGTAATTTGTAATGGATCTGATATAATGTCTTCATATTTGAGGTTAATTCATAAATTCATGTTTGAAATTTGTAAAGATTTGTATAATGTTACAAATGCTGTTCTTTTGAACTAGGGCTGCGCAATATATCGAAATTATCGAAATATCGCAAATGTACATATCGCAATATGCATATCGCAAGGGTACCTGAATGATTTTAATAGGCTACTTCAACATTGTGAAAAGTGTACGTTTTAGGGCGACGCATATAGCAGAGAATAGACTGAGCACACGACTGTTACTTATGTGACTTGCTTGACGTTAAAAAGAGATATTAAACGCAATAACTTGTAAAAAACAACTCCTTGCAGTCTCGCACTGTCTGTTGTCTGAGACACACACCGAAACGTGTGCACAAGCTGTTCTTTTTTCGTGTCTTGTTACACACACAAACTGTCAAATACACACACAGTTATGTCGAAATGGCTGTCTTGATGAGTATTCATGTAAACACAGTCAGTTATGCTTTAAGTGAAAGATATCAGTTGGGGAAAGAAATTGATTTTACACACTTAAAGCAATATCGTATCGCATATTGAATATCACATTATTTAACAAGGATATCGCATTTTTCTTCAATATTGCACAGCCCTATTTTGAACTTTCAATTTAAAGTTTCTTGAAAATATATCGTATTATGTGGTTGATAAATGTTTCTTGAGCATTAAATCAGCATATTAGAATGATTTCTCAAGGATCATGAGACACTTAAGAACAAAGTAATGGCTGCTGAAAGTTCAGCTTTGCCATCAAAGGAATAAATAACTTTGGCTCAAAAGAAAATAAATAAAAGTTTGTTTTCATTCAGCAGCTGAGGTAGTAGTATGCATTTAAATAGATTACGATTTTAAAAAGTGTTTAAAAAAATAAAATCTAAAAGGGGAAGTGGTGATAGTACTAAACTTCGATAACAGAATGCAAATGGCGACTGAGAAAGAACAGCTCAAGGATTACAGATGTGCAAATCAGGGTGGTGGGTTGGGGACAAATAATTGGTACACATACAAAATAAAAGACAAAAACCAAGTGCAGAAACATTATTGCACACTCTGATATTCAAAGATGTTCAGACTTCTATAGAGGAAATGTCCATTAGTATACGGCATATACAGTGACTTCAGCTGCTGATGTCCTGTAAATGAAAGTGTTGTGTTAAAACTTGAGACAAGTTAACTCAGATTGCAGAGAGAGAATGAACAAGAGCAAGTGTGATAGAGAGAAAGAGAGAGACCCACTCTGCTCGTCCCGTAGATCTTTACTTCTTATTGAAAAACTAGCTGCAGTTAATATTGACACAGCAAGGTGTGAATCAATACATTGAGAATGAGCAATACATTTTAATTTCAAACTGCTCAAACTTCAGCAGCAAATCCATGCAGTTAAGCTGTTGTGGGAGTGGGTGAGAGGGGGCAAGGGAGGGGGTGGATGAGATAGAAATTTGCTGTAGATCAGATCCAGAATCAGCCTCCTCCAGCATGACATTTCCTGTCAGATGATATAGACTAGCTAAAGTGACTTTTTAACCTGCGGTGCACACAGGACTGTTTAGCTCCTCTCTCTGTGCTGGCTGACTGCGAGGAGTCCATTATATGTAATACATATTCATAGCTAAAAACTAAGCTTCTCAAATAAGATCTAGCTTAAAAACATAAAAAAATAAAAGATCATGTGACACTGAAAACTGGCAATAATAGGTGCAAAAACTTTAACTTTGCCATCACAGGAATGAATTACATTACAAAACAGCTACACTGTAAAAGAAATCCCCATAAAATTTACGGTAAAAAAACGGCAGCTGTGGTTGCCAGAACTTTACTGTAAAAAATACGGCAGTAATGTTTTAGGTTTTTAGGGACAGCACCATATAATTTAAAGGTTTATAATGTAATAATTACAGTTAAAAAAAAATATTTTACAGTTCAAAACCGTATAATTTAAAGGTTTATATTGTAATGATTATGTTTATACTGTAAACAATTTACAGTAAAAAAAAAACATATTTCATTAACTGAAATAATGTTAAATTACCAACCTATTGAAAAACTAATATGTGTTATGTACCTTTGGCTTTGATATATACGGACAACCACCAATCACAGTGGTGATGAGAATCACGTAATGAATCAAAGCTCATCACAAGCAGCTTTTAAGAGGACAATACTAATATATAGAAGGTGCTCAGTGTCATTCACACAAACACTAAACACCATGAAATTAAAAAAATGCAATAAATATTAATTTAACAACATCAGATGTAACAAAAAACCCTAATGTACATAACTGATTAGAAAAAACAAAGAAGAAAATTAGTTATTGCAATGAAAATACATCAAATGCGAAGTGTCACGCAGGGAATTCTGGGAAAGTCAATTTACGGGTTTTCACTGTAAATTACACAATGACTTGTTCTTTTTTACTTCCAAAAACTAATTTGTATTTTACTGTAAAATTAAATTAAATGTAAGGTCAGATCTATTACAGTTATTCACCGTATATAGTACGGAAACTTTCTGTTAACCAATTAACTGTTTTTGACCGTAGCATTTTTACAGTAAAATACCGTTAAAATCACAATCATTTTTTACAGTGTATGTTAAACTATAATAATATTTCACATTACTGTTTTACTGTATATTTGATCAAATAAATGTTTTGATTAGCATTAGTGATGCAAGTGCTCAAGATTTTATTTCAAAACAGGTCAAGACCATAACTGTAGGGATATCACTAAATTGCCGATGCAGTCTGATTTATTTGTTAACATCATTAATGTGATTGGATGTAACTTACTGCTTTAAATGCAATAACTTTTGCAAAATTTGATTCCTTTTGTTATTATTGCGCCAGGTCGGAAATCAATGAGGGATTGTGTCAATAATGTCACCAAAATGAAAACAAATTCCCACAAAATTCAAGATTTGATTGCAAAAAAGTACTTGTGTGCGAACTTGTTTTTAATATTATAAATAAACTAACATATATAATTAGCACTCTCTCAAGACAAGAGGAAAAGAGCTGTTTTCACAAAAAATTAGCATGACTGCAAATGTGACATTGATTTTATACAAATGTTCAATAAACAAAATTATATTTTTCAAATTATTAATGCAGTTATACTTTTAGCAATTCAGATGAAACTTCTGTGCCACTTCTGTAGAACAGATGAATTTTGTTGTTAGTGATTTCATTTAATTTCATTATTCTTCTAATTGTATTTATTGATTAAATATAAGACATTTCTCAGGCAGTAAATGTACATCTTTCAGAAGAACTTAAGCAGTGCTGGTTTGGTCTTGGTCTTTGTCATGTCTTGGTCTAAAACCCTCAAAGTATTGGTCATTTCTTGGTCTCAACATACACACTGGTCTTGTTCTTGACTTGGTCTAAAAAACTAGTGAGATTTATTTATTTTCTGTTTATAACATCTTTAAATTTTCCAAATTGGACATCCTTGTAAAGTACATTACATTGCTAAATGTACAGATATATCCTGGTTATCAAGTGTTAAGCATAGAGGTTAAAATAGTAAACATCTTGTTGAAGTCATTGCCTGTAGCCACACCTCTCTGCCATTGAAGCTAAATGACATTGAGGCTGAGCGATGTGAGAAACGGCCTAACGCTCACAGAATGTACACGGGCATGCGCGAAAACACACTCCAGAATGATCTATGTCTCCTTCTTGCTATCGATAACAGTTTAACTACATCACAGCAGACAGCTTGTGTCTCTTTATCAGCAGCTCCTCTCTCGTGCTCTGCATGCAGGACGTCACTGGCTCTGAGTTTCAGAATCAACCTCTATATTATTAAATTCCATTATGACGTTAAACCGATAGATGCCTCCATGCCTGGATAAAAAACAGCTGTATTGCTGAGGTTGTAATATACACAAATATATTTTTTCCCCATTATGAATTACGTATAATACAACCAAATTCAGGCTGACTTAAAACATCCCGTTTTTATCTGTCATATTAAAAACCGTATTAACACACAAAGTTGGAGAATGAAACAGTCATTATGTGCATTATTCACAAGCAATTAGTGATGTTATTTCATTTATGAGCATGTCATAAGCAACATTAACATGATTAAGACTTATTAGGAATTTGTATATTGCAATTTGTTTAAAGCTCCTCTACATTATATATTGAAGGGAGATAAGCAGATGTGTATGCAAGAAAGGGCAGCAGCCTACATTGGCCTTAAAATCTAATCTATTTTATAAGGGCTCTGATTATATAAACTGAATATAAATAAAGAAGCAAATGTTCAAGTCTGCTGCATCAAGGCGTATTCTGTGATACGTTCAAGTGGAGCGTGCTAATGTGGTCGGGGGACTGACAGCAGGGGCCTCCAGGCAGTCACACAAGGGTCAGTGTGGCTCTCTCTGGTTTAGTGGGGCCAGGCAGAAGAGCTATGCACTTAATCACACCCAGAAGACTGGTCATTATTGCAGTCAGTCAGGGTGAATTACCATATCAAAGCCTGACAGACAAGAGAACAGAATGATTGGCATGTTATGATGACAGCTCCTGTTGAAGGAAGAGGACAGCCCTATCACACATACAAAAACCAAAGGATTGGGGAGAACCCAAAAATGTGTTCGCCATTTGTGTAGGTACAGTAGGCCAACTGATTACAGGAAGAATACTTTTATTCTTTCATTTATTCAAAATGTATAGAGAATATAGACATCTTTTTTTAGCGAGGCACCAATATTAACATTTTAGATGATATGATAAGCTGATCTTTCTTTTCAATTTATAGCTAATGAGCAATAACATAACATAGCCGTTAAAATTCTATCACACTTTGGTCAAATAAATTAAAAATACAACAGCAAAACTAAAATCAATTGTTTCAAATGCTGGAAGTCAATTTCGGCATCACAACATTATAATGTACAGTTTGAAAAAAAATGATGTACTAAAGAGTACATTTTACAGTGTTATTAAATAATTTGTATTTTTAAAGAATTACTTTAAGGGAGCGTCAGATAATTGAAACGCAAAACAAATGAGCATGCCATGCACATTGCACAATTAAATATTCAATATCGAACGATAACAGTAATTAGAATGATAATAATAATAATGTCTGCTAACCAATATAGTAATGATAAATTGAGTATCCCTATTTTTATTAACTTCATAAACAATGCAAATGGTCATGCAGCATTAATTCTAAAATGATGGGTTTACTCAGACAGCCTTTAAGATTTCAAAACTGAACTAAACTACTTAAATGTTGTTTTCTAGGTAAAGCAAAAGCATGTAATTAAAGTCTAAGAAGGGGAAACATCTGTTTTCGTCCCATATAATTAGCATAATTAATTAATCCAGACAAATTATTTTTTAACACCTAGAATAAATCACAAAGCCCTGCTTCTCTCGGCTGACCCTGTCTGTGTAGTATGGGTAATTGATCAAGAGTAAATTGGACAATGTGCAGCAATGAGGCGTATTGTATCCTCGTATTTGAAACACACCCAAATCATTAGTCTGAGAGCACAGATGGATTGAAGACCATCTCTTTGTAATATAAAATCTTGGCATGAGATAGCAACCACCAAAGTCTTCGCTGGATGTTGACAGCATCTGATGGGGTTTGCATCATGTTTTAAATGGCATTGCTGTGCAACATACTCAGCCAATCAATTCATAGCCTCGGGTAAAGGTTTGATGGCATGGAATGGTGTAAATGATTTCTAAATATACTGAATGCAGTTATTAGGCCTGAAAAATAGTCTCTGTAGCCCACCTTTGTTGGACAAAAAGAAAACTACAATCAGAAAAGCATGTATAGGCTCAAATGTGCGCACACACACAGGCCAATAAAAACTCTTTCAAAAATGTCTAGAACGGTTTATGAAAAGACAAAAAGAGGGCCTCAGGGAATACCTCCCGTGCGCAGCACCGGTATATTGCTGTCAGGTTCACTGTCAGACGGGTTAATCAAAAACTCAAGGGGAAAGGTGCTATCTTCACCGCACACTGCCATCTTTATCGATTCTATTTACAGCACCTCACCAGGATCGCACTTCTTTAACTATTCAATTGGTCCAAAATAGATTTTTCCATTTTACGCAGGAGCGACAGGGAAAACATTAGACCAGAACAAACGTGATAGAAATGTATCACAAAAGCAGATGAACAAACATTGTGGAAGATTTATGGCAGGGATTTTAATAAATTCGAGGGAGATGAATTGATTTTGGTTAGGGGTGTAAGCAACAATTTATTGGGTGGGAAAATGCATTATTTTCCAATTGTTATCAAGCTACAGTAAAACTGATTTGTGTCCTATTGCATTTTATGGATAAGAGGAGGAGGAACCTTCACATGATTTAGATTAAATGTATTAATCAAAACCACCCAGTGTGAACAATATATCTACAACTTGAGAAGATTTTTGACATTTAATTCTGTCGCAACATTTTGGCTCTGTACCTCTTCCTCCAAATTCAATGGCCGCCACAGCTGAGGGAACGCTCTGTTTTAATTTTATGAGGCTTAAAGTAGCTTTTAACCAGCCAAGCGGCAAATAACATAGGATTAGAAATATTTAGCGTTTTCCGACTCCTTAACAAGGATAATCCTTTAGAAACAAGTCTGACCTTTGCGGCTTAATAACTTGGCAGTAGTTAACTCTTTAAATGATAGCTGGGTAATTTAAAGAATGATTTCATAGCAATAATGATTGGAAAAGAGATCAAGTGAAACAGAGATACACAGAGAGAGAGAGAGAGAGAGAGAGAGAGAGAGAGAGAGAGAGAGAGAGAGAGAGAGAGAGAGAGAGAGAGAGAGAGAGAGAGAGAGAGAGAGAGAGAGAGAGAGAGAGAGAGAGAGAGAGAGAGAGAGAGAGAGAGAGAGAGAGAGAGAGAACGAAATAGAGCAAGAGAGAAAGAGTTAGATATGCAGAGATAAGCAGTAAAAGAAAATTCATGAAATTTATCTGGTGTGTCGTTGTCAATTAAGCTACTAGACTGAAGATACACACATTAATACAATAAACACGCATTAGCACAAAGTCAACTGCTATCCATTAATGTCAATGCAAATAGGATGTTGCATGTGGCAGAATTGCAAATTCTGATGTTCAAATGATAGGTCTACAAAATGTACTAAATGGAAACCCAATTTACGATATAAGCTTATATTCAATTATCTGAATATAAACAAAATAAAATGTGGGCTTTAAACAGACCACTATGCCTAAAATGTATCACAACAAACCACTATGAGTTCAGTCCATAAATGATCCAATGCCCACCAAGGTCTCTTTGAACAGAAATCCATTTTGTTCCAAGAGTGCCTGTGTCCCGCCACTGTGCTCCACTTACTCTCCTGATTTGATAGTGAAAGCAGAAACTTTTCAGTGTCAAATAGTATTTTAAACCAACAACTTACTAAAGTCCCATGTCATCAGGCCCATGAAAACTAATCTTTCAGTCGTAATAGCTCCTATAAAAGTGGACAGAGCCATTGATATAGAGGCAAGTAAACAGGCAACAAATCCTTGGCTTGGCTCAGGTGGGCAATGAAGCAAACAAAAAGCTAGAAATGGGATCGGGCCCTGGATGGAGCACACTGGACCATGACTAAAATAGGCCAGAGTTCACAGGTCAAGGTCTTTACGAGAGCTGCCCCCCTCCCATCCACAAGATGGATAGCTTTGTATACTACTCGGTTTAAGAATGGATTCAATTCCCAGCAATTACAAACACTTTTAAATAGGCCTGTAACAAACAAGATTCAGGTTTAAATCAATTCATGATAGCATATTATAATCATCAAATAAATAAAAAAACATTGTCTTGTTACTAGCCTATTTAAAAAAAGAAAGAAACCAAAATGTATTCAGACACCTTCAACATTTTCTCACATTATCACAGTTTATTCGCTATAGTTTAGAAAATGGTTATAAAATATGACAAGAACTCAGAGTTTGTCAGAACAAATTCATTTTGATAATGTCAGATAACTTTGCTAGAAAGGTATGTAATGAATTACAATCAACCAATCAGCTGTCAGCTGTTAAATTTAAGTACACAATGCTTGATTTGTTCAGTCTGTGGTGTAAACATTCGTAACAGCAATTGAAGAAAAAACACTTAAGTAAAACATAGTCAGGTCAAAGTGTCTGAATAATTTTGGTCCCAAATTTTTTATCAATTTTACTGGTAGTCCACTGTATGAAGAATTGTTGGGTATAATATGTCACAGTTTACTTTGTTTTGCTATCCTCACTTACATAAATGAACTATAGTGTCCTGCACCCACTAGTAAAAAATGATATCAGGGCTAGACTGGGTAAACCCAGCCCGATCTGCCGGCAATTTGATTTCACCCTTTAGCTCAGGCTGGAAACTTGTACATCTTTTTATCCTGCTTCTGTTACAAATTTGCGGGAACCAATCACAAACTGGCTTATCCACCTGGCGCGCTATTGGCGGGTTTAACGCGATGATGGATAGAGAAGCGATGGATCGTTGGTCTGATTGGTTGAAGGACTATCCAATTGCATACAGAGTCATTTGAACTATGAACTATGCCCGTAGATCACGCCTCTTGTGCAGTAGAAAATACAGAGCAGACTCCCCAGACCAATGTTCAATCTTAAAAGATGGAGCTTGGTCTGGTGATAGCCAGACAATATCAGGGGCACATTCAAGCTCAAACTGGTGCGCAACATTTTGCTACGGTTTCTGAACGACATGTTTCCTGGAAACGCTGTGCAGCGGGTTTGAGATACGTTTTCTCGTTTGGTGGGTGTGTCAAAAATGTCAGCCTAATCAGCAGCAACATGTATATAAACCACGCGGTATTAAAGAGACAGCTTGCACAATGGGTCCATAAAAATACTATACATATTTATTATATATTTTGCTATTGTATTGTGGAGTCACACTTTCATAAACTTTTCTATACTCCTCTGATTATATAATGGTAAATATTACAATATCATAAGCACAAAAGTGATCAGCAATAATAAGCCTAATACTCACAATAAAAATAATAAGGACATATAGATCATAACAGTCTCAAGAGGTAAAAAGTGGATTATCCTTCACCTGAAATCTTTGTCTTTTCATCCTGAAATGCGAGTCAAATGTTGGATCACAATAATTTAGGGACCACACTTTCCACAAATCCTTTCACTCGATTGGGATGTTCTCTTTTATTCTGGACGGCAAGTGCAGTGACTCTAACATTGAGTGTATTTTGCAGTATTAAATCCGTATTTATACCAATATCCTCAGGCTCAGAAAATTATTTTTCTTCCAAAAAAAAAAAAGGCCTTCTCTGCTGCCATAGTTGCAACTCTTGCATCATCAGAACAGGGTGTTCAACGCTAGCCTGGTCTTACCAGACTCTCGTACATTTAATTTGTACAGAGAGTCACTCTCTATTGACAAGCGTTTACTTCCTTGAAGGCGGGTACTCTGTTGAAGTTTAAAACTATTGGATCTGCCAAGAGCCACTCTGGATCTGCCATAACCAATCGCTAACGTTTGGTCGTGACGTATGTCATGCGCCGTTCGCCTCTGTTTCTCACATGGAAATCAAAATAACTGTGCAGATTGTGCACGCCACCTCAGTGATAAAACCTAAAACTTGTGCATTCGGATTGTGATTTATTCACAGTGGAGGGGAGAGTTTTGTGATCGCATCTTTCTCCGCCGCCATTACAACTCAAATAGAGCACGACATCAACGTCATCGTTCTCAGCCACTCCCTCTGTTCGCTGATTGGACCGGTAAAAATTTGTTCGGAGAAAACCTAAGTATATACTGCAGTCCCAGGCCCTGTCCCAAATGGCACCCTAAACCCTCACGGTCTTCCTCTGAGTCTGCACTTTCACAACGTAATGCCGCTTTGACTGCCGGGAGGAAGTGCATAACCCGCCCCAGTGCGGGCTCGGCAGAAGTGCGCATCGAGGGCGCATATCGACCTCAAAGGGGGCGCTCGCGAGCACCCTTCTGAGACCTAAAATGACAAATGGGACACCCTGCGGTCTCGTGGACTTAACGGACATGCGCACGCAGAAGCCATTGTAAATCCACAAGACCGAAAGTGCACATGAAGTGTGCCATTTGGGACAGGGCCCCAGACGGAGTGACTGAAAAGAAAATGAAAATTGAGCAGAAGTTCGTAGGAGGGCGGAGCCAGGCTAGTTCAACACACCACTGTTTCGATTTAAAAAAACATTTTGCAACATTTTGTTGTGGCTGAACGCAGCCCTGGGGTTCGTTCTTCGTACAGTGGCTCTACAATAATTTTACGATGTGACGACAATAGTTTTTGTTCGCAAAAAAAAAATCAAAATAACACCTTTATCCAACTTGTTCTCGACTTCCGTGTGTGCCTCCACGACGCATTCAATTATTGTAGAGCCACTGTTGTGAGATGGACTTTGTAACGACGTTTTAAGTGCCTTTCATGGATCTTGGAAGTGTCAATGTACTGAATGCCAATGGAGGCCTATCTGAAGTCTTTCTCAGCCATCAGCTTTCAACTAAAATATCTTCATTTGTGTTCCGAATATGAACGGAGGTCTTACGGGTGTCCAACGACATGAGGGTGAGTAATTAATGACAGAATTTTCATTTTTGGGTGAACTAACCCTTTAAGGGTCAAGATCAAGTTATCTGCATCTCCTGGGCGGCATAAAGCCACTGCCATAATATCCATCATCACTCAAATTAATGCACGGCTCACAGTAGCTGTACAACATGTGTGAGAATATAATAAAATGAATTAAATGAATAAAATGAGAGTAATTATTCTATCAAAAATAAATCTCTCAATCGAATGGCTGTCTATAGTATTATACACAACATTATCATATTATTTTCAAAAACATTTTTATATTATTATTATTTGTATTTTAATATTATTATTGCCCCTGGTTCAGTAATGAACTCTTGTTATAAAGTATCAGTGATTAGGACACATTTTAAGTATCAACGCCGCTTAAAGATGCAATCTAATCTTGTTTACATGAAATAAGCCTGCTCGTGAGGACCTGTTGCTATGACAGCAAGTCCAGGATGAGCTTCGAAGAACCAAACAATCCAAGATCATGCCAAATCATCAACAATCAAATCCAGCTAACTGAGTTAGCGACGTACGAAGAACGGACCCCTGGTGACTGAATAATATTTGGTTTGACTGCATTTATGTGATTTATATATACTTGTGAATGTATAAATTCTTATAAATTGATATAAATATATATTTTTAATTGTATATAGTATTGATTGGGTGACTCTTCTTTTTATATCTGGATGAAACTGTCCCACTATGAGAAAAGTCAGGGAGATTGAACTATGTTGCCTCAGACAGTCTCAGCCCTACAGAAATTGAAATAATCAAAACCAAAGTCACAACCAAAGTCGTCACATTTGATTACCATTCACACTACACAGCCATGTTTGAATAAATGCACTGTCGTGTTTTTATCATCAGAAAGATGCTCCCTGCAGGAAGGAAATGTCATTTTATGTTTCAGTGAGTGTAAGTACAGTACTAGAAAAGTGCATACAAGAGGATTTGTATGACAATAAAATTCACAAACCCAAACAACACTGTGACAAGCAAATCCCAGGAGACTTGTAGTCTTATTCACTCTCAAACCGCCGTTATTAACAACAGCACAGTAACTCTGGCACTGGTGAGCTCCAGAAATCAAAGTCTTGCTTAATCTTGGCAACACAGAGCCATTCTCCTTTTTGCAAATATTTCAAGTCCTACGTTCCTCTCCTACAAAAGGATTTTAGAGTGAAAGTAAACACTTCAGAAACACAACTATGGTGTAACATTGCCCAGGAGGATTTAAATTGGGTTTTTTTCATGGCCTCTAGGCAATACCTATATGACAACAACACAGCAGCCGCAAAACAAAAACAGTCTGACTCAATAGAGACATGAAGGGATAACCGACAGATGAATGGTAAAACGATAAAAAGCAGCAAGTTTGTGCTTACGGTGGACGTTCACAGCCAAAGCGAGATAACAGAGAGCAACATAGCTTGATTTATTTTCTCTTCAGCTCTTTTCAAAATTGGATGGCAAACACTCCCTATTCCATTAACTACAGTCCATATGATTTCTGGCAAATAAAACTGTGCGGTAGCATCTGCGCGCCTTATACAGTGGAGGAGAAACTGCAAACGCAAATGATACGTTTTATTATTTGCCGCCATCAAATAGGCCCTTGCATCTGCTTCTCTGGCGCCGGATCCGCAAACACAGCGCCCGTGTGAGATGGGAGAGACCTCAATCAAACGTAAGCTAAGCCTTTCTTCAGGACATGAAACAGAGCACTCCTCTAGCTGATATTATGTCTGCCAGAGAAAACAGGAGAAGATGAAGAGGGAAGAAAGGAAATGCAAAACAGAAGGAGGATGGAAAATAACATGAATTACCTGATTATGAATAATAAGCAGCAGGCATACACGCTGCACTTATAGCTTGCATGATAATCCCATCATGCATGGTAGTGTAAGTTTCTAATGAAGTCATATAGAGCTGAAGCATAATCAGATTTATAAGCTTTGTATAAATGCGATGTATAAAAGATTCTTCTCTATTATACTTTGAGGGGACCAAAAAAAAAAAGAGTTTGCCTTTCCATTGGTCACCCAGTCAGAAGCACTGCAGATTGTTTAGAGAGTAGAGGAAAGGAGAGCTATGATGAAACAGTGAGAACGCAGGTGATATATCCCTGCACACTAGCATTGGAGCCGGCAGCACTAAACGCCCTTCTGCATGGGGCAGAGGAGCCTCAACTTCATCAAACCCCTCGCAGGATCAGCCCCCTTCTTAATGGATTACTGCTGTCTCAGTGGAACCACACTGCAAATAATGATAGAACACCTGCAGATTAAACCATCTTACACAATACTCAATTCATTACCTTTTTCCCCAGATAAAGGCCAGCTAATAAAAATATGATTTTCTCTCGCAGCAGAACAGTCACACCTTTATCCTTTAAGGGAAACAAAAGGAGAGGAGGAAGGTGATATCATCCAAAAGCAATAACGGCCATCATTGCAATTACATGGTCACTCCATTGCGAGGAAAAAGAAAAATGTGTGGTGGTTTAGAGTGAAAATGTCAGAAAAATTCACTATTTTGCTAAAATTTTGTTTTTTAAATTATATAGGAAGGTTACATTTCAACTATAGCATATTAATCGTTTTTTTTATGAGGGTTCATAAAGATTCTGCGCTGGTACAAATACAAGCAAAAAAAAAAAAGAAAAATTCAACATTAAAAAAAGCTTTTCAGAAGCTTCAATACAGACTGTGAAACCCCCTTCAACCTTGATGCAATCCAAAGTGATTCACATAATCAGTAAAGTGTGATCTAGAGATGTGAAACCAATGTGAAGAATGTAGTGGTGGTCTGATGCGGGGCAAAACTGGGTCACCTGGCTGCATGTAAACATGTGGGCTCTCAACAGCTCTCTCCAGGTGACACCTCATCACCGTGCTGCTAGAATGATGGCTTACACCCGTCTGGCTTGTCAAAACACTGTTTCGCAGGCAATTACCACGGTGGCCAGCCCACCACCGGGTTCGGATGGATGGGCGACACAGCCAAAGGGTCACTCCTCTGCCCATATTTCTAACGCTTTGCTCTGGTGCGGCGGGACAGCAAATTGGCTGGCGTCTGTCAGTGGTTATCTGTATTGCCAGGAACTCACAAGACGTCTTGTATCTTGCCTATATCACATCCAAACAGAATATCTGAAAACAGAGAGAAATGTTTTGTGAAAAGATGATATTGTCAGTTATCTCAACGGATCTGTTCAAAATCGTGTTGCGTTGAAAAAAACAAGATGTTCTCTTGTAGTAAGAATGTATTAAATGTGTATGTTTACTATATGAACCAAGGATTTAAATAATCGAATATATGGACTGCCTTACTAACCCAATTTGCAAGAGAGAAAAAAAAGAGTTGGTTTGTAGTTGTACTACAGCTAAGCTTACAGAAACTAAATAAATATACATTAATATACATTTTATGGTAAAGCCTGCAAAAGTAAAATACTTAGTGATATGTAGCCTGCATATTAAATACATTTACAGGTGTCCAACAGGAAATAACCTACACACAGGAATAAATACAATCAACATTCGTTTGCCATTTACGTATAAAGTTTCGTTGTTTGAGGCAAAATTGTGAACGTTTTTTTGGGGACTTATTGAGAAGAATTATGTTTACCAACTTTGAACAGAGCTGTTTTCCACATGATAAAGCCTCTGGTTCAGTTCCCGCTCATTTGAATGGACGTGTGCACTTCACTTCCTTGACTGCGCGTGACCGCTGACGAGCACATTTGCTCTACCCCTCGCGCACGTGGATCTTTCCGTTGTCATGGAGACCCGTAAACATCCGGAAATATGGCGAGACTTGTGAAACTTTACAGTCAAGTTGATAACATTAAAAAGCAATATTTCATCAGAAACAGGTAATGAAATAATGCACATATTCAGTTCGCTACTTTTGAAAACGGTCTTGCGTTGTAACAGTTGATGCAGGCGAGAAATGAGGCGAATATCAAAACGTTTACGTCAACAAGTTCCTTCTTCACAGCTGTTTATAGATAAGAATAGCAAAGACACATATTGGTGAATCGTCTTGGGGTTAAGAGAACACATTAATTCGGTGAACTCAATGAAAGCCTCTCGTGTTACAGGATTGCGGAGGAAAACAGACAGAAAGAGAATGAGGCTGCAGTCAGAATTCAGAGCTGGTTTAGGGGTTGCCAGGTGAGGGTATACCTCAGGTAAGACATATCATTTCATCTGACAATATGTTTTTCAGTGTAAGTTATACAAACAAATAATTAACTCTAAGTTAAGGTTTATTTATGTATTTACTTGTTTGTTTAGAAGGGAAATAAGTGGCAGTTCTGTTTCAGTTCATTCCTTAGGCTAGATAATACTTTTTACATAACGTTATAATAATTATGCAACTTTATTCATTCATTAATTCATTCTTTTTTTCCATTTATTTAAAGTCAACTATACAATGAGGGCAGTCAATAGAGTGCAACAGTCTGGTGTGGAAATAAAAATCCCATTCATTTTCTCCTTAGTGGAGTTGATTTTTTTATAAACCTTTAAAAACATAATTAGTGTGAGCTACGAGGTTGTTTATCGGTAGTAAATGCTTTTGTTGTTATCAGCCCTCGTTATTTTAAATAATCACGTTTAATAGTGGAATTTTTGGTGAAAAACTACTACCAATGATTCCGTCAAAAACATCTCCACCAATCAGGGAATCGATCAGAGAGCATCTCTCTTGTTGCAACTCTTTAGCGTCCACCCATTCCCATGAAGCACTGCAAATGATGAAATCAAGTCAACATTCCTATGCTATCAAACTACTAAGTCATCATAAAAAATATATTTACATCATAAATATATATATTTATTTTTTATGGAATATTGCAGTATTATAATTATTTATCCTTGCGCACCATTATTTGTTAAAAATGTATGTGCCCTCGTAATCTTTAGTCAAAATAGCTTCCCCTCCCTCTTGCAGCAACATCTCTTCTCTTTTGTGATGACGTGTTTACTGGAGCAAGAGCAGGACAACCTGTCACTAACATGACATCACAACAATAGCAAACCACAACCATCCAATTCCAGATGGACAAAATCAAGTCCCATCCTAAAAAATGTTTTTCTTATTCGAGAAGCCATTTCACTTGGATATACGTCAAAATAGTAAAAGAAAGACTATTGCAACTTCCATTTCATTCTGACGTTTTTTTGTTGTTTTTTTGCATGTATATGCATATTTTACAATAAATGTAAAATATACTGTTTCTACATAATCAACGTATTTAAATCAATTGTTTTATATTTATCCATTTATTTGATGTCTTTTGCAGAAGTTTATGGGATTGGAGTTCTTTCCCTTATTAAAACCATTAAGTCTTTGTCCTTTGTCTTTATGTCTGATTTGAAATCATTTTTTGCTTCAAATCAAAGTTTGTAATGTTATGATTCACCTTGTAGCTGGTTCGTTTGGTTCATGGTTAATAACTCTTTAGTGAAGACCCAAGAACCAAGGCCACTGAAAAAGTGGGCGGGCACTGTTGCACTCTATAGGCGTGACAGTTTTAGGATCCATATGGGTAGACAGATGTGTTAATGTGGACAGGCGTATGATTCTATATTCTCAGCATATACCTGTAAGTGGTCGCTGAAGCCTAAATCTAATGCATTTGGTCTTTAAATGCAAGAATTAGCCAGTGCACAGGGCGCTACAGTGTGTAACCTCAACATATTTCTGTGCAGTGAGCAGACAAACTCCCAGACAGTAGGTTAATTTAGATTACTTTAGTTAATTGATCAATGTGTTAAGTGGATAATTAAGCGCAATCTAGGCTTCTTGAGTGCAGCTCCAGGGTTGCCACCGTCCCTATACGCATTGATTTTTTTGAGTTATAAATGGCCTTTTGGAAATTGATGGCCATGTTGAGTTCAGAGTTGCCATAGACATGCATTTAGAGGGTGGTTAATGATGAATGCAAATGTACAGTTGTCCAAGAAAGACCTACCATGGACAGGCAGAAGGAAAACAGGGGACTTTGAGGAAGGAAATTTTGATTTAACCAGTCTGAAAGTACATAAGTAGAATTACTTGTCAAGTGTTGTTTTTTTTTATTTTTCAGTCATCTGCATAAAAATGCAACATTAATACAAAAGATATGGCGGGGTTTCACTGCTCGGGTGCTTTTCAGACAAAGGGTAAAGGTAAGTTGTGAAGACATGTAATATTGATTATGTTATGATAACCCTCATTAACATTTAGCAGTTAACAGGCATGCCATGACTTGCATATATCTGGCGTAAGTTTGTAATTTGACAATTCGTATTGATTTCCAATGGAATGCTTTTATCTCGTCCATGTTTTAAAGGTGCTGACAAATTAGTGCTCGTTAGATTTTACATTAGACTTAATTGTTTTGGAATTTTTTGTTGTCTCTGTTTTCTGCTGTGTTTAGTCATGACCTACAGTTGGTTGTCTAATGTTATGTTTTTCTATAATGTACAGTTCAGTATTGTTTTGTATTTTTTTACATAACTTCCAGGAATTCCATAAATCTTTTCTTTAAAAAAAAAAAAAATATTTTTTTTACATGTTCTTATTTTTTGTCTGATTTCTTGTCATTTGTAATCAAAAATCTTTCCTCTACCATCATATAAAGCGGTTCATATCAAGTTTCTATTTTGATCGTGGCCTCATTGAGTGAATCATTTGTGCCTTGTGTCTTGTGAATATTCCTCACCGTGTTTAGTCGGTCCATCCTCAGCGGCATTCCATTGATTATCAAACTCAGCAAAGAGCATTTTACCTTCATACATCTCCATTAGTTACCAGCCTGACTTTCATAGATTTTCCCAGCCATGTCTGCATTATGTATTAAGAACAGGCACTTCCCTTCGATACAAAGTATGACTTGCCACTCCACCCTCTTATCTGCTGCTGCTTCTCCATGACTTTTATGTATTATGTATAAGGAGGATTTTATTCCTCGCATGTTGGGAAAACATCAGAGGACCCAGTCACAATGTAATGCTATCTCCCTCTCTTCACAGACAGCATATTTTATCATGAAGATGAATTTCTACAATAAGATGGCTGTCAAGGTAAATATTTCTCTTGCTGTTTAGTGAGTGAAAAGTCAGTAGGTCACACATTTGATTTGGATGAAACCTGTAAACAGATTTTACTGGTGTGTGTGATAACTGCATTGAAATCTAAAGTGAAAGTGGTTCATGAAAACAAAATATGCTTAAATATATTCAATAATATTGATTCATATTTGTGTGTGTATTTATTGACATCTTTGACATGTTTTCATAGCTATTATAAATATATGAAATATATAAATAGAATATACAGAGATACCTGTTTCCTGTGTTCCTTTGTTCCGTTTTTCCCGCCAATCATTGGTTTCTATGGACGCTCATTCAATCTGCACACTGTTCGCCCTTGAGCTACTTTTACATTTATTCATTTAGCAGACACTTTTATCCAAAGAGACTTACAACTGAGGAATACAGGAAGCAATCCGTCATGAAGAGGCGAAAATTCACAAAAAGTGCTTGAAATACTAAGCTTTGGAGGGGACATTGCTTAGAGTAGCATAAGCTAGAATAGGGAGGGAATAGAGGAAAATGTAGGGTTTTTATTTTTTTTAAGATGAGGTTCAGTGCTCACTGAAGACAAAGAGCTCCATATCTTTGTATATTTAAGTTCCTCTTTTTCCAGTTGAGTGATCCAGTATTGTCGTGTCAACACATTGTTTCGTTGCCTTCTTCATACCTGTGGATTACCTGAGGTTTTTTTTTTTTTCTAATAAACTTTTATTTTGGAACCTATTGCATCTTTGTCATCTTCATCTGGACTAAACGTGACAGAATACCGAACCCACGAAGTGAAGATGGAGATTGCCTCCATTAATGCAGCTCCCACGGGGAGCTTGCTCAAGCCCAATGGGGCTGTGATTTTTTATCTTCCAAGGAGGAATAGACCTGGAGTATGGGGAGGAATTTGTCGGCATCAGCAACCTTGCATATTGCAACGACATCACACTCATGGAGGGATTTTGGATCGGACTCAGAATCTAAACTGCTGCTGGAAGCTGGCGGAGTAGGTCGACGGATTTTCTATTGATGTAGGCAAAGATGAAGAGGATTCTGAGTCCAATGTCCAGTCACACTCTACATCCGTCACCACCCCATAGCCAGACCCAGCACCCATGCCCACCACTGATAAGGAGCCAGACCCCACCACAGACAGAGAAACCTAGCTGATTCCCACCACGAAGATCAAGCCTGAGCCAATGCCCATTAAGGAGCCAGAGCCAGCAGCCACATCCGTCCCAGAGGAGAAGCCAGAGGTCCTGGCTGACCAGGTGTGTGAGCTGGCCATAACATCCGTGACCGTAGGGTTTTTGGTGGACCTGGATTCAAAGGAATGGTTGATAGTAGACTGGGAGACCGAGGTAGTGCTTCCTACCCTACCCGCCCACAAACCTTCTCTGCTGCTGGTCCCTTCCTGCATTAATGTATGTTCATCGTCGACACCAGTCCTGTCCATCACAGAGCCTACTTCCACACCCAGTCTTCCTCTCCTGCCTGCTTAACCAAAGCCAGCCATTCCCTCGGATCTTCCACGCTGACTCCCTTCAGCCTGTCAGCTCTGCTATCAGCTCTGCCCTGATCTGCCTTGTGGCTTCCGGTCCCCACCTCGGCCCATTGACCAACTGGCTTCGCCCTTGCTCCTCGCTCCATCGTCCCACCGGCTTCACCTTGGTCAGTCTTCGCCCCACTATAGCCACTGACATCCGGGCTATCTGCTATCCGTCGGGCTCCTCCATCCCTCAGATTCAGTCCTCACTCACTGCAGTCCTCCGGCAGCCTGGCTCCACCTCGGCCGCTCATCTCTGAGACTCCGCCTTGGCCTCCCAGTCCTTCGGTGTCACTGGGTTTCTCTGTCACACAGACTCCGCCTGGGCCTCTACATCTCCAGGCTTCACCGTTGTCTCCTCCCTCCATTACTGGGAGCTCCATCACTGGATCGTCTACCTCATGGCCGTCTCCTGGGTTGCTCTGGGATCTCGTCAGCCATCCGTCCCTCCCTGGATCCTACCACCATACTGTCCTTCATAGGCCATTCCACCGTCATCACCTCCGACTGACATCTTCTTCATGGCTCATGGCTTCTTCCACCGCCAGCTCCTTCATGGCTTTTTCCACCGTCTGCTCCGCCCTGGTTCCTCCCATCTGCTCCCCTACCAGTTTCCAGTGACTTGCCGGTCCCTCATCCACCTCCAGAACCTCCACCCTTCTTCCTTCAATCTACCATTACGGCGTGCCGGGGGGGGGGGGGGTGTTCTGTCACAATCCATGTGTGTTTAGTTTCATTTTCATGGACTTTTCAATCAGCACACCTGTTCACCCTTGGGCTCGTTATAAGTCACTTTTTTTTCAGTTGAGTGGTCCGGTATTGTCATGTCAACACGCTGTTTCGTTGCCTTCAAGATTCAAGATTCAAGAGTTTTATTTGTCACATACACAGTTATATACACAATATACAACTGGCAGTGAAATGTAAACAGGTCCGCTCCATGGACAGTGCAAATAACAGTTACAAGAAATTAAAATAGAAATAGAATAAAATTAGAATAAAAAGTATTAACATAAGTAGGATTATAAATAAATCAAGTAAAGATAAAAATTGGAAATAAGATAAAATAAAAATATAAAAAAATATGTGGATATGATAAGTGAGATAAACTGTAGACTTAAAAATAAGTGGTTAACATAAAATATATATATATGTATATATAAAGAAGTATAATGTGCAAGATTTATTACAGGTTGTTACACAGTAACAATAGGAACGTAAAGTGCAGTGCAATGGCAGTATATGGATGTTAATGTTTAAACTGGATGTTTATGCGTGTGCGGGGTGAAGTGAAGTCACGTGACTGAGTTCAGGAGTCTGATGGCCTGGGGGAAGAAACTCCTCCTGAGTCTTTCAGTCTTTGCCATCAGGCTACGGAAGCGCTTACCAGATGGCAGCAGGGTGAAGTGAGAGTTTGCAGGGTGATTAATGTCTCTGATGATTTTAGTAGCTCTACCTCTGCAGCCTTCTTCATACCTGTGGATTACCTGAGTTTGTTTTATTTAATAAATACTTTTGTTACATATAACATATTATATTGTTGTGCTTTATGCGAACCATTCCCTTGGCCCAGCTCGTGGACCTTTCCGAAAGAAAATAATATGCTATCATATTTTCTCATCTTTTATAAGGCCTAAAGTTGTAAAAAGGTAGCAATATCAATCTTGCATGTTCTGTTTCACAGCCTATAAATCAAACACGTTTATATCTGAGTGATACATTGGCACTTTTATAGAGCTATTGGTATGTATAGAAGCTTTAGTTTTACAATTGTTTTTCCCTGAGGTGAAACTTTTAAAGAATTTTATAAGTCTTACAAAATTTCATAGCTTATTGAAGAATGTTGCATTTCTATGGAGGATTGCATATTTCTACTGTGATGATTGGACATCACAAGAAATGTGAACTGAGGAAGTGATTTTATTCGCAAATATTTTGTGTTAAATCTAGGGCCCACCCTGCGTTCTTCACTACCACTTCTGTTATGCGAGTCTAATTTGAAACACGAAGCTTGACCTCTTCTCAGGGGTCACAGAATATGAGACTAAAGGTCCTGTCACCACTTAGACACAAACAGAAGTCGCTCAACAGGACAGACAGCTTTTATAGACCTTGTAAAAGATAGAGTGCTATGTCCGGGAAGCACCGGTAATGTAAAAATCTGCTGAAGGAAAAAATAAAAAAAGGGCGACTGTGAAAACAGTCACTGAAGGATCAGTTTCAAGCACAGACTGGGTGTGTTGGATAGAAAAAATGGACTGTCAGTTTTGTTAGTTTGGAAAGCTTCATGAATGTCACTTCATACAATTGTGGTCATAAGTTTACATACATTCAGTGTTGCACTTCTGTTTAGTCATTTCCTTTATCCTATAAAGTGTTTATCGCACTCTTTACCAAAAGCCAATGTGGTAGCCTTTTAATATAAATCAGTGTTTACAAGGGAGGCCTGATTTGTATTAGATCTAATTGAGCAATATGCATCATTGATTTTACTAGTCTAAGAGGTCACAAAGAACTCAGAATCCAAGCTTGCAATTACTTTATTTAAAATTATCTATTGACTACTGATCAATGGCAATTCTTGTTTTGTTTAGTTTTGCCTTATTATATGTTTTTTTCTCTCTTTTACCTGCTATTGTTTAAGCACCTAATTAGCCTGAAGGACATCTGTCCTTTTTGTTTTGGGTCCTCAATGGTGCTGTCATGGTGGCACTAGCAAGCACTCATTCTTCATGGAGTGACAATGACTGCAAGCTCGAAAGTGACTGGGAACTTCTTTAATTTGCTCTGACTTTGATTTGTCTTTTAACTTCTAAATACTTTTTGCAATTCCAAAATAACAAAATGTCCTACTCTTTATCAGCCATACAGTGGAATAGTAAAGGCAACAAAATAAGTACATGTATTCATAATCAGAACTTACCCTTCTTTTGCAGATACAGCAGAGATGGCGTGGCTATTACGTGAGAAAGTATGTACACAATTATTATGCACGCAAGAGATATTTGGAGGGATTGACAAGGAAGAATGAGCACATCAGGTGAGAAGAATTAAAATTATGACCTTTTTAATACTGCTCCAAATAAAGTCATATTTGTACATAGCATTGCGTTAAACTGGTGTTCACAAATGACCATTGTCTGAAATTCTTGCAAAGACAAAGGAATGTCATGCCTTTTACGGCATGTTTGAAACATATACATTAGCAGCATGTCATGCATAAATCGCCTCTGGTTACTTGAAAATGAATAACTTTATGAAATTTAAAATTAGCCTCTGATTTGCGTCCCCACATTTATAAAAAAAATTCCTGCTTCAGGGGCCGAAGGAAGATGCCATCTTTTACTTTTGATAAAAACGAAGTCACTTTTTTTAATGTGACCAATATATTTTGTGGGAAAATATCTTAAGGGTTTAGCTAAAATTAAATGTAAATCTGTTAAGTGCTCCTTGGATCACTGACTCCCAACACCCTGCCCCCTCCCTCCATCTCCCTACTCCAGCCTCTCTTTAAGTGGGAATGTTCTCTTTTAATGGGGTTTCTCACCTATGAATCACGTTAACACATTGCATTTCTCTATAAAAACACAGGGCCATCATGTACTACACTGTCTTAAATGTTGGAAACTTTTCCCCCCTTTTGGGAGAGGCCACAATTCAGTGTGATTGTCATGATCAACCATTATGATTTTTCAATATGTTGTTATGCAGCGAGCATAAAATGCAAGATCCACCAGTAACTGATTAACAGAAGTCGTATCATCAAGGGCGTAGTTTTGGCTGGAACAATGGGGGGGTTGAAGTGTGAACCGTTTAGCGGGGTCCCAGGGCATGCTCCCTCGTTGTGAGGTATTTATTTATTTGTGTGTGTTTATTTTAGCAAAATGGTCTTTTGTGGTATCATCCACACGTGTTGATAACATAACTAAAATAAAGTAATAGCTTAGCTAACAATTACTTGTTTACATAAGATATTATGTATTTTATTTAAGCTCCTAAAAACTTATCAGTTTGACAGAATTTTCTAAATCAAAATGCCATGATAGGTCAAAACTAACTTTACTAAAAATTGTCTTATACTGAAAATATAAATTTAGTGTCATCTCCTGGAATATCTGAAAGCCATGTTTACACTTGGGGAAAAACAATTGTTTAGTCAATAATTCAAGAAGGTCCAGACTTTAAAGCTCTTTCTAACTTGTACTTGGCCTTATGAAACAGTAACACAGTTCTTGTAATTGTTTAACTATAGCATTTGTTTACAATAAGGATATTTATTAAGGATAAGACCATTGATGGCTCCTTATTACCACATTATGGCCAATTTTAACTTTCTTTTTTATCTAAAGCATTTGTTATGAAAAATAGAAGCCTACACATTTAGAAAATATAGCTTCAATATGCCACAGTTGTAATATCTTTAGTGAACAATCTATTCCATAAACAGATTATCTATTATCAATTTAGTCCAGTTGATAAAAATTTACCACAATTTGAAGAAAACACCATCTACATCTAGATGGTGCAGCTTGGACTCAATTTGTAAATTTGAGAGATAATGTTTGACTTTCTCCATAGAATTCAAATGGGTCACACATTTTATTATCAGCTTCGCAATAGGTACGGCTCACACGAATCTTTTCAGACTTTTGGAGCGCGCTGGTGAACGCACAGAAAATACAGTGATTCACACGTCATGCATGCACAATTTCGGGAACTTCGTGCTTACAAAAGCTCTGAATGTGTGATGTGTATAATTAATTAATAGCCTGATTCTATGTTCCATTAACCATGGTAGGCTATACATTTTACTTGCTTGTTTTGGTTATTTTCCCTCCCGCAAACTACGCCCTTGCGTATCATAGATACAACAGAAGTTTCATTGTATAATGAAAATGAAAACTTAATTTCACATGGATAGATACAAAAAAAGTTAATTATATATCAGTTATTTGCTCATTTGATAATTTCAGAAATTCCCAAATATTGTCATATTAATCCACCTAGTCAGTATTAAACAGAGTCAAAGTTGCTTCTTGTTGTGTAAAAAAAACATAGGAATAATCAGTCTTGTCTCAGTAAGTTTTGGATATCTGTCCAGCTGTGTTTTACAAACACCATCCCATTTTTTTGATTGTCTTTTCTTTCTCTCTCATCCACTTCCGCTCTCTCTATCCATCGGTAGACTCTATCTGTTAGTGCATTAATTAGTTGTTTATGTAATGCTTCTGAGGTCATGATGAATCAGTCATAGATGTGAAGTGAAAGATCACTACGCTGATTCTGACAATCTGTTCCACGTTGGGCTCAGGATCACCCACTGACTGATTAGTCACCCCTCAAAGGTCTCAGTGCCAGGATTTTAATCCGTACAGCTCCGGCGCTTGAATAAATTATTCAAAATTTTCCTAATGGTTCCCATTTAGCACAAGCAGACCAGCCCGGCATGCCAATGATAGGAGGCCAGCGACTGCCCGTGTCAGGGCGGCCCCTCTCTCTCATTCTCTCTCCCTGCCAGCGGTGAAGGATCCCCCTCCTCCCCATGCAAAACGATCTGTGTCGTTTCATTAGCTCTTGCCTGACGACAAGGCCCGCTATGTTCCAGTGTCCATCTTCATTCAGTTGTCCTTCTCTGCATACCTTAATGAAGTCAAGACCCGAGTTCACCGCGGCAATTCCACAGCAAGAGTTTGTGCAATGTAACAATTTATCACTTGTCAAGAAGACACTTAAAGTTCCAGCACTTAATAAGGGCTTCCTCTGGGCTTGAGTAATTAGAACTGAGCGGCTTGCATATTTACTAAATGTGGAGTGTCATTGCCACCATGGCCTATTGCCTGCATGAATTATTTCTCTATCTGTAATAAACAGCTGGGTAATTATTACTGCCATAATCAGATAAATTTCTCTCTGTAATGTTTGAGCATGGCAAATCTTTAACTCTTTGGAAGCACAGGGGGAATTTATGGACTCCCATTGCTCAGGCTACTTTTTCCGCTCTCGTGTCCCTTTCAAGGACATCTGAGAAACTCACTCCTTAACTGCAGGCCTTATTAAATGTTTTTTTTTTCTTTATAAACATTTCATAGTATTTAGGGCAGGTCTTTTATCAAAGCAAGACTCCAAAATACACAGGCCATATGCTTAATCACACAAATTACTGCATTCATTACAGAGAAGTATACCAAATCCCATTTTATGGGGAAATTGATCTTGATGTTTTCCACCTTTTAGAAGCATTTAAATTCTCCTAATTATTCATATTTATTTTTTAATTTTTTTTGTGGGTGTGTTTTCATTTAAAACAAAACTCGTGATAGGTGGCTTTTACTGGTCTTTGCAAACGTTTTAATTAAATTACAGTGAGTGGAAATTTGAGAATTTATAGATAATGCTGAAATTCCTTTAAGACAAATGTCAAAAAGCACTCTGGTAATTATACTTCATATGCGGCACGACAGACACTAATATATATATATATTAGTGCTGTCAATCGATTAAAGAAATTAACTAATTAATCACACATTTTCTCTGTAACTAATCGCGATTAAGAACATTGGAGTTTTTATTTCACAGTTACTCTCCAAATTAATGCAGAAACAAGTTAAAGACAGTATATTTTAAATATTTGTTGTAATGGCATGTTTTTGTGACATTGATAAATATTCAGAAACTGAATAAAATTCAAGTTAACACTTAACTGCACAAATTATAAATTAAATATAGATCAATCCTTATTAAAGCTATAATTTCCTCTGTTACCTTTGTTCTTTGGTTAATGACAGACCTCACAGCAACTGGTTTATTAGGCTGCTGTCAGTTTAAGATCTGCCGTTGCCAAACATGACACAGATCTGACCCAAATCTCATTTTCTCACAAGTTCATTTAAAAAGTCGTCACACAGACACGTCATTCACAGACAGCACATTTTCGTTTGTCTTGTGGCGCTTGAAGGATTTAAAAGCATTTGCGTAAATAAGAGCCTGATCATATAATGTAACGCTAGCTAAATGATGGTGTAAAAAACGGATGCTGCATAAAATATTTGTACGTATTAAACTGAAAAAATTAAACAAATGCTTTAATGTGTTAATTTTGACTGCACACATACGCCAATGCTAGCATATTGAAAAAATAACACATTTAAAAAAGGTTAAGGTAACTAATAGGATAGACTGAATCTGCTGTATTTTTGACTGAACACTACATTCTTAGCTGTTGATAGGTAAGGGTGATTAGCACCTGGTGGATTGGTGGATTCTACAGTAAGTGGATGCAATTCAGTGGGCCGAGGGTGCTTATAGCGGTGTGTTGTGTAAGGACACACAAAGGTCATCTGTGTTAGCTGCTCCCATGTCTCCCTACTGGCCCATCAACACTAATGAGGTTTATGTGTTACCCCAGCCTTCTCTTAGACACAGATCGAGATCCCCTTCCACGGTTACAAATCTATTTGGCTTTTGTCCACTGCAGTGCAATTAATAATAAGCGGGAGATATAGGTTGGCAAAGGTCACACAGACAGCGTGATGCCAAGTGAAAGAAACCGAGGCTGGTCAGAAAGCGTTTGAACATTGTGACCTCAGACCACAATAGAAAACACACTCACAGTCCAAACTACTCTGCGTATTTGATTTATTTAGGCGATTTACTTTTACGGAGAGGAAATGGGAGAGAAAAATGCATAATAGGAAAAGTGAGGGGATTTTTAAAGGTCATTGTATTTTGTGTATGTTATGTTCATTATGATATATTTTTTTTTTATTAATTTGTATCTTGTTTTCTTTTCTTTTTTGCTACCTAGGCTTTTGAGGCCTTCCACTATTTCAAACTGTATGCATACCATGCCTAATAACACTTTGGTCATGATTCCTAATGCATTATCATTCATACAACAGAAATACTGTTTTGCAAAGTTTCACAGAAATCCAGACTGTCAAACTATTATGTTGTCAGTGAAGCTGTTCTCTTGAACAATCCACAAGTGTATTGAACATCATCTGATGTCTTGGGACTAAGACAAGAGTTTACAGAGAAGTGTGAGTTGGAAAAACGGTGGGTTTATTTGTACTGTTCTGCTTCCCAGGAGAGACCTGGAGGAATTTGCAGAGCTCCAGAGAAAAGAGAGAGAACGGATCACTCTGGAAAAAGAGGAACAAGAGAAAAACATCCAGGCTCAAAGACTCCACTTCCTCCTGAGCACTAAACAGGTCAGTTCTGGATCAATGAGACGAACATGCATGTATATCCTGCACACATACATACAGTGAATGTGCATGTATTTGGGGTCACAGAATCAAAAGGAACAGTAAGTATGAAGACCTGCATTTATTCTTAGAGCAGGCTCCTAACCACTGCAATAATTTGCTGATATATATATATATATATATATATATAATGTGTCTTAATAGTTATGATGAAGTGTTCTGGCCGTTGTTGATTCAGCAGCAGTGCGGGGTGAGCCGATATTTCATTTTGTGGCCTCTCCTTCATGCTTTTATGGTCATCACAGCCTCCTGTGGCCACACCGCTCATGCCATGTTCCTGCTCTGGTCACTGGACGCTTAGTGCCAGCCACACCATGAACAGGGCAAGAGGACATTACTGCCAGCTGCCTGCAGTCTGAGGCAGGAAATCAAGAAATAATACACATCAGCTAATGGCTAATGGACAACAGATGCGAGGGACCACATGCTAGTTAAAAGATGCTTTAGAGGGAGATAAGGATACAATATGGGTGTGTGGGTTGGGGTTACTGGTATTACCTAGTTTTCTTTACCTTTTTTTCTGCCATTATCTTCCTGTCTCACATTGATTGAAAATATTTAGAAAAGTCTGATTGATAAAAGTATTACTATATTGACAAAAGCCATTTACGACAAATAACGCACAGAAAAGCCATGGACCCCTAGAAAAATCTATTATTTTTCTTTAATTATTATTTGAAATGAATTGATGATTGGATATGCATTTTATAATGTAACGTAATATGTTAAAATTATGTTTTAAATCATGATTAGTCGTAAATTGTCAATGAGAACAAAATGTATATTATATTACAGGTTAAAACTTTCCTTTTAACAGTAAAGGGGTTTTCCCGTGTCCTGACAGTGTCAGCGCTCATTTGTCAGTTGCGTCTTGTTCCTGTGTTCACACAAGTTTAGGTCCTTTAAATATAAAAGTCTTCACTACTGAGTGACTCACTCATTGTGACAGTCTTTGCCGCTATCTAATGGCGTAATAATGTAACTTCTGTTGCTGTCATTGGTCTATATAGAGAACATTTATATAGATCAGTGGTTGCTGTTCACGGTCAGGGACTAGTTGCATTGATACATATATTTTGGCTTTAATATTTGTATTGTGTGCAAACGGTTTTATAACATATAAGGGGGTATATATTTAAAACAGCTAAGGGGGGTTTTAGGTTTTAACAACGCCCCTTAGCTGTTATAAATTCACTGTAAATCACGGCTTCTTGCTTTATTTTAATATAGCTCTTTAGTGTCACATGATCCTTCAGAAATCATTCTGATATGCTGATTTGGATTATTTATTATTATCATCAATGTTAAAAACAATTGTACCACGTAATATATTTTTGGTGGAAACCATTTTTTTTCAGGATCCCTTAGTGAATAGAAACGAATGAATTATTTGAACTGTCATTTTTGAACAATTTAATGCATCCTTGCTGAATAAAAGTATTAATAAAAAAATCTTACTGATCCGAAACTTTTGATTGATAGTTTAAATTATACTATAGGGGCGTCCCTGCGTATGTAAATGTAAAAAATATAGTGCATATGATCATGCACATTATTCATAAAGCATCCTAGTAAGGACAGTCATTTAAACCACAAACCTCAATCTCAGACTTGTCAGTTGCAGGAAAGGTTTAACTCTCTTCTTAGTTTTCTCACTCTCTCTCAGTTTCTCTCAAGTCTAACTCTGCTCTCTCCCTCCCTGATTTTCTCATTCTCACTCTGTGTCTCTACGCTGGGCAACTTATGTTCCCACAGTCTGACCTTGTCTCCGTGAAATGGATGGGTCTCCCATGGTTCATCGTTAACCAGAGAAAATTCCGCTGGACAAAAGTGGCTGTGCTGACATAGATGTAGTTCCTCGGTACGAGGGTCAACATCATTGCTCTTTTCCTGTAAGTCTGAGGCAAGTTGGGAGTTTGTGGTGTACCCCCCACCATGTGACACCCAAAGCTACACTATCCAAACCGGCGCAGGAGCATTACTGAGGCGTATTACCTGTGAAAGCTATTAGCAACAAAGCTTTAAAAAAAACTTCCACTGCTAATTAAGCACATATGAGGAAGTGTCTGATTAGAGACTAATTATTCTAACTGTTATTCCTCAGGCCAAACCAAGAACCACTGAAGTGCTACAGTAAGATCAGACAGCTCATAGTTAGCTAGCAGACATTTATGCTAGCAGACATGACACATGCCAGAGTGATGGATGTGTGTCCATTCAGGGGAGGTGACAAGTATAATTGTTTTGCTGTGGTCGACCGAATAAAGTGGTTTCCTTTTCCTGAAAGCCACAGTGTTTTGCTGTGGGTTTTGCATGGATACCTATGATGAGGGGTACAATGGAAGCTGTTAGCAGTCCATTGCTATCAAATGAGTTATTAAAGGGGGCACGAGGATGTGTTTGAAGTTTTGCTCTGCAAAGTTTAAGGGCAATCATTTAGAGAAACAGACTTTCTCTTCATTATGCTAACAGAAGCATAACATTGTTTTGTTCACCTTGCTTATCCAAACAACACCCTTTTTTTGTGTTTGTGTGCTCATCTTAGAGTCCAGGTGTTTTCAATTCACCGTTCAAAGCAGAGCCTGATGAGATGGAGCTGAGACTGAGAAAAGTAAAACCGCTTCTGGCGCGATCTGCTCCCAAAGAGAGGAAGACCCCTAATATAATCCCTGATCTGTCCAACCTGATGCCGAACAGAGAGCGTCTACCACCCATTCACAAAAAGCCACAGGTGAGATCATGCCCAAGTTTTCCTTATAGGAAATAGTTCACGCAAAAATGAAAAATCTCATAATTTACTCACCCTCATGTCATTCTTCACTGGAACACAAAAGGATTTTCCAGCTTCTGAAGCGATGTCCATATGACTTGTGTGCTTTATTCCAAAACTTCTAAAGACCTAAAATAAATGAGGAAAGGACTGACATTTTTGTTATTCATTGTAAATATGAATGTTTAATTCATGAACAAATGGTTCTTATGAATCAGATCTCTTCAATGAATCAGTAGATCAAGTTTATAAAACCATTCTGAATGATTAGTTCATAAATCATACTTAACTGAACTCTCGTATGACTTCAGTCTCATAAGACTTTTGTCTTGTTCGAAACTTGAAAGCTCCAGTCCCCATTTATGGTAACTGCATGGAAAAGAGCAACCAGGACATTCTTTAAAATCCTTCTTTAGTCATATGGGTGAGTAAATAATGACAGAATTTTTATTTTTGGTGAACTATTGCTGGATTATGCTGAAATTCAGGGAAACATGTATTTTTTATACATCTAGTTTGTTTAATTTAATGTTGTTATAGGAACATAAATTTGTCTTTAAGCAAACTCACTCTAAAACCTTCATTTATATTCATAACAAATATCTCACCACTCGTTACTAGGATTTCATATCAACGTAAAGCATTTGTCGACGTCCCTCTGGACTATTCCAATGAAATGGCCTCAAAAAGATAAAAAAAATTAACAAAAAGAGATCCTGAGATAACTATGATTAAAGCCAGGATTTATTGCCACTGTGAGATCATTTTGAAAAACTTGTTGTAAAAATGGAATAATATCATTAAACATGCCTCCCTTCTCGCCTGGATACCACGGAAGCATTTAGACAGCCAGATAACCGGTGATAAGCACGCCTGTCAACCCAAGCCCCTTTATTCCATGGATCCCATTAAGGGACTCTCAGCAAGGGAATACCGCAACATGTAAAGGTGCCCCGATAAAGAATATCTTTAAGTACTTCCAAATCTAGCATGTCATCTTGTCCAGCTGTGAGGGAGATTTGATGATACGTATTTGCCATTTGTGTTATTTACGGTCCATGACTTTTATGGTAACTGGTTCGTATTATTGGTTTCTATTAATGTAAAACATAAGTGAGCAGAAATGAAGCGTGAGTCATTTCTTTTTATTAGAGCCCGAGTTCTTCTCCCTGGGCTGGCTTTTCACTCCAGCTGGGCCCAGTTAGTCGGAATTCATTTAAAAAAACTGCCCCATCTTTCACACAATGTGCAATAGATGAAGATGCATTATTTATCTACATTTTGCCCTTACAAAGACCCCAGAATAAGCACCAACCCTCAAACCTCTCCTCCCCTTCCCTCATGCCATCTCTCTCTCTCTCTCTCCCAATTATTTGTGGTCTGAGGTGGAGCCCCCTCCCTAGGCATCTCTCCCTGTGTGATAAGCATCTGCGAGTGATAGATTGATTATGTGTATTGTTAGGGGAAGTAAGGGGATTGGTCAGTGCCAGGTGCTGATCTGGTCTTGATAGTATCAAGGGCATGGAATGTTGCGCCAGCATGAATTAAAAGCAGCAATGTCTGAAGGTCACATTTAAACTAACTGCAACCAAAACAATAAGTTTTGCATGTGGAGCCATGCCACAAGTGTGTTTGTGCAGTTCAAAACCTTGCTTCAGTTCAAAAAGTATATAGCATAACTTTCTATTTGGGTAATTAAACACATCTAAAATTTGTGTTCAAAATAAATAATGTTTGTGTACCATACCATACCTGTTCAAAATGAAAGCCAGATCAATTTGGACAGGTTACATGGTATTGTTTGCTTACCATATTCATATGCCATGGTGTTTACTTTATACTACAAGGTATAGAGGTACTTTTTATTTGCATTGTTGAATGTATCTGTAATAGTGGTTAAGTGACCAGCCAAGTCAAACTTTATTTTTAGAGTATGTGTAAGCCAACAGAAGTTGACCCAAAGTGCTTTACAATAAAACATTATAGTAGCTGCAAAAGAGCAATACACTCTTGACAGCTCCTAAACTTCAGATTTCATCAAATTGTAATGTGACATTAAGCGATTGAGAGCATACAGACCAATCAGTTAGTCAAAATGTGTTCTGTGGTATGATATCAAATGCATTATTTACACTTACATTTGTATGCTGATTTAATTATATGAATAAATTGACTAGATTGAGAATTTATTGCAGTTCAGTTTGTCAGTTGAATCACTTTAACTGATTCAATTGGAGTGTTTGACATAAATTAACAAGTAACTATTTACTGTATGGCTAGAAAACAAAAGCCCTCTTAAGAGTAAAATGTCCCTGTAAAATGTAACATTTTCTTAATTAAAAAGATTGGCTATTCTATGTTAGCGTGTATATGTGGTAGTGTAATCTAGTGCGTTTACTTGAAGTCTCTACCACCCGGCCTTTTTAGGGCCTTCACTGTATGGTCAACATATCAATATCAGCACTGGTCAGGTGTGTTAATGTCTTAGATGAAAAGACTGGGGCTTTCGAGGGTCCAGCTGGCCATCCACAGGGGCCTCATCAATAATGAGGCGGGCGGGTCTGGGCAATAAAACATTTACCTTATCCCCCGTACCTGTCAGGGGCCCTTTCGCCCAGCTCTGGAAGTGCAGCAGCAGCGGCAGCGGCCCCTGGAGCCAAGCCTGCGCGTGGCCACATCCATCACTGCCCTGGAGGAGGCCAGAGAGGAGCTCAAACGGCAGGAGTGGAGGACTCGCGTCATCGACCAGACGTAAGTTACACACACACACACACACACACACACACACACACACACACACACACACACACACACAAGTGCTCGCATGTTCACATCCCTAGAAGCTGCACTAGAGGTTGTGTGAAATGCTTGTATGTATTGATTTGGAGCGGAATATAGTCAATAGAACATATTCTGTAGCAGTACTTGATAATGAAGTGTAATTTCACTGTACAAGATCTCAATAAGATCCAAAAAGTATTTGGACACTTATGTAAGTGTGGCTTAAAGGTGAAACTGAACATTCTGTCATCATTTACTCAACTTCGTGGCATCAGTGGAACACAAAAGACAGCAAAACTTTATCCTAAAGGGAACATAATAGTGTTAATTTCGTCAGACGAGACGAGACTAAATATGTTCGTCAACTTCCTTTTTTTCCATGACGAAGACTAGACGATGACGAGACTGCACCAATGTCCAAAAGCGCTAACTAAGACTAAATGAACAGGCAATATTGTTGACGAAAAAGGACAAGACTAAAATGTTTTGTATAAAATAAAAACTAAGATAAAATCTCTCATTTTCGTCTACAATCGTCTCTACTTTTTCATCATGAGATAGAATATTCAGCTGTTCAAAATATTCCGAATGAGTTTGCGCTGTTGCTCAAGTACAGGTCTCATACTCCTGTTGCTGCCAGCCTGTCATATCACGGGGGCGCGCGCGTGGTCAAGTGGTTCCCGGAGTGCTCAATACTTCTAGCGCTGTGTCAATACATTTGAATGGCTTAAGCCACGTAAGTTACACAACAGTTAACATTGTTAACATTAATGTTAATGTATTTCTTGTATTTAGCCCTCTTACTAATAAGTCACACTTATACTCATTGGTGGTCAAATGTGACCATACACCTTAACTATTTTTAAAATAAATAGCCTATATTTTAGTTCAATAATATTTATTGAATATTTTGAGGAGATCCTTTGGTACTAAATACTATTTGTGCAATAAGTATGGTCCATTAATGACCACTTAAAAAAAATTCTTCTAATATTTGTCTTATTTATATTACAATTAGTGTAGTAATTAAGGTTAAAATAGAGAATTCCAATGCAAAGAGGCAAATTAGAGTCATTTTATGGCTGGAAAAATAAAAATGTTCACTTGTAATGACATTACCCACTATAGGTGCCTGTATGGCTCTTTAATAAATACACATGTAGTCTATTTGCTCAAAAAAGTATTGCAGATCATAACTGCTTACTTATTTGTGAAATTTTAAAATGTTAATAATAGTGAATAGTAAAGAATGCAAGCAAATATAATTTAACCCCAAAAAAGTTTAAAATAGTGCTAAAAGACAAACGTATTTTTCCTTATATGCAGTAGGCTATATACATATGAATTCATACTGAATCAAGATCGAAATCGATATTTGTTCCCATCGTCTCATAAGCTAATGCTGATTTTAGGCATCTATGCTGTAAATCAACCAGTTAGCTATGGTGTTATTGCACATACATTATGCAGGTTATATATATTTTATGTAACTTTATTTTGCTACACAATATATTGAGTTTTCTTTTGACTAAAACTAGACTAAAATGACCAGACTTTTAGTCGACTAAAACTTGACTAAGATACCTTGAGTTGTCTTTTAACTAAAACTAGACTAAAATGACAAGACTTTTAGTCGACTAAAACTTGGCTAACAAAAAATGATATGTGAATGACTAAATATGACTAAAACTAACAAGGACATTTGGTACAAGACTAAGACTAAATAAAAAATAGGTGACAAAATTAATACTAGAACATAACACACAGTTTCTGCCAGTCTCATGTTAATCTTGAGTACCTATAGAGTAGTATTGCATCTTTCATATCTCCGAAGAGTCTTTAGTTGTACCATATTTATAAAAGACAGATACTCTCTGTACTGATTCTTTCCGAGAATCACTTGTGGAGGTGTGCAGTGGGCGGAGCTAAAGTGTCACAACCACACACAATACATCATCGCATTATCCCAGGATAACTGTCGATTCACTATACGCCTGTGTTGTTTACATTATATGGACTTATGTGCCGATTGCCAGCAAAACAGACATTTGATGCAGTTTCACTCCCCACCTGCGGTTTCGACTCATGACCGGGAACAAACAAATACACTTGCAGAACTCCGTTGCTGCTCCAGAAAAACAAACTGCATTCACTGTTTCCTTAATGCTGGGTTATTTGGGAAGCTGAACAAGGTTATCTTTCCCAGAAACACACTTCTTTAGTGACATTGTTGATTTCATGGTCTAAAAACAAAATGACAGCGCTGCCGACGGCTTCTGTAACCCCAACGAAGCTCGTTCATGGCCGTGCTCTTGCTCTCGCTCTGGTTGATGTGCGCACGTGCTCATCTGGTAGAAGTGCACATACAAATAATGCCGCCCTTTATGTCATGCAGGGCCATACTCGAAAAAATACTTCAGAATGCATGAAATAGCATTAGACCCTCCCTTAAATCAAATTAAAGTCATGCGTTGAAACATTCTTCAAAATATCATATTTAGTGTTCCACAGAAGGAACATCCATGTTTGGAACAACATGAAGGTCAGTAAATAATGACAGATTTTTTTTTTTTGGTGAACTATGCCTTTAAGTAACACTTAAAAACATATATATGAATGGTATTGCATAGTGCATACTGCAAGTGTCCAAGGCCATTGTATCTTATCTTGTACATTAGGGTTCTTTTTAATTTTTGGGTGAACTTAAGTGTCCAAATACTTTTTGAGGCCACTGTAGATGTTAATATGAACATAAAAAAATTATGTTTCCATCCAAGTGTAATAGAGTAAATTGTCGAGTGCTCTGACTCCATATGTGACATTGTGTAGACGCACATTAATCACACAACAAGAGAAGCCCCACTTTATTCTCTCAGTTTAAAGCAGATGGTAAAATCTTAAGTGGGGTTAGTTGCTTAATAAGTTAACAAACAACTGCAAATATTAATACCCTTATTCCGTTTCATCCTTGCTGAGACATTATTAGCATTATTAGTCTTCTCGGTTATATATTTATCGAAGCAGATTACCATAGTAAAATACTGTATTTTTTTTTTTAACGTTACTTCAGTGTCACCTCCGTTTTAAAACCCTTTTGTTTTATTTTAATTACAAGCTCAATGTGCAATGTTTTTTAATCATGTTAAATTTTTTTTCTTCTTGCTCCGACTTTAAACAGTAAATTAGCTAACCCCATTAACACAGAATACCCCAAACAGGCTGTAATAGGAGAGGTGGTTACTGTGTAAATCGTATTATACATGTGGTGTCTGCAGGGCATGGCAAAGCATGATTAGAGTCTTTTTGATCCAGGATCCTACTCTCATTTCCCACTAATTTCCTCTGAAATGTTTCAAAGAGCCACCAAAATGTTGCTGCTCCTTTTTTCCCATCGCCAGCTTAATTTCAGTCCTAGTGATGTCTTCTCAACCTCAGCTGCAGATAATGCTGGGGTGGATTACCATGATTTAGAGAGGAAAAAACAGCCCCATAGTCAAATAAACTAGTTAGCTTATAGTTTGACAGATAATTTGAGTACTTGGACTATGAAGTGTTTATTGATTTTTAAAAATATTTCTTGTTTATCGACTTTTCAAGTGTATCATTGAGAACTACGCTGTAAAATATTTTGTCAGGTAAACTAATAATATGCTTCATGTGGTAAATAAACTTAATCTTAATACTACATCAGGTTGCACAAACAAAACTTTTTTCTTGAATGAATGAATTCTATTTAAAAGTGTTACCGTGCAGGTTGGTTTACAAATGTGCAAGGGAAAGACTGAATACATATTTCTCTTTTACTCTCCCCTGCTTCTTCTCTGTTCTTTCCCTTTTACTTCCTCTTGCACTCCCCCTTTTCCTGTTTTGGTGGCCTCCTAGGGTGTTGTCACTGGGCATTGGTCTGCACTGCCAAAAGATCCCCTGCGAGAAGTCAAACTTTCCTTAATGGCTTTCAATGAATAAAAACTACCCTATTAAAATGCAATTCAGTGGCAATGAAAGCAGTAAGTGAAACAGCCGGCAAGCAGCAGAAGCGTTGTGTATTCTGGGACATTGGGGCCACATTAATTTTTGCTCTGTGATGTCCGTCCCATGTGCACATTAGCATGGGTTGCACTGTAATCTGTCTTGTAGGGAGGCTGGTGTCTCTAGTGGATAAGGATGTCTGTGGGAGATTGGGCCATTATTTAAAGGGCCAGCGTGGTGTTTGATGTCACCCCCTTTTTTACCTTGCACCATTAAAGCTTTACCAAGCATTATTGCTTATGTGGTACTTACGTGACAGGAGAAGTCCTCTAATAAATAATGATCTTGTTCAGGATGGTTCTTTAAGGAAATGACTAAAGAGAGTGTCAAACAAACTCCTGTTCTGCTAGAAAGTTTCACTTTAGCTAGCGCAGCCAGTATTCTTTTATATTTTTCCTAAACAGATGTTTCAGAAAGCATCAATTCCAAAATATGAATGTCTGTTTAGACAATCCCATCTGTTTTTTGTTTTTTTACTCTGAATATGTCCCAGTTTTGCAATGTATTTAAAACATTTCCAGATGGAGCGATTATGGTTACATTTTCCATATTTGTCTGTTTTGATTTCATTAAAGAGGACAGGGCTTCACCTGCACTTCTGGTTTCATCATCATAAAAGGGAACGAACACACCAACACTTCAATTGGGAATAAAAAAAACCTTTCTTTGCAGATTGTGTTCACAGAAAGTGCCAAGGTTGTTGGTTGTTTGTTTGTTTTGTGACAAGCCAAGCCAATGCCCAGCGGACATTTACCCAGCCTCGCGCAGACACCTCTTGTACCGCACTGGATAAATCTTCCTCCAGGCAAAGTGTCTTGGGTACAATTTACAAAATCAACCTCGCTGTAATTAACATCTGGCATTTTTCCTAAGTAACCGCTATTTGCACTGAACGTGTGCCCAGCAAACACGCAGCATGTGCAGAAACAACCACAAGACATCACAACGATTAAGAAGCGATTTGGGTTTGGAAATGATCTGGACTAGAATGAAAAGTGCCTGCGAGGGAGGGACGAGGCAGTGTGATGATGTATTAGTAACATGTGCTGTGAAAATAGCAGAGCGTTAGCTCTTAGCAGTCCAGTTAGCCAATACCAGAGGCCAGTAACACTGAGGTTAAGCTCTTTTCCAATATTTACCTTTTTTCTTTTCCTATTCATATAGTGTTTTAGTCAAAAGTTTGGGGTGAGTGCAATTTTCTTTTCTTTCTTTCTTTTTTTATTTTACTAAATTAATTTACTTTTTAATTAAATTAATTTTATCAAAAAAGGACAGATTAAATTGATCAAAAAAGTAAGTACGATGTAAAAAAAACCCAGATATTTCCAATAAATGTTATTTTTAATATTTTTAACTGTAATAAGAAATGTTTTGTGAGCAAAAAAAAAATCTGCAAAATAATGGTTTCTGCAGGATCATGTGACACTGAAGACTGGAGTAATGATGCTGAAAATTCAGCTTTGCCATCACAGGAATAAATTACATTTTAAAATCTATTACAATAGAAAACTTGCATAATATTTCACAATTTCAATGTATTTTTGATCAAATAAGTAATATTATCTTTGTGTTTTTTTGCCACAGTTTCCTTCCATTCTCAAACACAC
The DNA here is from genome assembly GCF_949357685.1 of Gobio gobio. Taxonomy (NCBI): domain Eukaryota; kingdom Metazoa; phylum Chordata; class Actinopteri; order Cypriniformes; family Gobionidae; genus Gobio; species Gobio gobio. Next base: position 16,740,546 of record NC_137106.1, read on the forward strand.
GCCGAAAAAAGCGGCACGAGGGCCTGATGCACACATCCACCCCCTTTGAGCAGGTGGCATATGGGACCAAGCACTTCCGAGAGGAGCACGATGAGCACCTCCAGGGGAAAAAGGTACACGTTTCGCTAGCATGCACATGTAGAACTGCCAAAACGCATTGTGTGCTGGCATGTATCTGGAAGAGGGATATGGGGTCTGTGATGTTGATGGGAGGGGGACCGGTGAACCCACGCACCCCCACCAAAACAACCTCCATGTTGAGCGTCGCAAATTTGTCATATTTGACAGCAATTTAATAAATACCCACAAGTAAATGAGGAGAAAAGGCTTTCTCCCCCCTCAAAGTCCTCACATTAGGTAATTGACTGTGTCTCTGCTGAAGGCCGTTCATGGATGACAGTTCTTTATTGGCTCTTACCAGCAGGCACTACCCTCTGCATCCAGCGCAATTGCCCAGAAATACCTCCTCCGGAATGAAATAAATAAGAGCCCCTACTGCTGACACCGCTCATGTATGCTTGGTTGATACTAGATGTGCCGCCTCGGTTCCGCTCTGCGTTTTAATTGTTATCTCTATGGCATAGAATTTGTTACTTTTTTTTTTTAAACAGGGAACAGAATTCATCAGGTCATTCCCAGAATACATCAGACACTGGTCTGGTTTAACTATGTCTTGTCCAGGCCGTTCCGTAATACGTGGTACATGTTTCTCTCTGATTCTTTTGGAAAGTGGCCCAGTATGTCTTGATTTATACCGTGATGGTCTGACGCTGGTGTTCACACCATCTGACAGTAATGAAGACTCAGCATAACGAGCACGTCTATGATCAGCATAATTGATGTGGCAGAGGACACCATTTTAAGGATTATCACTGATCCATAGCTAAACAGGAGGCAAACCCTCAGCCTCATGGGTGATTCCCCACTCAGAAGAGCTTTACCACACTAATACGTACACCACACTGACTGTTCCACACAAACCAAAAGCTTGGGGTCAATAAGATTTTTTTTTTTTAAAGCATTAATACTTTTATTCAGCAAGGACACCGTCTTTACAGTCAAAAGTGATAGTAAAGACATTTATAATGATACAAAAGATTTCTATTTTAAGTTAATGCTGTTCTTTGGAACTTATTTCTATTCATCAAGATCCTGAAAAAAGGTGTCATTGTTTTCAAATATTGATAATAATTAGAGATGTCCTATGTATCGGCTTGTTCTGCGTGTCTCTGTGTGAATTAATGACGCAGATGTGCGGTTTCGTTTACCTCACATACACCGAAGCATGCGTGACACTCTCTAGCCTCTGCCGCCTCGTGAACTTCATCTCCACTTCAATTCACGAGCAACCCGTCAAAATAAAAGTTTGGTTTAACTTGAAGAAATTCACAGAAATATATTACTGTTGAACAGTAGAATTTAGCTACGACTCAATGTAATAAAAATGTATACGTATTTAATTTATACAGTGAAGAATATGCAGTGTTATTTTACATTTGTTTACTTTATTTCTGTACCTAAAACTGTTAAACCTACCTAAAAGCACTGTTTATTTCATATGTATCTTTGAGCTGTTGTATTTATGTATTTAGTTGGCCTGTTTAATGTTAATGGATCCAATCCATGTTCATTAGAAATTATTTGATGATGCAGCAATAAACTAGCTAGTATAACTTAATTAATGTTTTTTTTTTAACTTTGCCAATCAAAACACTGTCTATTAAAATGAACAAAAGTTCAACTAAGAGATCCATCAGTATCAGCCAATATATATTCTGTATTCCCCCAAAATAATAATAATAAGAGATGTTTCTTGAGCTGCAAATCAGAATATTAGAATGATTTCTCAAGGATCATGTGACACTGAAGACTAGAGTAATGATACTAAAAACATAGCTTTGCCATCACAGGAGTGTCATTTTAAATTATATTAAATTAGAAAACAGTTCTTTTAAATTGTAATGTGTACAAACAATATTACTGTTTTTACTGTATTTTTCATCAAATACATACAGGCTTAGCGAGCATAGGAGACTTCATTCAAAATCATAAAAAAAAATTTGAATGGTAAATGCACATGACTTTATTAATTGATATTGTGAAATATAAAGACACATGGTAGGAAATAAAATCATATAATATATCTATTCATATTTGTAGACATACATTTATTGTGATTCTTTTATAGTATATTTTGTGAGATATAAACTCATAATTACAAATATTATCTTTGAGTTTTTTACTTGAGCATGAACAGGCTTGCAGAAGTAACCAACTACAATTTTGTTCATGGCGTTCTTGCGTTTGATCTGTTGGCACATGCCAGGCTCATTAACCCTTAGCAAAGCTGCCTCAGTGTCTGTAATTAATGCAACCAGCTCATGCAACATACGCACAGCATTTCTGCTTTGAATGGATTATTCTTTCCCCCTTAACGCTATTTTGATATGTTATCTGGAAGAACTCGCTCATTCTCTCCCACCTCATCATCAAGGAGCCCATCCATTCCGCTATCACTGGGGGGTGCTGGGTACGTTTTGCTTGTCTAATTATTTTGTTTGCTTATTTATTTATTTACGTCCTTCTCTGAAGAGCGTGACTGCCGAGCTGTTTTTGATTAATCAAAATGCATTAGACTTCTAAGAGAGTAATGTACTCCAAAAGATGCCCTCCATTTAACCCAGGTCACACTGAGACCCTGGCGCCAGAGGCACTGATGTTCCCATGAGAATTACGTATGTTAAGATGACGGTACTCTCCATGGGTTTGATTCGGATATTAGATTTATGCAAACCGCTGTTGGAATATGCATCTCTGTCTTGTAAAACAAAATTTTAAATTTTCATTATTAAGGATTTTTGGGGGTTTAACATAAAATAAAATAAAACTTTTAAAAATAAAAACTAGAATATGACACTGTTTATATATTTAGATATTTCCCTGTCAAAATGTAATGTGGAAAAGGCAGTTTGTGCTAGGTATGTTACGTGAAAAAGAAAATTTAAACTAATTTCTCACAGGGAAAGCTTTGTCCCTTGATGGCGATCACAAGCTTTGAAACATAAATTGATTCTAAAGAGGAAATTAGATGGCACTTATTACACTGTCTAACTAGTAACCCAGTGTCATTTGTCTGTGGCTTGATAAATGTTCCACGTTTGCCTACCTTTGACGGTTACCAATGAGAAATACGTTCCACACAAACCATTTTTTTTAATAAATCTCCTAAGCCCCTCACTTTTTTCCCTTGCATTGACTCGCGTGAAGATAATGATGGATATGGTAATTTCCAAGTGCATCTCTGATTTAATTATACCCATTCTCTTTTTCCTTTCTTCTCCATTCATTTGTTCATCCCACCCCTCATAGGACCCACACCTTGAGATGTGTTATTTCCCAGATTAACATGTCTTAACCTGAAAGCAGCGCTTGGTGATTTATCTCAATTGTGGAGATAAAAGGAAGTGATGCAGGAAGAATTACAGAGGCTTCAGACATGCTTAGATACATAACTAATGAACTTTGCCTCTGATATTTGAATCTAGGTCCTTTTTATGAAACCCTTTTGAGGTCTCATTTTTTTTTTCCCTTTGAACAACGAAGTCCATTAAAAACAAAAGTTTTCCTGAACTAAGTGAACTTAACTATGGTTATGGTTAGAGACGTTAGACCTTTGCATTGTCTGTCCTTTTGTCTTTTTTCTCCTCCATTTAAGGCTGTTTCTTCAACTTACAGGCAGATTTTTTACTTTGTTACATAAAGGTCGCATTGTCTTTTTTTCCTCCTTTTAATGGGTTTAATATTTGTATTATCATCATCTTTATTTATTTAGACTTGTCGCAGACCTAGACTTTCAATCTTAAAATATGAAAATGTAGCTAATAAATATATTAACTTTTTTAGGCTATGATAATCTAAAAAGAGTGAAATAAATTTATTTCAATTGTGTGTCGCTTTTTCCCCTTCTTTGACTCACATGACTTACAGTATATATACATAAATAAATAATGACTGTTCCTAAATTGTTATGATAAAGTTGAAAAAATATATTTTTTATTAAAAGTTAAGTGTATAAGTGTACTTTATGAGATTGTGACATGGTTTGTGGCAAATAAAAATGAAGGTACTGTACAAGTATCACTTGTGAGCAGAACATTTTTATTTTGCGACATTTCTGAATCAAGAAATACATGATCAAGTTATGCAGAAAGTATGAAATACTATTTAATTGTATTTAGGATCAAATATAGCTAGAGTGGGCTATTTTATTCCTTAACATTTTCAAAAATGAATGACTTTTTGAGGTGGAAATGACATTTATTCATGATGGTTCAGGGAAAAAGAAATGACAGAAAATGTATGTGGTGCATATACTGTACATACACCGGTATGATAGAATACAATGATATAAAAAGTGTGTTTTAAGAGAGTTTAATTTATGAATGTCTACAAAATGCTGGTAGTTGAAGAAACACCCTTAAATGGAATCCGTGAAAGGCGGCATTACAATGATTTGAGCTCTTTAAGATATGAAGTGACGGTCCACAGCGGTGTGTTGTCAGCCCAGTTGTGGATCAGAAGTGATGCGGACAGACAGAGGCACGGGTGCCGCGCTGTTCCCTCTCCTCTGTAATTAGTGCATTATTTAATAGCCCCTTGACAAGGATGACCCTTCATCAGGCTGTACGCTGGCCGCTGACTAGCCAGCCCTGCGATCTGATTTTTGCATCATCACCGATTCGAACAAATTGAACCACCAGGGCTAATTATGGTGGCTAATAAAGTGCAGGCGGTGGCATTGCCTCGGTGCAAAAGCCTCTCCATCGCCTTGCATTAGACTTTCATCAATCATGTTTTCAAACTGATATATCTTAACGCCAGAATACCAACACAGGCCTACATTTATTTTCTCTCTCTTCTTTTCTAATGTTGCTTCAGTAATTGCTTTTTGCTCTGCTAGACCCCCGTCTCCATTGTCCCCCCCTGAATATCGCCTCTAAGCACAACTGGAGCAGAATTTTTTTTTCTTTTTAATTATTGTTGTAGGCAACTGGAATATTTAGCCTAAAATGATGCTTTGTTAGTGGCTGCTCTTGTTAATCACTGGCAGAATAATGCATCACCATGATATGTGTGATATATGAGGTGTGTTTAAATGCGAATGATATTCATAATGAGCAATAAATAAGTGATATAAAAGTAGGACAACCTGCTTTGACTCCAGGATAGGAAATGGCATGCGAGTGTTTCTATTATGCACACACACACATGCTCATATCCCAGACCGGACTACATTAGTGACCAAGAGCCTCTGGGTGATTCACTATATCCATTTTATTGGGATATAAAATCCCTCGGCCCCTTCATTTGCCACGTAATAAACAATTCGCCTGACATGCCTCTCACTTTTTTCTTACATATGTATCAATTAACTTTATACCTTCTTCTATTATGTCAGCATTTCCTTTTTTATCGTCATTCATATAAATAGTAAATATAATGTGTTGCAAATTTGAAATGCTATTTGCCTTAAACGTTTAGAAAATTCATGCCATCTTTCAGCAGCAAATAAAGGTAACAATGTCAATTTTGGATGACTCTAAAAGTTCAGAAAAGTGCATTGTAATGAGTTCATATTTTGTAATATTCATTTGTATTTTTATTTTTAAAAAATGTGTATTTATTTTGTGGAAGCACTGCTTGCTTTGCCTCTGGACAAAACAAACTAAACCCGTTTTACACTTAAACAGCAGAAATCTGCACCTTCATTCAGACATGATACTTTCATACTTTAGTATCCAGAAAAATCACAATGCAAACAGAGTGAGATAAAATTACTCCACAGTACCATGTACTTTTCTAACACCCAGCTCATTTACACGGTCTCCTCCATCTGTGTTTTCCTCCACGCATGTTTATTCAAATATAAACTGGTTTCCTCTGTCATTCTGACAATGAAAACAGACCCTTCTGAATTTCATCGGTGCCGTGTCTCGTGCAGCTACTTGAAAGCTACTTGCATAGCATGAATCAAAGTAATTTTTCTCTTCACAGTGTGATTGAATTAATGAAATCCGAATTACTGTACGTTAGCTTCCAAGGACAGGGATTTGTGTTCACGTGCCAATTATATGAGACTGTTGCAGGTAATGGCTAAGCAGGAATCTCATTTAGATTGAATGCACTAGGTCTCTTCAATAGACACAGAAGGATTACTTTAGCCACACAACATTATGTAACTGCGGCAAAAATGCATCATTCTGGTATTGTCAGTTAATCTTACTGAAATTGTCTGTGTGTGTTTGCTGATTGAGAGCCATATTGGGGTCATGTCACCTGAAGTAGCTTGATTATATCAAATTTCACTGACTTAATTGTTATATCTACAGCATTCTAAAGAGATACATAATGCATTCTGTTGATAAAGCACAGTGATTATTTACAAAATAATTTTTGCATACCTTAATTTGTCCTTACATCTGTCACATGTCTGTCCTGTCTCATTGAGCACTGGTGGTGTTTTGTTATTTTGGTCCATGTGCTCCTGTCTGCAGTCTTGACCCCACCCTCCTTGTCATCTAATTAGTGATTAATTTGCCCCACCTGTGGTCCTTGTTACCTGCCTTGTTTGTCTCCTATTTAATCTCCTTCTGTTTTCTGTCCGGTGCTGGTACGTTGTCAATGTTGCGTTGTCTTTCATGTTCCCGTGTTCCTGGTGTTCTGTTCCAAGTTGGTCTTTGGTTATTTCATGTTTGATTATTTCCCCCTCGTGGGTTTGTTTTGTTTTTGTATTATGTTTATTTGTTTAATAAATAATCCATTCCCTGCACTTGAGTCCTCAACCAGTTTCTAGTTTAAACGTGACAGAACGTACCAGCCATCAGAGGACTCAGCAGGATGAGTGGAAGCCCGGTCCATCCTCGTGGTTTGAGTACGCTCCGCCAAAGGGGAATGGACATACAGGGATTTACCCAGAGGTTCTGGGAGAGGGCAGAGAGGCTTAATTGCCTTGATGTGGGCCTCAAGGACATTTTTAATCTCTGCTTGGATTACCCTCTTCCACAGTGGGAGATGGAGTTGGTGAGCCACTTGAACTTTTGGAACTTTTCAAACTATCTATACCACCGCAAGAAAGGAAGGGTCCCAGTTCCGGTGGTCCCTGTTCCGGTGGTCCCGAGCTCAGGGGTTCCGAAACGGAGGAGGAGGAGAAAGGTTCCCTCCATGCCAGGGCTGGTGATCCCTGTTCCGGAGGATCGAGTTCCGGTGGATCGAGTTCCGGTGGTCCCAGTTCCGGTGGTCCCAGTGCCGGTGGTCCCTGTCCCGGTGGTCCCTGTCCCGGTGGTCCCTGTCCCGGTGGATCGTGTTCCGGTGGTTCCTGTTCCGGTGGATCGAGATCCAGTGGACCCTGCTCCGGTGGACCCTGCTCCGGTGGACCCTGCTCCGGTGGACCCTGCTCCGGTGGACCCTGCTCCGGCGGTCCCTGCTCCGGCGGTCCCTGCTCCGGTGGACCCTGCTCCGGTGGACCCTGCTCCGGTGGACCCTGCTCCGGTGGTCCCAGTGCCGGTGGTCCCTGTTCCAGTGATCCCTGTCCCGGTGGTCCCTGTCCCGGTGGTCCCTGTCCCGGTGGATCGTGTTCCGGTGGTTCCTGTTCCGGTGGATCGAGATCCAGTGGATCGAGTTCCGGTGGTCCCTGTTCCGGTGGACCCTGCTCCGGTGGACCCTGCTCCGGTGGACCCTGCTCCGGTGGACCCTGCTCCGGCGGTCCCTGCTCCGGTGGACCCTGCTCCGGTGGACCCTGCTCCGGTGGACCCTGCTCCGGTGGACCCTGCTCCGGTGGTCCCGAGTCCTGACACAGCCTGGAGGGCTGTGATGGGGTTCTTTATGGCGGCAGTCCTGCGTGCCTGGGAGGAGCACAGGGTTTCCCCTGGCGTGGTCCCAGTTCCGGTGGACCCTGTTCCGGTGGACCCTGTTCCGGTGGTCCCTGCTCCGGTGGTCCCTGCTCCGGTGGTCCCTGCTCCGGTGGTCCCTGTTCCGGTTGTCCCGAGTCCGGACACGGCCTGGAGGGCTGTGATGGGATGTTACGTGGTGGCAGTCCTGCGTGCTTGGGAGGAGCACAGGGCTTTCTCCAAAGCTCCGGTGGTGTCCATTCCGGTGGTTACAGTTCTGGTGGTCGCTGCTGTGCCGGATGTGCCACCCAGGCTCCTGCCTTTGCCCGCGCCGCCTGAACTCTGTGGCCCGCCCTTGCCGCCTGAACTCTGTGGCCCGCCCTTGCCGCCTGAACTCTGTGGCCCGCCCTTGCCGCCTGAACTCTGTGGCCCGCCCTGGCCGCCTGAACCCTGTGGCCCGCCCTGGCCGCCTGAACCCTGTGGCCCGCCCTGGCCGCCTGAATCCTGTGGCCCGCCCTGGCCGCCTGAATCCTGTGGCCCGCCCTGGCCGCCTGAACCCTGTGGCCCACCCTGGCCGCCTGACCCCTGTGGCCCGCCCTGGCCGCCTGAACCCTGTGGCCCGCCCTGGCCGCCTGAACCCTGTGGCCCGCCCTGGCCGCCTGAACCCTGTGGCCCGCCCTGGCCGCCTGAACCCTGTGGCCCGCCCTGGCCGCCTGAACCCTGTGGCCCGCCCTGGCCGCCTGAACCCTGTGGCCCGCCCTGGCCGCCTGAACCCTGTGGCCCGCCCTGGCCGCCTGAACTTTTTTGTTTTCTCTGTTCCTCCCTTGTCTGTCCCTCCTGTCCCCCACTGGTCTGTCCCTCCCGCTCCGCCCTGGCCTGGTGGAGCGTCTGGTAGCCGCTCCGTAGGGAGGGGGTTATGTCACATGTCTGTCCTGTCTCATTGAGCACTGGTGGTGTTTTGTTATTTTGGTCCATGTGCTCCTGTCTGCAGTCTTGACCCCACCCTCCTTGTCATCTAATTAGTGATTAATTTGCCCCACCTGTGGTCCTTGTTACCTGCCTTGTTTGTCTCCTATTTAATCTCCTTCTGTTTTCTGTCCGGTGCTGGTACGTTGTCAATGTTGCGTTGTCTTTCATGTTCCCGTGTTCCTGGTGTTCTGTTCCAAGTTGGTCTTTGGTTATTTCATGTTTGATTATTTCCCCCTCGTGGGTTTGTTTTGTTTTTGTATTATGTTTATTTGTTTAATAAATAATCCATTCCCTGCACTTGAGTCCTCAACCAGTTTCTAGTTTAAACGTGACAACATCTACCATGGAAGATTGTGATAAATTCAAGATATAGAATAGATATACACATACATTGTGTGTGTGTGTGTGTGTGTGTGTGTATGCATTATAGTTGACAGCACTTTTGATGAATGGCTATGCTATTTGTAATTTTGTCGTTTCGTCTGAATATCAACTTTTGTGAGATTTAGTCAGCTAAAACTTCATTGATCTAATTTTGTGTCTCGGGAAAATAGTAATCTATGACATTGTATTATGTTGAATATCAATTATTATTATGTTTTTTCTGTCTATTTGTTAATGAGGGATTTGTGGACACATTAATGTTTTTAGAAAAAAGTTATACAAAAGTTGTAAAAGTTATAGTTTTTATTTTGAAGTAAAAAGAGGCATGTGTTACTTGCGTTATAATTTTTAAATGTAATAATTATTGTTATTAATGGGATTATTATTTAATATTTACATAAATTAGATGTACATTTCAGACATCCTCGCTTTCATTTAAATCTATAGGTTAGTTTAATGAAATAATTCAATTTGCATAGTTTTTTGCTATTATAACATATCTTCAATAAAAATATGGGGCAATTAAATTAGTAAACATTCATATACCTATATATAAGTCATAGAATATTTGTTATGCATGTGGTTTAAAATGTGGTCATGAGGGAGTAATTTGCACATTTTTATATATATTTTTTTTTTATTTATATATTATATGTATTTTTTATACTGGGTCGTAAGGTTTAAGAAATGCATATTTAATCAAGCATTTGATTAAAGTGACATGATTATGCACTGCCATGACAAATTGAGCTGATTACAATATAACAGAGTTTTTGTTGTACCTTAGACCAGTGTTTCCCAACCTTTTTTCAATCATGGCACCCTTTGAAAATTTTCTCCATTTTGTGGCACCCCCTCGCATACGTTACGCTAGGGGTGTAACGGTACAGATTGCTCACGGTTTGGTTTGTATCACGGTTTTGGGTTCACGGTTTTAGGTTCACCATTTCGGTACGGTTCCATATTTGCTATGTTCAGGGAAAAAAGGACTAATGTCAAATAAAAATAAAGAAAATAATAAGAACAAATAATTTAAATACAAGCAGCAGCACAAATAAATACTATTGAGCAAAGATAGGCCTACTAATAAAATAAACTATGCTTTTCAGGTTTTTCAGGTACGTCTAACATTAGTTTTCAGGTACAGAAATTGATCAAATGTAAAATAACATTGCATATTTGACTGTATAAATTAAAGATTAATCCTATTAAACTTACAAAAGCTATTCAATCAAGAGCAGTGAGTGATGTCCTTGTCTTTTGTTGTTTGATATTAAACAGACAGCAGTAAAGGCTACTGCCCCTTTAAGACCTAATGCTTGGATATGCGTCGTCTTTCTCGACTGTATAAAGTTTACTTATGGCATATACAGACTATGGGCCCTATCTTGCACCCAGCGCAATTGACTTTGTACACCGACGCATGTGTCATTCCTATTTTGCACCCGCGCAAAGCGCGCTTTTCCCTCCACAGAATCACGTCGCTAAACTAGTGAATGAACTTGCGCTACCTGGGCGGTTCAGCGCAAAAAAGGAGGCGTGTTCCGGCGCAAACAATCCCTGGTGCTATTTTGCTGTTCCATTAAACAATTGCGCCACTGACCAGAAAAAACCTAGTCTAAAGTCAGTGGCGCGTTCCGCGTTGTCCATTATGCTATTTTAAGGGCGCATGCTTGACCATAATGTATAGCGTGCACAACGCGCATACACTTTGCTCATGTAACCTACACAGATGCAACAGTTATTTTTGCAAATCATAAATTGTTACACTAAAAAAATATTAACACATGAGATGACGGAAATCATTGTGGTGTGCCACGAAGATGTGAAAAAATAGGCATAAATCTAGCTTACAAATGATTCAGGCTAATTGTAATAATTAAGGATAAGACCTGTTTGCCCAATAGTGGCAAGACATATATGTATATAAGGACATCTGACAAATTGGTTTGTCCGTCAAGAACCAGGAAAAAAAATCGACTGAAAAACTGAAAAAACTGAAAGACTGAAAAAAAAAAAGACTGTGAAATCACCTTTACCATAATGTACAACATTACAACTTCACTTCTCTGTCTTTCACTGCTCTTACAAGAACATCAGTCTCCTCGGCTGTGAACCGCTCCTGGCGTGCGCCTGGTAAATACGCCATAATAATAGCAATCCATAATGGAACTTGCGCACCTGCTTTTAAAGGGAATGTTGGAATGGTTGGAATGTTGGAATGAATGGTTTATTCACGTTACGCCCAAACCACACCTATGAATAATGAAGCTACTTCAGACCAACCCATTTTAGATTTGCGCCGGGCGCAAGAGCCATTTATCCCGCAAGGAAAATAGCAACAGCGCCGAAACCCGCCCACAAAGTTACTTGCGCTTCGTGCGTTGACACTTGCGTTTCAGATCGTTAAAATAGGGCCCTATGTCTGCTAGAATACTCATCAAGATGGACATGTTGACATACTTTTTGTGTGAGTTTGTCCGTTCAAGAGCAAGACTTGAAAGAGAACTCAATATTTGCGCGCTGTGAGATGTGTGCGCGCTTTCGGATGAGTGCAGAGAGACACATTTTCTCACAGCGCGCGTGACTTCTCATTCGTGTCTTCTGGCACTACACCCGGGTGGGCGATGACAGCGAAAATGACTGGTCATATTCGAACATACGGCAGCACTCGCATGCATTGAACAAAGTTTACAAAGAGAGAATTAATCGAAACATTTGAAGGAAAAAATGAAGGACTTTTACACGCCACCCCGGCTGGGAAACACTGCCTTAGACTGCTCAAGTTTTTGATTGATGTTTTTGTAGACCATTTTTAGGGTATAACCATATACCAATGTGCTTTTGAGAACACAAGCTCTTTTAAAATCCTAGTGCAACATTTGTTTTGTTTTCTTCATTTTTACAAAACTCTAACTCGTATTAAAATTTAATAGTATTTCACATGTTAACAAAAATATTGTCAGTCCACATACAACATTAAATACTTTAATATGCATTTGAGCTCCCCTCAGAGTGAGTCAGGAGCAGAGCCGGCATTCATCCATTTCTCCTGAAATACATAAAAGTAAGAGGCAGCCTGGCAGGCGAACTTGGAGAAGAATAGAGTAGCCTAAACTTTAGTGACTAACACAATGTGTATCTGATATGAATAAAATATCATTGAAAGGATTATTATTGCCACTTCCATAGTCAGTGTGTAACAAACTATAAAACATCATGTGGTTGAAAACATGGAATAGTTGCAATACATGAAAAGCGCTGAGGGTGTCTGTCTCTGGCTCAGCGCCAGCCGAAGCACGAAAGCACATTTGAATTCTGCAGTTGATGGCCTGAATGTTGTAATCTCATGGTGTGAACGTACACATCAAAGGGTTTCGAGGGTTGAGGGGGGACCAAATCAGATCTGAGGGGGCAGTGCCCCCTTTTGCCCCCTTGTGGCACCAGGCCTGGTCAGGAGTAGCCACGTATGAAAGAGTTCTCTGCCATTTCCCTACTGGCCTGTATAGAGCTGTGCAGTGGGAATTACGCCGTCAACTTCTCACTAGCTAAAATAATGTAAACTCATTTCGGCTGAGGCCCAGCTAAGATGTCAGCGTGTATGAATGCGAAAAGTGCATTGGACGCATTAGGACTTGACAGGGGCCCTTCTTGAAATAAGTGAAATTAATGGAGCTCTTTTCATGTACGACAAGGCCGCGGCACCCCTTTCAGCCTGCTTACAGTCAGAGAAAAGTCAATACTTTTTTATTACTCCGGGCTGACCTACCTTCTGCACTACAAGTGCTAGCTGTGCTAATTGGTTTCAGTTGTGAGGGGGGAAAAAATAGAAAAGCTTCATTCCGAAGAACATTGGAGCAAATAAATCAATCTCATATTTTTTTATCCCTTGTCTGTTTTTATTGGGTAATGCTGGCGAGAGAGGTAACAAATGCTTGGTTAAAATATGGGTTCCATGGGCTAAAAAGTGTCTAAGTGCCCTGAGTGCTTATCTGAAGTCCGCTGTTGTTCCACTGCTGTTATTTAGCTGTTAAATGAAACACAGTCTGAGGTGAAAGATAACAAAGAACATGGGTTACAGCTATTTTAAGAGAACAGGTTGACGTGACAAATAAGAACAGCAGCTAGAGGAGAGATTCATTTTATATATTCAAAAGGACTGAGGGCACTTTAGAAATGTGTCTTGCTGATTCCAATTAAGGCCATTTGTTAATGTGAAAAGAAATAGGTTGGTTTATAAATAGAGACTAGAATTCAGAAATACTCGATACTTAGTCAACGATAAAATAATCCTTATCATCTCACCACCCTGTTTTCACCGACCAACATCAGTCGTTCGTCATCTAATTACGCGTCTACAAACGGACAGAAATCAACGTTTTTGCAATAATCTAATTCCTGAAGTTTGATTTTTGTTGCGTAGTGAACGAATCTATTTTCCACTTTGGAGATGCTGTCCTTTTGTGTTTCTTGTGCAGTTGTTAGAGTTAGTGTGGAGTGCTGTTTACAAGGACAGCTAGATGCAGCGTTTCCCGAGGCCAAGACACACAGATGATTGTCATGGTGGCGTACGCTGACTGACAGAGGGATCACATGCATGCCTGCCAGAGGGAAACAGTCAGCGCCCCAGTCTATGACATTAGTTTGTCCTTGCTCAACTTCGGCTTTTTTTAGTCTTAAAAAAATGAAATATATAATTAAATCGCCTTCCTTCCAACCTCGCTTTCCTCTTCCCATTCTTACTCCAGTCCGTTATTTCCATTCCAACGCAGCTCTTGCATTAAGCGGTTGTGGAGAGGAAGGTGGCGTGTTTTAGACCAGGTCAGCCTCTAGGGGGGGTCACTGAGAGCCAGTGTGCTCTGAGAGATGCTCCAAGACAGCCTGTGTAGCTGCTGCAGCAACTAGGCCACTAGCAAAAGCTGAATTCAGTCCAACTAAAAATATCTGACGCAGATATTTTGTGCAGTGCTGCAAAAAAAGAGGGCAGGATTTGTTGTGGCTCATGTATTCATCTTTAACTGGATGACTGGGAGAATGTATTATAGCAGTGATGAAGAGCCATTGCTAGTCACAGCAACTACTGTGAGTTTAGTGTGGTCATCCAGACATCAGGGAAGAGAGATTTTTGATACGGTTTCTTTTTGGAGATACAATCATATTAGCTTTTGCTAGTCACGATAAAATACTTGTAGTGAAAGCCAGTGAACAGTTGAGGAGTTGAATAAACTTTATAATAAAATGCACACACTTAGCGCTAATGTTTTTGGAAATGAAGTGACTTGCGTGCTTGTGATGGCGACCTTACATTCGACAAACGGTTTGGAAAATGGATGGATAGATGGATGATTTGTATGCGATTTACTCACATCACTGGAGCCTGAGCGCTGCTCGCCAGGCCAGGTCTTGAGCTCAAATCTAATATGAGCCTTTAAGATAGAACATCAAATATGGGATCTCTTGAATATCTCACTTTTTTAGACCAAATTGAGACTCTTACCCATATTTTTCTTCTAGGTAAAAGAGTTTAGTAATCTGACTACTCTAGAATTTCAGAATAGATCTCAATTATGTCTCAAATAGAGTGTCAATATGACCTAGCATGAATTCACCTAATTTTCCTAACAAACCACATTTTTCTCAGCTATTCTGTCCTCATAAAATTTTAAATTGTTATCGTTATCTCTATAATTTTAATATCTCTAATACATGTATTTGTAATATTTACACCACCATTGAAAAGTTTTGACAGTAGGATTTTGTTTTTGAAAGAAGTCTCTTATGAGCTCACCAAGGCTTCATTTATTTGATGAAAAATACAGTAAATATAGTAATATTGTCAAATACTATTACTGTTTAAAAATAACTGTTTTCTGATATATTTTATATTTTAAAATGCAATTTATTCCTGTGATGGAAAAGCTGAATTTTCAGCTTCATTGCTCATTATATCCGATTTGGTGGCCAAGAAACATTTTTGTGGAAACCATAAAATATTTTTTTTTCTGTTCAAAAGAACAGCATTTATTTGAAATAGAAACCTTGGTCACACTTTAGTTTAGTTTCTCACTATTAACTACGACTTGTGCCTCAGTAAACTCCGAATTACTGCTTATTGGGTATTAGGTAGGAATTAAGTAGGTCATGCAGAATATGTGCTTTATAAGTACTAATAAACAACCAATATCCAAGTCATATGCATGCTAATAAGCAACTAGTTAATAGTGAGAATTGGACACTAAAGTGTTACCGAAACCTGACTTTATTGTCACTTTTTATCAATTTATTGCATCCTTGTTGAATAAAAGTAATCTTACTGACCCCAAAAGTTTTTCCTAAAGAATTTTAGGAGACGTCTGAGATTAAGTTGATACTTGAACTCCAATTGAGTTGAAACGGAGAATTCCATTCTTTCTCCTGAGCTGTGAGAGAGTGAGCAATAACCTTTTCCTTTGGAAGCATGTGTGTGTGTGTGTGTGTGTGTGTGTGTGTGTGTGTGTGTGTGTGTGTGTGTGTGTGTGTGTGTGTGTGTGTGTGTGTGTGTGTGTGTGTGTGTGTGTGTGTGTGTGTGTGTGTGTGTGTGTGTGTGTGTGTGTGTGTGTGTGTGTGTGTGTGTGTGTGTGTGTGTGTGTGTGTGTGTGTGTGTGTGTGTGTGTGCTAAATGGAAAACTAATAATTGCACCATCTCTCCCGAGTGTAAAACTTATTTTTTTCAAACCGCTGACATCCAATCAATGTGCTTATCATTTCAGCCCTTCAAGACCGTCTTCACCACCTGCCACGTCTTTGACAAGTTTGGACAACTGTACTCCAACGCTGGTAATATTGTATGAGATAGCCGGGTGGAAAACAGACAAAATCAATAAATACATTAAATGAAATATCCAATTATGCATCATTTGTTTGTCTGGTTCAGAAAGTACGAAGGTGAGATGGGGTGAAGAAAACATTTGGTGCCGCATTCAGAGTAAAAACGTCTCGCCCCCTTAGCATAATTACATGCTATTTGTATTACGCACAATTGCTTTTTGCACTTAATATCCGCTGTGTTGATGAAAAAAAATTCTTTAACAGCAACGATTTTGATCCTGGAAAAGAGACTAATGAAATTCCTCCATTAGTTTACGAACTTACCGATGTCACACGCGGATTCTTACTTCACTTCCATCAATCAACGCATACAGGCCGAGCAGGCAGCCACCTCATCGCATCGCTCCCGGAATCAGCCATTTTGAAACATTTCCCATGCATTGTTGCCACAGAAAATAAATGTAATTTAATTTCAGTGAGTGGGAAAAGGTGAAGGCACTGATCCAGTCTTCTGCTACAGAGGTTTCATTTCCACAAATAATTCAGAGTGCTTCGTTCTATTGTGTGTGTGTGTGTGTGTGTGTGAGGGCCCACAACTGTACGAAGCCTCCTGGCCGGCATCGCCACCAGCACCCTGTTGATGAATCTGAGACATGGGCAGCAGTAATTTGGAGATGCAAGGGCTATCTATTTGATTGCTCCTGGTCCGAGGTAGTCCATCACTTCACAATAACTCACCCTGCTGCTGACTCCTGCTTCCCAAAAAAACGACGCTTTTCCATCAGGGCGATTAGAAAAAGCCCTAGTTGGCTGATCTGATTACTCCCTGTTTTAACACTAAGTTTGAACCCGCGGTGGAAAAGCAGCACCCCGCTTTATAGCTACCGGACATGTGGGTATGAAACAACATCCCAGTGCGAACACGCTCATATAGAGGGACGCAAAAGATGGCCTTTGTGATGGGTTATGGAAAAGCTTTCACTCAGATTATGATGTAGCACCTGGCTAAAAACAACATACTAGATGTGCAATTTTTAAGAGTCTCGAAGGCATTCTTCTTCATTTTCTTGACCTGTAAATACATCTAATCTGCCGTTCTTTTATTAGATAATGAGACTTGTAATGAAGAACTTGACAGAAGCACCAGATCTCTGAGCGTGGGCTCACATAGAGTGCTTTTTGATGGGCTATCTAGACAGGTCTTGGCTTCAACTCCACCGTGGAGCCCAGCCAACATGCGCCAAAGAGAATGAGGCACGCTGACGGCGGGACGTCCTCTTCACAGAGTGAAGCCATATGCAAGAGAGAGTATACGCCACTGAGGAGGGAAAGAATGAAGAAGAGCGGTACAGCTTGCTAATGAGTAGAGACAGGGAAAATATGCAAAAAACCTTATCTTCATAACACTGTCTCTGGGAAAACTTTTACCCTGGCCAGAAGGGTGTATAAATATATGACATTATTTTCAGTAATATTATCATAACTACATGTTTGGATCTATGTTTTCCCCAACATACATTTTTTATAAAATACATTAACTGTAATATGCCTTTTCTATAATAAGGATCAAGGACAAAAAAGTGGGTACATTTTTAAATGTTCTAAAAAACATTCAGTTTACTTTTTATGTACTTCTCAGAAATATACTTAAAATAAATATATAAAAGTATACTTGCTGACAGAAAAGCATATAATGAAGTATTCTAAGTATATTTGGTTCGTAGTTGTTTACTCTTTTAAATGAGTAGCCTATTAAATACTTTTTTCACATAGTTTTACATACTGTCTTATTAATAAATATTGATTTACATTTTATAAAGAAAACCGATTTATAAAGAAAACAGATATGTTCCTAATTTTGAGATGTGAATTTTTGTTGGTAGAGTACATAGGAATTTGCTTCAAATCTACTTTACTCTTTCCCAGCCATTGACGGAATTTTCCGGCAATCCATGTTTTCACTGTTATGTAGGGGGTGCTATTACGCATCTTCTGAAAGAGTACAGCATCTCCAGATCAAAACACAGACAAAGAAGAAGCAGAAGCAAGCTATAGAAGCATTGCTTACTCATGTAAAATAACTTGATCATCAAACATTAAACAGCATATCAATCAAAACTGCCCAACGTTACCGTATGAAATGTCGACCCAGGACAAGGTATAGGATTGAAGCTTTGGGGGTGTTGATGGACTCGATCTACTCGGTCTCGTTCTGAATTCAAACATGATGTAGTCATTGACAAAAATGTGATTCTCATCTTTTTGTTCAATATTGCTTTTTTATGATACCCACATTCAAGTGTTCATAAAAAAAGAATGCATTATGAAGCTAGACTAATTTATTTGATTTATTTGTTTAAAACGCTGGTGTAGAGTACAAGTTAAAGGCATATTTCAGGTATAAAAATTAATACCTAAATAGGAACATAGCACTTAAGGTGGAGAAATAATATAAATAGTAGACTATATGCTGTTCACTTTAAATTGGATATTCATAAGTATTCACTTTTAGAGTGAACAAATCCTTAAACCAAAAAATGTCTTGTATTAATTGTGATATTCATAATGACTGCATGCTGTAAAACTGGCTGCAGTTCCTTCTAAAAGAACATGAGCTATCATTCATTGTATCTGGCTTTATGAGAATGACTGTGTGATGCTGGTGAGACTCTGGGTCGGTCCAGGGTTTAGGGTCAGAGTCATCATTCAGGCCATCACTCACAGAGAAGAGAGGGGGTCCAGGCATGGAGGGTGGGGGGTCCAATGGCGAGAGAGAGAGGGGGGTCAGAGTGCTGACAGTGAAGTGATGGGCTGTCTTAGTTCACTGCTGAGCCACAGCAGGACGTGTCAGAGTAGCAGGCTCACTGCCCGCGCTGGCTCGCCTCCTACCTGTCTGTCCACCCCAACCAACTTGCTTAAAGTACCAGCAGATCACTCTCTCTGCCTCTCTCTTACTTTTTCTTTGTAATTAGCCTGGAGATTACACAGCATGCAAATGAGAAGATTTGAAGATATAGTCAAGCATATAGCTAAAGGAACACGCCACTATTTTTGAAAATGGGCTCATTTTCCAACTCTCCATTCAGCCGATCTCTGGCGGTGGCACTTTTAGCATAGCTTAGCATAGATCATTGAATCTGATTAGACCGTTAGCATCTCGCTCAAAAAATGACCAAAGAGTTTTGATATTTTTCCTATTTAAAAATTGACTCTTTTTTTAGTTGCATCGTGTACTAAGACCGACGGAAAATGAACGTTGCTATTTTCTAGGCCGATGTGCCTAGGAACTATACTCTCATTCCTGCGTAATAATCAAGGAACTTTGCTGCTGTACCAGCGCTTGAAAATAGTCTAACTTCTGTCAACATAACCAACGTGACACCCTAATCTTCAGTGTATTCCGGTTCAAATAGATATGGGTCTGCACCAAAGTAAATATCTTCTGAATCGCTTACTTTCATGTATTTCGGGAGAAGTGGATGAATTAACATGTTGTAAATCTGACAGATACAATTCTCTGAATTGTGGTGCAAACTAACATGGCGGCACCCATTGCCCATTATAGATCAGCTAAAATGATAATTATAAAGGTTTATAATAATAATAATAATAAAGTGATGCATTCTAAAATAAAAAAATCTAATTTTAAACTTGTGTGTAAAAGGGTTAGGAACGTTTTAAGTATTTATCATGGTAGTATTTGATGAACTTAATGTAATGTATGCTGATTTAAATACATATTTTAGTATAAAAAGTATATTTATTTTGATTTGGGGGTGAAATGTGACCTGAACATTTTTGTTAGCATTAGATTTTTAGGGATAAAGTCCTGATTAAGCAGATTGAGAGAGGAAGATCTCTCCTACAATGCCGGTGATCTTATTACCCTGAAGTTTAAACGATGATCGGCAATTACCCAAGCTTTCATGCATTCTTGATTCAGAAGAAATTTTGTCTGCTTCAATTCACGAATAAATGCCTAAATCTGCGTTGCCGCCTACAGTAACACATCGGCATTCATCCATCTTTCCGAAACCTGGAAACTGTTGGCAGCCTTTCATGAAAATGCATCTCATTTGAGACTAACGCACAGCAATCTGCAAAATTAAAAGACACAAATCTCCTCTATTGTCCCCTGAGCGGAGAATGAACCTTAAGTAGAGATTGAGCGCTTTGTAATCTGCGTTAATGTGCTTGTAGGCATGGAATTTGAATTGTACAGAACGGAGCGGGCGACTCGAGATGAGAGCCCTGCCAGATGCTGTGGCAGATGTGTGGCCCAGCTCACTTGGGTGATTCCATAATTACATTTCGCATGCAGATACGAGCAGGCATTTCATGCTGCTTCAACGGAAGCCTCGGCCCCTCTGACTTCCCTCAGACTAATGCATAATATTGTGACAGATCCGAGTGTGATTTACTGATCATCCTATTGATTTATATGTTTCAAAACATCAGCTGCAAGCAGCAACAGATGTTTGTGGTCTGCTGTCAATCCATGTTTTGATTGTGTGCTGTTTTAACTCAGATAAGCTGTTTGGCTGGGTCAATTGGAGCTCGAGAGCGTGGTTAAGCTTGATTTGTGTTATGGAAATGATGAATCTTTGGGTTAATGATGATTTGTAGTCGGAGCTGTGGCCTAGCAGTTAGAAACACTTTAGAGTGTGTGTGATGAGAGTTTGAATCAGACATGCCTCTCATATCACCCTTAATAAAAGTGATTCTGCAATTTTTTTGAACTATAACGCTCGAAACTCGCATATAATGAAAGTGCTGAAGAACATGACACCATTTTTACACTGCCCCAACAAACATCGATAGGTAAACACGCTTTTCAATCGATTGATTTTTATTGCATTAAGCACATTTATGCAGCAATTGTAATTCAACGGTATTTAAAAAAATAACATTATTATTATTACCTTCATTTGGAAAAAAAACCTTTATTAGTTTTAGTATTATTATTATTATTATTATATAAATATTTTATTGCTATATTTATTACTATATAAGGTTTATTATTATTAAATCAATCTTTGTTAATGTATTAACTCATGCTGATTTAAATAAAACAAAAAGTAATTACATAAAAATGGAAAAAAGCTGTTTTGATTTCGACTAGCATATGCTGTTATACAGGGGCGGCGTTTACGTATGGCGGTTGCCATACCCTGGCATTCAGTCAAGCAGGGGAAATAAACAGCTCATGATGCCGCTCGTTAGTTATGTTGCAGCTTTGCAAAGCAAATTTAAACAGCCTAGCGCCGTGGCCTAACCAGAGCTTCTCTGGTCCTAACCAGGCGCGATGTGACAAGGTTTTCAGCGGCAAACTAGACTCGACCTGAGATCAATCAATCAAAAATCACAGCCAATCAGAAGAGTGTGTGGGTGGGCTCTCTCTGCAAGTGCACTGACTGCATTCGCAAGGAAATGAATAAGTAGCCTACTATATCGAATTCCTAAATCTTCCACCATTTTTAGCATGATTAAAATACATACTGTGTGACTGAATTTGTATTATTATTATAGAATACACTTGTTTGCTCACCTTGAGTTGACAGTTTGAACATATTTTTTCGTTTCGTTTATTTTCAAGATCTGAAGTGAATTATCCATTGTTGCTTTCGGTAAGGCTATGTCTATAAAAGGTCAGAAATGTTTTTTTTTTTACAATAAATTAAGCACATAATCTGCACCTGTCATACTTTGTATGTTGCTCCAGCCACAAAGCTGCAGAAATAAAAAGAAATGCAGAAATGTTTATGAAATAGAATCGTTGTGAATCGCTGATTAGTACAAAAAACTGTTTAACATGGTGGTTAGGACACAGTGAAGGCTTATAGGGCTGATTCAGTATTTGCATTGATTTATTGTTGTTAAGTCTGTTGTTAAGTTCTTTTAGTGGATTTTTGTCCACATTTTGTTTAGATATAATGTGATTATTTGGGAATGTCGTTGGACTCGCCAGAAGGACTCGTGGCATACCCTAGGTTTTGGTGAAACGCCGCCACTGCCATTATATGAAGAATTTTAAGATGTTACAATATTATTATTATTATTATTTTTGCTGTTAAGCACATTTATGCACCAATTCTCCTTACTGTCATGCAAAAAGAAATTCATTCTTTTTACACTCTCAGAAATAAAGGTACAAAAGCTGTCACTGGGGCGGTACCTTTTCAATTTTCAAAGGGTACACTTTTGTTCCTTTTAGGTACTAATATGTACACTTTAGGGTACTAATATGTATATTTAAAGGGGTGGTAAACCACGATTTCACTATTCTAACTTTAGCTAGCGTGTAATGTTGCTGCTTGAGCATAAACAACATCTGCAAAGTTACAACGTTCAAAGTTTAAAGCAAAGGGAGATATTTGCTTTTAAAGAAATCAGTTTCTAAGAACTACAGCAAACGGCCAGTAGGCGACTACACACATTCCTCCAGGGTTGGTGACATCACCAGGCTCAATATTTACATAAACCCCTCCTCCGAGAATATTAAATAAGGGAGGGTGAGGCCATTTTGTATCGCGGCACTGTTGTGGTATAAGTTAGTTAGGCTGGAGTGTTGTTGCCGCGATGCCGAGGAAACGCTGTTATTTCCATCCGGATTGCAGGTCTGGGGTACTTGCTCTGTTCAGCCTTCCTTGGGACGGGGGTGCGTTGCAGAGCGTTTAACACACAGCATGTTATATGCACGTGTGTTTGAGTCAGCGGGGAATCAGGCGCGCAGGGCTCCCTGCAGCACATCTAACAGAGGAAAACATCCACCGTCTTCGCGATTTCAATGCCGGATTTGCACAACGTCAGCTGCGTGAAAAAAACACTGCCGGTGCGTGGATGCACGACGCGGATGCACGTGCGTGGATGCGCGCTGCACATTTCACGGAGGACAACACAAACTTCCACAAACTTCGCGAGTTCAATGCCAGATTTGCACAACGTCAGCTGCGTGAAAAAAACACTGCCGGTGCGTGGATGCACGACGCGCGCTGCACATTTCACGGAGGACAACACAAACTTCCACAAACTTCGCGAGTTCAATGCCAGATTTGCACAACGTCAGCTGCGTGAAAAAAACACTGCCGGTGCGTGGATGCATGACGCGCGTGCTGCACATTTCACGGAGGACAACACAAACTTCGCGAGTTCAATACAGGATATGCACAACGGCTTGACCTGAAAGCTGGATTTACAAACAGAAGCTGTTCACGGGCCACAACCTGTAAGTCTGATTTATTTTTCATCGATGTGTTTTCCTGTAATAGGTTGTAGCAAGGAAGTAAACAGATGACAACACTGTTCTGCAAACCAGTCTGTTAAATGCTCATTCATACTTAACGTTATCCGACGAACACCTAACATTACAAACACTAACGTTAAAATCTCAACAGCGAACCTGACATTAGTGTAAATAATTCTTTGATTAGAGCTTTTATGTATTGTTTATCTTCAGGCATGCTAAACATGGTTCTGTGTGTGATTTGGCTAACTTACTAGAAAAGCCAGTGCTTAGTGTTCGTTTTGGGTTAATAGTTCTTGCGACAGATATTTGGTTATAATCGTTCTAAAAATACAAAAGTAACAGTGCCATTCAGTAGCGATCATTATAGATCCGCAGTCTTTACTCTTGAGGACTGAACAGGTTCTGCTCGATCATCTTCACTCAAATGTTTTTGGGTCTGATTCGGGCTCATATGGTTTTATTGACGCCGACCAAAGCACAGCCTCCAGGTAAGGGGCGTGACGTTTCCGACAACCGTGCACTGCGGTTAGCGAATCAGAACACACTAGGCCAGCTAACCAATCAGAGCCCACTGCGTATTTTTGAGGGACTGGCTTCATACAACCCGGAAAGCATCAGACCGTTTTACAAGGAGGGACAGAGCAGTGTAGAATAAAGGTCAAATATATGAAAAATAAGGCAATTTTTTTTAAAACGAAGCATGAACACATGTTACAGTGCACCCCACAAACACAGTCAAGCCTTCAAAATAATGTGTTTTACCACCCCTTTAAGGTACCAGTATGCACCATTTAGGTACAAAAGTGTACCTTTTGCACCCCAGTGACAGCTTTTGTACCTTTTTTCTGAGAGTGTACCTTAATTTGAAAAAAAATGTCTTCCTCTTCTTTATTTTTTCTTATTGTTACATTAATGGCTTTATTACTGTTATTATTAAATAAATATAATTTAAATGGTACATATATACATCATGGTATTATTTGTTGTACTGCCTTTTGTACTGATTTAACTAAATAAAAAATAATTACCAAAAAAAGTCTTGAATTTGAGTTGAAGTGTGTCAACTAAAGTTGGTGTTTGTAGCAGCAGTTTGAACTAGCATTTACTATTATATGAAAAAGTTTTTATCCTTTGGTCATGTCTTATTTTTTATTGGTACCAAGTTAATCAGGACTGCCACTGGTACCCTCTAAAATGAAACAGATCCATGACACCCCTTGTGCCAAGTGGCGTGAAAATGGTGGTTTCGCAGATGGCATGTGCTGGCACACCATAACTTTGAGCTGAATATCATGGTTCTCTAAAATACACGGGTTAAGATTAACTACATAATGTTGTCATCGGTGATGTTATCAGGCATAGATTAGCTGGTACATCTCTTTAGGACACTTACAAAGAGCCTTTTTGTTTTCACTTTGAAGTCCAAACACACACAGGAATCTCCACACACCAAATCGGGATACAAATGGAATCCAACAGGCAAGGCAATGATGAATACCGATCAGAAGAGGTATTGACAAGCATTTGTTCTGCCCGCTGCATCACAAAGAGACAGGTGTCTGTCTTAAACAGACGTATTGACAGGTTTGTACCTCTGGCAATTGTCAGCCATCTGAGTGACAAGGCATTATTGATAGATAGGATGTGCTGACATGCCTTTAAGAAGAGATAGGGAGAGAAAACAAAGAAAGAAAGACTTTTGAAACCCATATGATCACACACAAAGCGCCAGACTTGACCATATATTGTATCTATTTGAGGAACTGTGTGTCTGCCTGCCTCTGTTGGTCAGGATACATGAGTTGGCTGAGGTGGTTGCCCTGACATAACAAGAAATAAAGATGATGCTAATGGGCAATGGAGGGACGTGTCAGCTGTGGCCCACACCGAGTGACCCCAGGCCCTGACGGTGACCCCGGGCTCTGGCAGGGTGGACAGGTACAGCTCACTGTGAGGGCTGTGCCCCTGCCTGGCTCCGTTCAGAGAATCAATCAGCCCAGCTGTCAGAGACTAACCTGAGCAGACAGCAGGGCTATGGAGAGGTAGAGAGAGACGCTCCCGCAGGGACTCCACACGCTTCTACGACCAATACTGAGAACCACCCTAACAGAAAACGACTCAACCTTTTCTCCTACTGTACGTATCTGCAATTCTCTGGGTGAAACTATCATTTGGATGTCATGGTAGTGGAAATTTATTTAGATTAGCTTTTCTCTGCTGAGAAAAAAATGCAAATTACCACTTCACAAGGCTAGTTAAAACCATTGCTGGTTATTGCAGGTATGTCTCAGAAACGTTCAAGCTGATTCTCTGCATTGCTACACTGGTCAAGTTAGTCTGCCTGCAATAATTAAATATTCACTCTAATATTATGTCAAGAGGACCTGAGGAATCATACACGTGACCCCTAAGTTTTTTAGTTAAGTGGACATATTACGCAATATATATACATATACACACATACACAGATCAGGCATAACATTATAACCCAATTATGACCAATATTAGGTGTTTTGTTCCTGAATGAATAAATGTTGGTGAACTAATCCGCTGAGTGAATGATTCAATGACTCGCTTTAAAAGACAAACACTTGTTTTGTTCTTGAGAGAATCTGTATTATTGAACAAATTGTCATAATGTTACCTCAAGAAAGAGTCACAATAAAAATTGACTATATAAGCAGTCTTGGAACAGCGACCAACTTGGACAATCAACTGTTTTAATAACATTTTTATATATTTGTTATGTATATTTTTTAAATAAACCTTGAAGTATTTGCATGCTAAACAAAAACTACCACTAGACGAATTTATTTTATGGCTGAAATCCTATGTTTTTACCCAAATGTTATTGTTGTTTTTCCTCTGGTCATGTTCATCTCGCCCAGGACTGCCAAGTTAGTTTAAGGTGTCATTGTTAGGGTGTAATTACACAAATAAGACAATCTACACTTATTATAGGGTTAAGGTTTAGGGTTTTGTTACTTAGAACATGTAACTGTGTCACCTTAAAATATAGTGTTACCAATAGTTGTTACATGGTTGGGCTAGTACAATTTAAAAACAAATTATGCTATATGGCACTAAAAGTGGTTCTTGGCTCGTAATCATAGGGGAACCACTTTTGGTGCTATATAGCACCATATCTTAACAGGTTCTGGATATAGCACCTCAGTCATCCCAAAGAACCACTGAAGCACCAAGATTGGTGCTGTACAGCACTTAAAGAGGTTCCCCAATGATTACGAGCCAAAGAACCACTTTTAGTGCCATATAGCACCCTTTTTTTGTAGATGGCTATACCAGCCGTTATAGAAATGTGTTTATAAATGCAAACATTTATTAAGACAAAGTACAAAGTATAAACTGTATCTAGATTTTTTACAGTGAATGTTGTGTTAGTCTAGAACAGTGCGATTCAAAAGGCACTGTTATAAGCTCTTCCATTAGAACGCACTGGCATACTCTCCCTCTTTCTCTATCTTTAGCATCAGAGGCTCTATGACCTTCTCTTCTCTGGTTCCTGAAGCACACACCCGCATCTACACAAACACCGACACGTCCTGCCTAAGTCCGTGTCTTGCATCACCTCAGGAAACTTGTGGCTAATTTCATTATTTTTGGGGGGGGGGAGCAAAGAGAGAATGCAAATGAGTGCAGACAGCTGGTGCCTTCCTGGTGGCGAGGAGTGATGGAGGGCCCCAAGGCCTCGCTCATCAGACCCTCGTCCTGCTTCCTCTTTTCAGACAGAAGCCCACCGGGGAGAAGGCGGGGAGGCTGCTCCAACAGCGGGACCAGATGGTCCGAGAGGTAAAAAGCACGGCTCATTCAGTTAGCGCGACGCTATCGGTCACCTGGGCGACGGTGCTAATGCCTGCACTGCCTACAGGCGTCCGATGAGCTTGAGGTGCGGTGCTTCTTTGCCGGCCCCCTTGTGAGGAGAGATAGGCCTTCCAGTCAATCACACTTTCTCACACACATGTACAGAACGCACAAGCGTATAGTGGCTGCTTCCTTCTGGTCTGTGACCTGGCTCAATTTGTTTCAAAAAGCTCAAGCAGCTGTGCAATGTTACAGTGTATTAAGATAAATGTATATCTTTATGTATATGCATATCTATGAATACATGTCCAGTACTTGCAAACTACTTTATTCAGCATTGAAAAAGGGAACTGGAAGAATAACTAAAAATGCTTCTGGTAACATTACAACTTTAAATAATGAAATTAGTTTAGTTAATGCTTTCAGACAGTTAGTTACTGTAAGACAATTTTAAACATGAATATGATATATATTAAATACAACGGAGTGTCTTTAAAAACCCTCTTTTCCACATGGCTCTGAGGGTTAATAAAGGCCTTCTGAAGTGAATCGATGGGTTTGTGTACACTGTAAAAAATGTCAGGCCTCTCCAATCTAAAATTTTCAGTTGGCCAAATTGAATTTCTGTGAATTGATACAATTTAATTCACAGAAATTCGATTTGGCCAACTAATTTAATAAAAACAAATTTACAGTGTAAGAAAAATATACATATTTCAACATTTATCAAGTAAAATATCTAGCTTCAGGCGTCTAGACCCCCTTCCACATTCAACTTACGGAAAAAGCGCAACTGTATGCCGTCGGAAGTAGCGTAAGCATTTAGAACTGCGAAAGACGTAACACTTTCTGTAAGTTGAATACAGAAGGCTAGATATTTTCCTTTATTAACTTTTAAATATGGACATTTTCTTAAACATACCCATCAATTAACTTCAGAAGGCCTTTATTAACACCCAGGAGCTGTATGGATTACTTTTATAATGAATGGATGCACGTTTTTAGGCTTTACATTTTGGGCTCCCATTCACTGCCATTATAATGCTTGGATTAGCCAGGAAACTTTTTTTTATATAACTCCGATCGTATTCTCTGAAGACTATCATATACACCTAGGATGGCTTTATGGTGAGTAAATCTTGGAGTAATTTCCCTTTTTGGGTGAACTATCTCTTTAAGGATTTGTTTAAAGTAAAAATAATGTCCTTGATTCCTTCCATTTCAATATAAAAGTCTTTGCTACTCACTCATGAAGACAGTCTTTGCTCCCAGCTAATGGTGTAATGATGTAGCTAACTTTCACTGAAGTCAAATGTACAAATCATAAACGTACGGACCCTTAATCAAAACCAAATACAGCATGTCATTTATATAAAATATCACTTATTGATCAATAATATTTACATAAACAACATTAGCCATTATAAAATATATAAGAAGTTTGTACATTAAGAAATAAACACAAGCAAAACTACAAAAGCAGCTTTATAGTAGCCTACAGATATTTATGATTAACAAACTCAATTTGCTCTGGAACAATTAATAGATTAATAAGACCAAATAATGCCAGTGGCAAATTCCCGAAGGACTGGTTGAGATAAAGCTGTTCTCTGCGGGAACATGAGCGCTGAACGGCCGCTGACGTTCTGGAGCTCACATCTGTGATATGTTTATATACGAGTCATATATTTGAGGTCTAAAGAACTACATTCTCACATAAAACTCTTAAAACTACATTCCGTGACACAACAACAGTAGTTTTTGAAAAAATAAATAAATATGTTGGATTTGCTCGACCGTCATGACAGTCGTGATACAAAGAGTGATACAAACCATGAAATGGTACCAGTGCTGATACTAGGAGAAGATTGCACTGCTGGAAAAGGCTCTCAGCCAATCAGATTCGAGAACCAGAAAGAACTGTTGTATAAATGAATTAGATATATTCTGAAGGATAATGTTCCACTAAAGACAGGAGGAACACCAGAATATTACCATCTGATCACTATCCATTGGTACTCGCACAGAACTTTTTGAAAGGCTAGACACTTTGTCTTATTCCTACAGTCTTTGTTGTATAATTGTACCGCTCATATTCCCACTAGATGACCTTGTCTTGAAAAGGTTTGACCAGCAGTCTATTAATTCATACTGCGAGCCCTGAGGCATGGGCTGTGTCTTCATCTATTTGACCTTTGACCACTGATTAATTAACATATTCCTATTTCCCACCTTATTTTGGACATGAACGTAAGTGATGTCTCCGGGCTGTCCGTGCAGCAAGATGAGCTAGGACTCCACTGTCAGGTGTCACACAGCGAAGGGGTAAAAGGCCACTTCCACAGTGCCCATCTACTGGCCTGCCACTGAGAGAGTTGTCAAGTTGTCTTGTGAGCACGTCTCTCTTTCCCTCCACTGTTTGACATCTGCCAGCTATAGCTCCAAACTCCCTAGCCTCCCCGTCCAAACAACACTCCATTTACAAACAGCCACTGTCTGCATCTCCTTCTCATCAACATTTAGATATAGCCATCATTTACTGGGCCAGGCCTGTCAGGTAACATATGGGTGTCAAGACACAGCCTGTGTGAGAGAGGGAGCTGGGAAAGAGAAATGAGGAAAGGAGGGGGTATCCAAGTGAGATGTAGGGGTCAGATACATCGGATGAGATGGCAAATAGGAGAGGGGGCACAAGAAAGCATGATATCTAATGCAGGAATCGAAGATGTTAAAAATAAGTGGTTCTGTTCCAAGACCTTGTGCACTGCCTCATTGTTGCTGATTTGAATAACTTATATAGATTTGATGAGGAAAATAGATCATTACTAAATTCATTTTAGTGCACCGATGGTGTGAGGACCCTATTGGAATTGCTTGGTCTATTACTGGGGGGATTTCTGGGGGCCTAAACATGCTTGAAAACTCATGGAACTTTTCACACGCATCAGAAGTGGTGAAAATTATGTCTGATGTGGGTTTCAGAACTAGGTGTGGCAAAATGGCTCGATAGCACCACCTACAAAATTTCAATTAAGCACTGTTCGTGCTACGTTTCACGTACAGGTATGAAATTCGGTAGACATGTAACAGCCCAATACCTACAAAAAAGTCCATAGGAACAAAATCTGAAAACCAGTTTTGCAGTTTTTGCCATTTCCAGACGTTGTTCTTCAATCAACTCCGCCTAGAGATTTAATCAGATCAACAACATCATATTTGCACAGTCTAATCTAAAGGCCTTGGCGATGTTAAATTGCGAAGATCTTGAGTTTTCCCTGAAGGACGTGTCCGTGGTGGCCTGACAAAATTCGACGTTTTGCCATGAAGCAGGAAGTTGTTGCAACTTAGGCATACAATGTCCGATCTGCCCCAGACTTCACAATGTTTGAAGAGTCCTGCCCTGAACATATCTACATGTAGCCTGACAAGCCAGACCCACATCAAGATGTTGAGTCTGGGAACACACCATTGGCAGGGCTCAATCTGAGGGGCGGGATAAACGGTTATCTTTCAAATTCCCTTTGCACACAATAGGATAGCGCTACAACCAACCAGAGCAACGAAGAAGGTGAAGTGGAGCTAGCTGTTAGATTAAACTTTCGCCCTATCTGAACACATCTTCCTTTCTTAAGAACGACTTCAGTGCCGTTCTTTGTTCTTTTCTCAAAGAAAAGCTTTACTCCAAGTCTTCCAGAGTCGCGTCCAAAGCCGATTCGAAAGACCGCTGTTCGCCAGCTTCTTTGTTTTCAAGTAGCACGTGGAACCACCGCAACTCTGCCCACCGACTCTATACGCGATGTGATTGGCCTGACCAGAGTTTGGTTTTTCCAGCTCGCAAGCCAACGGAGATTTGCTAGACGACCCTGGCTGCAAATTACACTTGCTGCCACAAGGGTGCGTCTAGATTTCTAGGCTAATCTACATGACAATATACAATTATAGTAATAGCACCACCCATTGGCAACAGGAAGTGACGTGTTTAACACTGTGATGCACTACTAGCAACATACTAAAATATGCAATGAGTACTAAACATGCTAGAAACATTCTAAAACATTCTAGCAAGACTTAGCTGAGTGCTAAAGCATGCTATTATCCTCATGAAATAGGAAGTTGTTGTAATACAATGTCCAATCTGCCTCAAACTTCACATGTTTGATAAGTGCCCTTGCCTGAAGACATCTACGTGCCAAAATGTAGTTATTGACCTAACGCCACCAGCTGGTAGCAGGAAGTGTGGCAAATACAAATGACTGACGTAGTCTTCCTGTATTTATATGCCTAAATGCATATTGCCCATGTGCTCTGTTTTCCTAAAGCCACCGGGTGGCGATGGCAGGGGTGCGAGGTCCCGTTCATCACTGCTTGCAGCTTTAATTTGATATTGTAATTTAAGTATACTTATTATCAATACTTACATATAGTATTAACATTATGAATCAATGCAAATGTTTAAAGAAAGTTCGGTTTACACTTTCAATATAATGCTTTCAAGCTTCAAAATGACTAAAAAATATCTCATATTCCAAATCTTCTGAAGTCATATGACAGAATTGTGCAAGAAACAGAATTATTTGAATTATTATTGACTGAATATCTTGACTCTGGTCATTTTCATATGAACTCTCAAGAGCATGCTATTGAGAACTAGGGCAGATCAGTTGTCTGACTCATTAATGAATCGTTCTTTTGATTCAGGTCTTGTCAATGAATCGTTTTATTCATTTCACAAAACTGGTCTGAAGAATTCATTATGAATCAGAATGATTTGGTTCAGAAGTTCAACTCACTGAGACTCATTATTGATTTTTTTCACAAAGATTAACAGTTCGCAGGAGGGCAAGATTATCAGTGAATTTAAATTAAATTTCAGTTTGTTCTTTATTAAGATATTATATGGCTTCAGAAAACTTTATATATACAGTGCACAACAGGTGCGTCTGCATCATTTTTTAAGTTTGAAAGCATCATTTGAAGTGTCTTTTGTTTTGTCATAAATGTTTGTAACAACATGAGGATGAGTAAATCACAGAGCTAATCCTTGCTGTCCAGTTACAGAGCACGCGTGCATGTATTTCTCGCCTGTCTTTTGGAGCAGGGGAGGAAGAATCGAGTGGATTAGCTTTGAGATTCACTGGAGTACTGCCGCAGGACCTCCAGCAGCCTTCTGATCTATCAAAAACTGATGGAAAGACACAGTTCAATTTGTCCCACTTTCATAAAAGATAATTAACCTGTCAGTCTCCACACCATAACAGCTTCATTAGATTGGCAGTGGGGCACAGAACAGTTCAGGTGGAGCTGAAAAGGATGTGTCCCAATCTGAGCCCCCTCTCCCCTCGCTAAGTATGTGTCAAAATATCAATGTAACACAGACATGTGTTGGAAATAAACACAAGTGACACTGTACAGTAATGGCTTATGTAAAACAGAGCGTGTGTATGGAAGCGAGAGCTTGACGCAGGGTAATGCAACATGGAAATGCATGAATAGTATGAGGGGAAATCAATTTTGTACCGCTGAAGAGTGAAGTAGTTTTGAAAGGCCTTATGGTGCGAATAATGCAACGCTGTCTAAAATGAGGGTCAAGGGTTCAGTCTATTGTCGCTGCTCCATAATCATATAAATGATGAGACTTCAAATGTGATGTTCTGGAAGGGCTGATCATAAAGAGTCAGTCATCCTTCCAGAAATCCTCTAAGGACCGCGGCATTGTGCCTACTGACTCGCTCATATTCCTAACCACACTGGGCTATGAACTATCAATCCATCACACACACATGATTTTCATCATGTATCATGTATCAGTATTCATTGCCCAGGTAAATATCCTTTTAAAAAGGACACTACACGGCTTATATAATATAAAAAAAAAACCTGTTACACTACAATTTCAAAGTTTGAGGTCGGTAAGAATTTTAGTTTTTTTGAAAGATGTCTCTTATGCTTTATTTGATCAAAAATACAGTAAAAACTGTATTATTATTACAATTTAAAATAACTTTTTTATGCATTTTAAGATGTAATTTATCCATGTGATGGCAAAGCTGAACTTTTCCTTTAATTAGCAGTATTTAAAACAAGTTATTTTTGTGGAAAATGTGATACATTTTCTTCCAGAAACTTAGATTTATTTAAAACATAAATGTTTTGTAACAAATGTAAAGATACATTTAATGCATCATTGCTAAATAAAGGTATTAATTTACTGACCCCAAACTTTTGAATATAAGTATAAAAGGACAGATATTACTGTATTGTTGATAGAAGCAACTGTTCTAAGTAAAAAGTATAAAAACAGTGTATTTATAAGTTAAGTACAATCAACTTGGCTGCATAAGTCATTTCAACTTAAATTACATTAAAATGACTTTAGTTGAATATTGTATAACTTATGAAAAAGTAGAAATTTGCTTTAACTTATTTTGATGAGTTAAAGCAATGTAAAACATTTGTCATAACTTATTGATCATATCATCTTTTTACAGTGTAAAACATAAGAGCAAAAACATTTTTTTACTTATAGTATCTTAAATATTGTTTTACTGAGTTTCATAATAGTACAAAATTAAATAATATATTTCACCTACGGTACAGCAGAGTCAATGGGTCTGTTATGTTGACTGTTGAGCCACAACTTGAAAACTGTACAATATATTATCGTATTTTGTATATGCTATATATATATTTTTTTTATTAAAGGTGCACTATGTAAAATACTCTGGAAAATATCCAAAAACCACTAGGCCAGTGTTATATATTTTGTTCAGTTGAGTACATGTTTCCAACTATTTGTAAATCGTGAGAAATTGCTATTTTAACCAAGGGACGTGTGAGGGAGTCGCCTGTCGATTGCGTCATATCTGCGTTACCCTCCGTTTTATTTTGCAGAAATGCATTACTCTCACTGCAGTGTGCAACAAGTGTCATAGCAGCCGCCGAGCGAACGCACAGAGTAA
This sequence comes from Gobio gobio, assembly GCF_949357685.1. Classification (NCBI taxonomy): domain Eukaryota; kingdom Metazoa; phylum Chordata; class Actinopteri; order Cypriniformes; family Gobionidae; genus Gobio; species Gobio gobio. The sequence continues at coordinate 16,774,619 of NC_137106.1, forward strand.
CGTCATAACATAATTTTCAACATACTCGATGTATCTAATATGATAAACAGAGCTGCGTTACCTCATACTCATGACCAGAAAAGCGGCAGTAGCGCCGGCGACTGTGTCATAATAAAAGTCCCGCTGCTCGCGAGGCATGTGTTCCGCTCTTCTTATTAACAATCGCTCTAGTGGCCTTGCTCAGCTCCACAACACTTGGTCCTGCTCCGCTTCATACTACAGTAACATTAATAATCGCATCCATGAACATGATTTCTGTCCGAGTCCTATCCCGATTCTTTTCCACCGGCTGTGAGGTGAAGACCACATGTCCCAAGATTCTGCTCTCAAATGTGGCGTCATCAAACTACACCTTTGTTTTGAATAGATGACCTCTAGCGGACGTAAAAGTTACATAGTGCACCTTTAATGAAAAATAAATTAATTTATATTCAGAACAAACACACCCTAAAACTCAAAGAAAATCCCAAGTTTCCCAAATCAGTATTTACGTTAAAGGTCCCATGGCATGAAATTTTCATTTTATGAGGTTTTTCAACATTAATGAGCTCCCCTTGCCTGAATATTGTCCCCAAGTGACTAGAAATTTTGATCGGTGTAAACCGAGTTCTGGCTGTCTTTCTCTGCCTTTGAGAAAATGACAGCCCAGACGAGCTGATCTTGAATTTTCCTGTTATGACGTCATAACAGGAACTTTCCTCCACCCAGAGAATTTGGCACGCCCATGCGAGCGCCATATTTGTTTGTCCTTGAGAGATCATGGCTTGTGAACGAGTGAATGCTGGCAGTTTCTCAGTGTTTGGATGTACAAATGAAAACAGAAGTCTTTTTTCAGCTCCTTCTGATCTGTGATCAGTGATTTCTGATGTGTAGCTAATTATTCAAGTTCACACAGAACTGTATTATTCGTGCACACGCTGCGGCTTCTCTCTCCCGACAGAACGGTGTTTTCGTGTCTAGAAATAATGTCTAGAAATAAATATCTAGAAATAATGCTATAATCAACACTTACTCGTAACTCATTCATCTCTCCTTTATAAACCGGTTGAACCAGTTCACCAAATCGGACTGAATCGTTCTAAACTGTTCGCGTCTCGAGTCAGCGCTGATCCATCATGTACTAAAGTTACTAAATTTCTGTCATGAGTGACAGTCCCTCCAACTAGAAATAAACTAATAACCTGAAGTATATGCTAGTAACTACAACAGTTCACTGAACTGAGACGTGCTGAGAGAACTGATGAGAAGTGACATCTGTCTCTCTGGCAGCCTTTTGCCTTGTTAAACCACGCCCCCTCCGCTCATTTAAAATACAAAGATGTTAGCCAATCACAACAGTGGGCGTTTTTCCTGAAGTCTCACAGCAGACACGCCCCTTGAAACAGGGCATTCAGCCAGAGGGCAAACATCAGTATAGAAAAAATGCCTTTTATTTCTAAATTATGACATTTTATAATGTAAAAATCATACTAACAATATAAGTACACCTCAGAATACATTATTAAATAAAATAAAAAATCCATGCCATGGGACCTTTAATATGTGTTCAGCTCATAAATACAATCTTGAATGTAAACAAAACTCTCAATATCTTTTAAAGATTTGATGCCACAAACCTTTCAAGTCAGAATTGAAGCAAAATGGACCATGTACATGTTGTAATTAAAAAATAAATAACTTCCATAATCATGGCTAATACCCAAACAAATGAAGAAATAATACGTTTAGGTGAGGCCACAAGTTAAGCAAAGTCTTTGTGTATGAAATATGCCCCCCTGGACCGGATACTTATAATGAACTATTCAAAATAGCACATAATTAACGAGCACATTAAGCTGTGATGTTTTAACAGATGCAGCCTCCTTAATTACCAGGGGAGATGATGGTTCCTGCTCCTTTCTCTTTCTAATACACCCACGTCCACATGTTCATCTGTTCCTCCATAAACACAAACAGCATATATGTGCGGACCAGGTGCGAGACCCCTCACTCAGCGTCCAAAGTTTAGCGACCTGAGGTGACCAGAAAAAAAAACACACCGCTGACCCCAGTCCCACCAGGCGGCTCTTCTGATGGGATGAATATTCAAATGTCTTCTCATCTCTTTGGTTGAAGGTGAAGGGGGCTTGTTGAAGACATCTCTTCCAACAGATGGACCACAAGGACCCATCTGCTGGTGAGGCAAGTAAAAGCTCAATGATGCATCGCAAAACGATTTAGCTTTCAAGGATCCCCGGCAAGTAGTTAGTAATGATGGCATCTGCACCAAGAGCAAACACTCTATTTTAGATATGATCTATCGCCTCTCCGAACTAGAAGCCTTGCCTTAAAGAGACAGCATCTCATTTGCGCGACTTCATTTTCACGCCACAGCGCGAGTCAAGTTACGAGTCAAAAGCTTCGCTCTCCTTTATAAATGCCTTCAAAGTTATCAGCACCGCCACATGAGTGTGCCTTCATCCCACAATGAGCATGATGGGCATGATGCATTTAACATTTGTCATATGATCACGCTCATTTGCTTTTATTGATTCCTATCTGCCAGTGGCTCAAAGAGTGCAATAATTGTATCTTTGAAAATTTCCTGCTTTAGTTTCCTATTCCAGGGGCTAAAGATGTTTCCACCTAATATATTCAGATTGGCTCCCATCCAGATGGTTTATTATCATGGTAATTTGCTTATTAAGTGCAATCTTGTTTTGTTCAAATAAAGTGATAATTAGATATTCAACATTAATACCTTGAAATATTATCTCTTATATGATGTTGGAGGGATTTTTTTAATCTCTTCTTCACCGACTAGACTTAGATAAATGTATTAGTAAACTCTCCACTTTAGGCTGAGATCGGTTGATGCTTATGGGAGACATTTAAAAAAGCTTCCCACAATTTATGTAGAAAAACATAAACAGTACAGTGTGAACCTGGCTAAACACAGTAGAAGAGGTTTTGTCAAAATTGTGAGAATGATTGGTGATTGGGAGCAACAATTTATTAATGGGTTGAAAATGTGTATAAAATGTATAGCTGTATAAGGACTATAATTTCCAGCTATTCTTGCAATAATTAATTATTAATATTTTCTTTAAGTAACTGCATTTTTATTTTTTTATTGAATATAAAATAATTTATAGATATAATTCATATTATTGAATGTATCATTTATTAAATATCGACAGTTATACATAACATTTTTTGTCTAACTTTTCTCCACCAACAAAAAGGCTAAGGTTTTTTTTTTTTTAAGAACCAGTCGAGGGAATGATTCAAAGACTCTCTCATAGGGACATGACACACCAAGGCGACGGTCGGCTGTTGGTGAGCGTCTATTGGGCTAGTTTTCGTGGTGTGTTTCACACATTGGCCGTAGTCGGTCTTAGGTTGGCACAGTTCACCCAATTTAGCATGTTGAATTGGCGTCTGGGTCATTGGTGAGAGAGATCGTTCTGATTGGCTGTGCAAAAAATAAAAGTGAAAGTGTAAGAGCAAAGTCAAGCACAACACACAATGAAAGTTGCTATAATTTTACATCATCTTAGCATTCCAATACAAGAATATATTCATAACAAGATGAGCCACCTGGAATAAAGAAAGTGACCAACATGATTGATGTTGAAAATATTTAGCAAGCACTGCTTTGTTTACGGTTTGTATATCTGCGGTCCTAGTTTCAGTTTCTCTTTTTGAATGACAAATATAGACTACGGATACCTGCTGATATAGACAATTATTTCCTTACACGCAAGCGCAGAACACATGTGTTGGCAGTCGCCTGAAGTCCTTTTGGTGTGTTCAAGCAGAGCTTTTTGGCCCAGACGCAGCCGAAGTCTGGCAACAAAACAGTCAGTTTGTCACTGCTAGTTCTTTGACGTCGGCTTGGTGTGCCACCGCCTCTACAGATGCCACTTGTTTGGTTCCTGAATGAATCAGTGTTTTTGAGAGAATCGCTGAATGAATGATTCAGCGACTCACGCATAAAGACAGTACTGGTCGCCACCTACTGGCAAAATGATGTAAGCTGCTAAAACAGTCACGGAATAATATAATATAATAATGTAATGTTATATAATAAAATACATCCATTCTCCAAACTCCTTATCCTCTCTACAGGGTCGTGGGGATGTTGGAGTCTATTCCAGCACCTTGGGCTGAAGGTATGATATAGTATTTTATAATATTTATCTTTTTTTGTGTGTAGTTGGCCCAGTGACCACAAAACAAAAAAAGTGGCAAAAGCAAAAAAAATAGGGCTAGTAGTAGGACAAGTACAAATCAGCCATGCCAAGCATTTAAAAAAAAATCCTTATTGCTGAGCCCTGAATAGCAAGGTCCTCCTCACAGTTTTCCACTATCTAGGCCAGCCAACTACATATAGTCTAGTTATGTAAGCGTCAGAAGATTGAGATGTGCTCTGTCCTGAAGTTGTGCTTTTCATATCCTGTCCGATGAGTGTGTCCCACTGGAGTGCATATCTCTGTCTCTGTGCCTGTGTGTGGGCTTACATTACATTACGCGGTCTCTGTAGAACAGCACACTACAGCGTGTTTGCCCTTGTCTTTTTCGTCCTGCTTACCTATCCCTCCCAAAAGAAAGAGGGTTCTGTGTGTGTGTAAGGAAAGAGGCAGTGATGATCATTTGCTGCCAAAGTAAAGTGTTTGCAAACGAGCGCGGTGCAGAGGTGCGGTGCGCTCAAGGGCACATTTGTATAAAACTAATGATAGCATGTAAATGGACAAAATTTCTATCTGAGGAAAGAGGCATCCACCCCCTTGGCGCACCATCGTGTTGATGGAGTGCAGAATCTCATTACGGATCTAATACAATAACTGCCGTGTCGATCCAGAGAGGCGACAGAGAAACAAGATTAGCCTTATTACTTTATTATGTGCTGTGCGGCATGGCTCAGAGTGGACAATTGCATTAAAGCACAGATGAGATCACGTAGAGGGAATTGCTCCCCCTCTGCTCCACCCCCCGAAACGATTTAATTGATTCCACATAAAATTAGCGGGGACAGATTTGGAATTCCTGCTGTTGCCACTTAGTAAACTCCTGACTTCTTTGGCCATCTCTGGTGGAGTGTTGTTTTGCTGTTATGGGTAGCAGTGAGGACAAAGGGGAGGGCGTTTGTCACTGTCTGAGAGGGCTCGAGGTGGAAGGGTTAATGACTGTAACCCCTGTTGTGCAGTTTGTTTTGTGTCACGCTACTTGGCTATCTACTCTGATACTCATTACGGTGTATCTAATTACTAAAGTTGGCATGAAATGAAAATTCACCCTATCTATTTTCTAAACGCATATCATAGATCTAGATTGTAGATTCGTCCGTGCACATGTTTTGACGGACTTTCTGTGGACGTGACAAACTCATGCACATCTGCATCCACTTTTTGAATGCAACGCCCATATCTCAAAATCCAGTCAACAACCGATAGAACCAAGTCCTCAACCTAGGATTTTTAATGTAAGAGGAGGTGCATCTATTGGTAAATGGAATGAGTCTGGCTTCCAGTATCATCCGCTTCCAGGTATTTTTAGTTATACAAAACAGCTCGTTATGCTGCTTGATATTGCAAACTAGTATTCCTTTTCATATTATTTTTTATGTATTGTTAAAAGTTTGGGGCCAGTAAAAAAAAAAAAAAAAAAAAGAAAACCTTTTATTCAGCAAGGATACAAATGTGTTCAAAAGTGACAGTATAAAGTTACAAAGTATTTATATTTAAAATAAATGAATTTTCAATAAAAACGGAACTTTCTATACATCAAACAATCTCAAAAAAGTATTACAGTTTTCAAAAAAATATAAAAAAGCATAGCTGCTTACTATGGAGCTCCGCAAATGACATGCAGGGAAAAAAAGTGTATCGTGGCTACAAACTAACGATTTGTTCCAACCACTTGCTAATCTGTCAGCATGTTTTATTCATTTGTTCCCTCGCTTTAAGTAAATTGTGTGCACAATATAATAATTCGGAACAACTTAGTTCAACATGGCCAAGTTTAGTAAACATGGATTAACTAAAATGAGGGAATTAATTAATAAATCATGGGAACGAAGGATCATGATGTGACACTGAAGACTGGAGTAATGATGCTGAAAATCACAGGAATTTTAAAGTATATTAAAATAGATATTTCATTTTATAATATTTCACAATATTACTATTTTATTGTCATGTTGATCAAATAATTCCAGCCTTGGTGAGCATAAAAGACTTGAAAAAAACATTCCAAAAATCTTACTGACCCCAAACAGTATATAACATGAAAAATTACTACGTAGAAAAAAATCAGTGCAGAACCATTTTGGAAGAAACGACAAATATCACCCTTAAGAAAAGAAGTGTTAAGGTCGGGTTCAGGGTTGTGCACCAATTCCTTTCAAATTCCAACTCCGTTTCTGCAACTCAAAACTTAATGTAAAAAGTAAACTAACGTTAATTTAGAAAAAACTAAAGTTGGCTGAACAAAGCCTTGCTTGAAAGTTTTGAAAAAAGTGGAAGGTGGAAGGTTATATAGGCCTTACTGACAGAGAACAAAAGAATGATAGATTCAACTTACAGTAGGTTGTGGTTAATTCAATTTAAATTCACAATTATGAACTAAAAAGAGAACCCATTTTGAATGTTGCTCAACCTAAATAAAAAAATTCTGCAAATCTGCTTTAAAATGATCTACAGTTGCATTCTTGTTCATGTGACAAAGTGTGAGACAGGACTTCATCCCAGCAGTTTCTAATCTATCCAGGCCTCAGCAATTTCAACTGATGGAAACGGAACACATGTCCAAACACACACACACACAACACAGAAATAAGGGAAGAACTGAGGTTTCTTTCATGGCTCATTTATCTGTTAGCGGTTCATCAGCTGTTAAGACCTGGTGATGATATCATGTGTGACATCTCACCTTGACGCTGCTACCTCAGTGTTCTTTTCCAGCCCAGACTCAACCCTCCTCCCTCCCAGCACAACAGCGTCCGAACTTATCATGACCTTCCTCCACAGTCTCACCCTCTCCCAAAGTGTTCCTCTGGGAGGCCGGCCCGGGGTGCAGGGATGGCCATATGTGTCGGCCCAGTGGCCATGTACAGTCGCTGGCGGATTCAGGATGCTGCCTGTCATGCTGACATATCGTGGCTGCTCAGAACATTCTAGCAGTACACAAAGAGCCAGTCAAGATTACAGAAAAGCAGCAAATACGTTCTTCCTCCTCACTAAACCTCACTTTATTCTGATTGAACTTTTAGATTTGAATGTAAGTTTTAGATGTAAACTAATTTCAGTAGATTTCAACTTTAAGGAATGCTAAATACAAAAAAATTATTCAATTTATGTTTGTGATTTTGTTTGCCCATTTTATCATCCTCCAGATAAAAATTGCAAGTCTGCTCGCTTGGAAGCAAGTCATATATCATAGGCTCTGAATTGCTATCCCGTCTTGACAGTATTTGACAATCTTACACTGTAAGCTACTGAAATTCATGAGACTTTATGAACAGAAAACTCCTTATTCCCATGTGAGGGTGGTCCATCATGGGAAAGGTCAGCGGTGTAATGCTGTTAGTCGCTCTGTTCTGTGCTCAAAGGCTCCTCTCAGCCCAAGACCTGTCACTTTTCAGTCCGCCACTCAAAGCCATTTTCTTTAATAGAGCACTTGTCAGTACATTCTTCTGTACACAAACTTCATCTCTGCATCTTCTTGCTGAAAGACCCCAGTTCATCCACAGCCACTTATTTGATCATGATTATGCTGACTTTCCATTTTTCTGATATATAGATTTATTGACCTGAACATAAGTCAAGATGTCAAGAAAGGGCCTATATTCAAAGTTTTTTGGGGGATGGGGGTGCAAAAACGGCATTTGTTTTCCATCTCATAGAATCATTAAACAAGCTCAGAATTACTAGAGTAAACAGACTCCATTTTAAAGGGTCAGTCCCCATGTGGTAGGGTTATGCTCTAGCAAAGGAAAATAATACAGAAATTTCAGATACCTAAAAAAATAATCACATTACATGGTTTCATGTCCACTAATGTCATTGTTTGACAATCTAGTTCATCACGTTACTGTGATTTACCATGGTCAAAATACATGCAAACCCAGATTTTCCATCTATTTAAAAAAAGTTTTTTAAAACCTGTAAATAATAATGAAATTAAATGAATAATAATAATAATAACAAAACGTATATATATATATATATATATATATATACGATATGATGCAAATGGGGAGTGAAGGCTGGCCTGTGTGGTCCGATCAAACAGACGAGCTACTGTAGCTCAAATTGCTCAAGAAGTTAATGTTGGTTCTGATACACAGTGCATCCCAGTTTGTTGCGTATGGGGCTGCATAGCCGTAGACCAGTAAGGGTGCCCATGCTGACCCCTGTCCACCGCAGAAAGCGCCAAAAGAGGGCACGTGAGCATCAGAACTGGACCACGGAGCAATGGAAGAAGGTGGTCTGGTCATTTTCTTTTACATTATGTGGATGGCCGGGTGCGTGTTCGTCACTTACCTGGGAAACACATGGCACCAGGATGCACTATGGGAAGAAGGCAAGCCGGCAGAGGTGTGATGCTTTGGGCAATGTTCTGCTGGGAAACCTTGGGTCCTGCTATCCATGTGGATGTTCCTTTGACACATACCACCTACCTAAGTATTGTTGCAGACCATGTTCACCCTTTCATGGAAACAGTATTCCCTAGTGGCGGTGGCCTCTTTTAGCAGGATAATACACCCTGCCACAAAGCAAAATTGGTTCAGGAATGGTTTAAGGAGCACAACAACGAGTTTGAGGTGTTGACTTGACCTCCAAATTCCAAATAAGAATACTCAACAAAATGTGCATTTTGGCATAATTCTGTGTCTTATTGTTCGTTCAAGCGCCAAGAGAACTCAAATCTGGCGTGCGTCTTTCAGACAAGGGGTGTGTCTTAATCAGCTCCCTAGTTCAGTAGTCAGGGCACTGATCAGGGAGTCAGCCACAATCATGTACACAATATACTGATTCACGACCTAGGAAACTAGGGAGCTGATTGAGACGCACCCAGGACATTCACATACAGCGCGTTTTCTTTTGTCTTGTGGTGCTTGAATGGTTTTAAAGCATTTGCATGAATAAGAGCGTATAATGTAACGCTAGCCAATGGATGATAGAAAAAACGGATGCTGCGTTGAGTTAAATATTTTTTTTTATATTAGCATGCGGATTGCTTCTACAAACATTTGTGAAAGAATGGGTCGCTCTCAGGAGCTCAGTGAATTCAAGCGTGGTACTGTCAATTTGTGAAATTTCCTCACTACCAAATATTCCATGGTCAACTGTTAGTGCTATTATGACAATATAACAAAATGGAAGCAATTGGGAACAACAGCAACTCAGCCATGAAGTAGTAGGCCACGTAAAATCACAGAGCGGGGTCAGCGCATGCTGAGGCGCAAAGTGCGCAAAAGTCACTAACTTTCTGCAGTCACTAGCTACAGACCTCCAAACTTTGTGTGGCCTTCAGATTAGCTCAGAACAGTGCGTAGAGAGCTTCATGGAATGGGTTTCCATGGCCGAGCAGCTGCATCCAAGCCTTACATCACCAAGTGCAATGCAAACGTCAGATGCAGTGGGGTAAAGCATGCCGCCACTGGACTCTAGAGCAGTGGAGACGTGTTCTCTGGAGTGACGAATCACGCTTATCTGTCTGACAATCCGATGGACAGGTCTGGGTTTGTTAGTTGCCAGGAGAACGGTACTTGCCTGACTGCAAGTGTAAAGTTTGGTGGAGGGTGGATTATGGTGTAGGGTTCTTTTCAGGGGTTGGGCTTGGCCCCTTAGTTCCAGTGAAAGGAACTCTTAATGCTTCAGCATACCAAGACATTTTGGACAATTTCATGCTCCCAACTTTGTGTCAACAGTTTAGGGATGGCCCCTTCCTGTTCCAACATGGCTGCGCACCAGTGCACAAAGCAAGGTCCATAAAGACATGGATGAGCGAGTTTGGTGTGGAGGAACTTGACTGGCCTTCACAGAGTCCTGACCTCAACCCGATAGAACACCTTTGGGATGAAGAGCGGAGACTGCGAGCCAAGCCTTCTCGTCCAACATCAGAGCCTGACCTTACAAATGCGCTTCTAGTTCAAAATTCCCATAAACACACTCCTAAACCTTGTGGAAAGCCTTCCCAGAAGAATTGAAGCGGTTATAGCTGCAAAGGGTGAGCCAACTCCCTATTAAACCCTACAGATTAAGAATGGGATGTCATTAAAAGGCAGACGTCCCAAAACTTTTGGCAATATAGTGTATATATTATAGGTATCAAATTCCAAATCTTATTTATATTACATAATATCCGTATATATTTATGTTAATTGAAACTGAATGTTTAACAATACACTGTAAAATTCAACAGTGATTCTAACTAACACTTTTTAGTTGACTTTGCTTAGTGTCTTAACTTAATAGTAAAAATCTAGTAATCTGTACTATTCACATACTATTCCTTGTTTACTCAGAAAAACCAAGTTAGGATTAATTGATTGGTTTGAGTGCCATTTTGTCAAGCAAAAAAAATAAAAAAAAAATACAACTCCATTGTGGTGATAAGTGTTCACTTTCGTTTGGCACTTGGAACATTTATATTATTATATCTCTCTTTCTGATGCAGTGATGCAACAAGAAGTCATAGTTATTTGGTTTCAAAGGAAGAGAAGTAATAAATAGGTTGCTTTTAAAAGTTGACCTAGCTTCTGACTGATAAATTAACTATAGTTAATGATCTTTTCAAATTAACCTATGTAATATTTCCCTTTATGTCATATAATGATTGTTTACAATGTTATTGATCATTTACAATTGTATTGCTAACACTTACGCCATAAACACCTGTGAAACTTTTAATTGGGTTGATATAATCCCTATTATCAATATCCTGCAGCTGATCATGCTTCAGTCACACACAGACTTCAACATTCAGCATCAAAACACAACAATGGTAACAACTATGGTTGCTATACTAAGTCAAGAGTAAACCTAAATTAAAAGAGTACTACAATAAGTACTGTTCTTTTTAAAGTTACTAGAAGTCTTGTGTAAGTGAACTAAGCATTTGTTAGCACAACATACTATTCCTATTTCACTTTACTTGTTTTTTTTAAGGCAATCTGCTTGCATGCTTTTTTCAAGTAAGTCTAACTAATTAGAGCTTACAGTGTAGTTGTTAAAGTAAAACTGCTGATGTGTAATTGTTGTCAATTTTGCTCCTTTGACCAACAAGAGACATATTTATAGGGTGTTTTCTTAGAATAGTTGTATGTGTATAATGTGTATATGTGATCCTTTATAACCCAAGACAAATTTCAATCACTTGTTGATGTATAATAAAGTCTTTTAAATTTGAAAATCTATTACTATGTAGTGACCTTTAATTTGGGGGAGGGACTTTATTGCGTCAGAGATGTGTCACTTTGCTCACAGCTGATTGGTCCATTTTTGGTTTGAGATCTCTAACAAAGAACATAACCTACCCAGGAGCAGGTTAGCCGCGAAACGCAAGTTACTATGGCACTGAACACTGCTAAAAGCCACTAGAGCCACAATCATGGTGCCTAAAACCCAGGGTTGGCGCAAACTAAACTGAATCATACCTGGCTACTAGCCACCTAAACCGGCTTAATGGTGTGGGCCCCTGGTATCCAAATAATAATAATTATTATTAATATAAAACAATAGACTATAGGCATTTAACAAGTGGATTTGTAAGATAAAGTGTCAAATTGCCAAGTCTATGCTGAACATACCTCCTTAAACAGCTAAAATGATATGGCTATTATACAGGACATAGCTACTGAACCTCTCAGCCTTCTCATGAACACTGCAATCTCTCAGCATACACAGCTACCCCTGCGTCTCCATCTGAAAACAACTCTCAGCATACACGACAAGACCGAGAGCGTGAAGGAAGAAGGATGGTGGCTCTTTAAAAATAAAGTTGGAAGCAGTTTTGGACAAGGCAGAGGGAGGAAGAGTAATTTGAATGGTTGTGCTAATGGCCTGAGGAGGAGCAGCACAGCAGTAGTTTCGCTGATTCGATGGCAGGTCATCGCGACAGATGTTCCCAACATATGTGGAGAATTAATTACCCACTAGTAAACAAAATCTGTGATGCAGAGAGTCGTTTTGTCCAAATTTCTTTCGTTTCGCTGTTATTAGGGGCATAATTTTTCTTGATCAGCCATGCCCACTCCAGTGCAAGAGCCCAGTAATGGGTTGCGCTGAAGGGCTGCACGCAGCACAGACGGGTCTTTAATTGGCAGAGTTGATTGTCAGCCTGCACAATGTGAAAGCCCTTGATTATCTAATTGGTTGATTGAAGCGCAGCGCGCCTGCCAGGCCACTTCACCTACTTTTTCTCCCAGCGGCTGGAATGTCGGGAATGTTTTTGCTGAGAAGAAACAACTTGGCAGGAGGAGAACACACACTGGTGAGCTTTCGGCTGCCAGTGCAGAGAGACGAGCGAGCGCATCTCTGGGCCCAGACAGGAGAGGAAGTACTGGATAAATAACAGGAAGGGAAGCTGCACGCATAGCTTAACAACCTGAATAAAGCACCACTTAGAAGTGAGGACAATTAAGTGCTATATTCATTTCTTTATGTCATTATATTGGTTGGTGCGATGCTAAAAGTTTCGACTTAATTGAAAGATGGAGACATGCATTAACCAGGCACGCTGTATCTCAAGAAGCTAAAATGAAAATCAATTCATAAATAAGGAATGACATTGTCCTCACAAACAAGGCAGAAAATTGCAAGAGGTAGTTAGAAGTCTCTCAACATCAAATAATATTGATTTTCCACCTCCTTGTTCACACCTTCAGTTTAATATTAGATTACTTAAAGAGGCACCCCCTCAAGGTGAATTATGCATTTCAATATGAAGCAGTCGGGTTAAGAAAACCAGTCAATTCATATGACACGTCTGAATGCTATACATACTGTCAAAACGAGAGATTTTGTAGCCTAATTCCTAGTAATGGGAGAAAACGCTTATTTTTCAATCAGATCCCATGTGGCTAACACACACAATGCCAATATTTATATTGAATCAGACATTATGTAAGGATAATCTGAGGATAAAATGGATAACGATAAGCTTAACTTTATAATTTAAAACTGCCATTTTCAACATTATAGCCCATAACTGCAAATTCGTCTTCTTCTTTTTTTTAAAAGAATAATTACAAAACATGAATTACACGAACTCCATCAATCGTTTAACAACTTTTGTTTAAAATAAGCTTACAAATGTTGTCACATACAACTTTTATGGACATTTTGGTCCTCCGATCCCTATTTCTATTCTGAAGAATTTTTACAATTTACAGTAATTTAACATTTACTTTACAATATAGGGTTTTAAACTATTTGTTATACAATTGTCAGCATTAAAGAAACCTACTATCCTAAACATTTAATTGAATATAATGTTTAGCAAACATTTAATTTGAAAAAATACAGCCCCGCTGCCCCAGTGTACATTTTTGTCATTTGAATTTAAAAACTCTTTGCCCAGTCTATCACCAAAATGATCTATATATTGCTCTAGCACCCCTAATTAGTGCCTTAATCATATAGTTGAGTAGGAGACATTTTTAATGCAGCATGGCAGTGCGATTAGCTGTAGAATTTAGAGAGAATGATCTCTGAGGTGTGACTAGTGTTCCTTACAGACTACCATTCACGTCAGGATTTCCAAAAAACAACTGGTCAGCAGTAAAGGAAAATTACCAGTTGCTTGAGTGAGCTAAAGCTAACCATATGTGTGATTAATTCACAGGAAGAAATCCAAAGACTTATTTCTTCATTATGTCACTAGCCCATATTGATTGTATGACAGTTTTTCTTCAAGATGACAACAGTGGGAAAATATAGTCTGATTCATTTTTTCCAGCTCTCAGTAGTGATGGTCTGGCACTGTATTAGCCTCATGCTTATAATGATTGCTCTTCTATTTATTTTCATGAACTGTCAAAAAAAAATCTGCTTTTGAAAAGTGTTGTAAAATAGCCAAACACCTGCGACCACACTTCAAATGAAACCTATATTACTGCATCACATTGCTTGGCAACTATACACAGCCTACCGCTAGGCTAATGGACTATATTATTAGAGGTAGGGTGGGCAATTTCGGAGAGGTTAGCAATAGAAAGTTAACTATGAAAACATGAGAGGTCACATTAGGTTAAGATTTCTGAAATGGAAACCGGGGACATTTCCTATTTGAGTGGTCAAAATATCACTAAAATCTCATTTGTTATCATCCTTTAATTAAGACAATACATTTTTTAATGTTTTTGTTGTTTCTGTTGTTGTAGGCTCCCTATATTATTATTAACATTAATAATTGTTATGATTTAGTTTGATTATTAGGATTTTTGGTCTGGATTTAATACAATTCACCTAACCCGCAAAAAACGAACAAAAAAAACAATGAAAACAGTTAATAGTAACCATTGTAAATAAGAAGCAGTTCAAAACAAATGTTATAACATTACATGCACTGTAACAAATTTCTGTAGTTTTCACAGCATTATTACTGTAAAATGAGCAAAAACTTACTGTAGAACCTGTATACAGCATGTTGCTGTAGATCTGCAAAGCATCATGGTCTTTTTTCAACGGCGGGTAAATTCTACAGTAATTTTTTTTTTCCTGTGAATCACAATACAGCAATTTCTTTTTTTTCAGCCAAGGAAAGCTACGAGATTTCCCACTTTCATCAGAATTTTTACTTCAGAAAGGTAACATAATTTATTTCCAAAGTTTACTCTTGTAAAGTCACCTGTTTGTTCAACTTTAAGAGTGCACTGAGAGAGAAAAGAGTAATGAGCAGCACACTTCCTAGTAAACTCGTCTCATGTTGTGTGTGCATTTTATAATTTTATTACCACAAATATATATTTCTGCATGATTTCGATATATATTTTCTAGTCTGGCAACATTTGATAACGTCATTAGTTTATAGGAGGATAGCATTGTTAAATAAAAATTTAATTGGAATTGTGTATGTAATCTCTTTTGGTGCAGATACATCACATAATATGATCACTTTTTTTTCTGTCACCACTTGCGCGTGAGGCAGTGAGCCTGGAGCCAAGCCTGCCGACTCTCGACGGTCTCGAGCTGAAAGAAAACGCAGCTGAGGTACATTAGGCCTAAGACTTAACATATTTTTCATAGTAATTCATCATGATTTTTCTGAACGTAAACCCCCAGAAACGAGATTGGTGAAATGCTATTCAAACGGGAGCATGGCATGGGCTGTACTGTATTAAGATTTGTCTTATCCGGCAACATTACATTTTAACTTCTTTAATTTGATGTCTAACGTTAGCACTGTGAAATGACATTAATTTAAAATGGTGTAATTTTCTGTATTTATTGGCGCGGTAGCCGTTTAATAATCTCTCATTTTTTTCTCTTGCTTGCTGTTGCCGCCTGAGGAATCAGACATTGAAGTTAAGCGGGCCGAGAAAACGCAGCTAGAGGTAGCAGCTATCTGTTAAGCTACGTTACTTAACATATTTTTAATAATTTCATGATTTTTCTGAACTTCATTGCCTTCAAGCTACAGAAACTATAACGTTAGATTGTTAATAGCCTAATTTGAAGTGCCATTCCCGACTTTTAGGAGCATATATTGTATTAATATTTGTCTTATCTGGCGAAATTACATTTATAACGTCTTTTATTTGATTAATTCAAAGGTCCGGATTAGCAGACGAACTGGGAAGGTGGTCCAAAAAAAAAAAAACCGAGTGCCTCAATCCACACGTGGCATCATTCATCAGGGACTTCATTGAGTATGACTGGCAGAACAACTAATACCAGGTGAGACTTTTAATTGTTACCTTGAATACCTTGGAATAACTGGAAGCCAGTTTGGGTGGGTAGTTGGTGGTTGAAAGTCAGGGGTTGCCCGCAACTTGTCTATTAAAGGGATAGTTCACTTTAAAATGTACTCTCAAGTTGTTTCAAACCTGTATGAATTTCTTTCTTCTGCTGACCACAAAAGAGGATATTTTGAAGAATGTCGGTAACCAAACAGTTAACTGGAGCCAGTGACTTCCATAGTAGGAAAAAAAAAATTCTATGGAAGTCACTGGCTCCAGTTAACTGTTTGGTTACCGACATTCTTCAAAATATCCTCTTTTGTGTTCAGCAGAAGAAAGAAATTCATACAGGTTCGAAACAACTTGAGGTTGAGTATATGATAATAGCATTTTCATTTTAAAGTGAACTATCCCTTTAGGCCTGCCAAGCATAATTTTCAAATCATGCAGTTTTACAGCGTCAACACAAGGTGATTCAACAACACTGACATGAAAAACAGGAGGAACATTGTGTGACAACACCAGCCAGTTAGAATACTTTTCCATTCTCAACTCACAAACATTTACCATACATTTCACTGTTGAATCACTAACTGTAAACATGGTATTGTGGCAGAAATGTGGGATATTCATGTACAATTTTATAATATTATTCATGTAGACAGTTATTAAATATTAAAGTAATGGCAAATGACAGAAACCAATACTGTCTAATAAGAGTCGAGTTGCAACTCCATAAGAATATTTACATTTTATATTTTAAAAATAGGTTGTTATTTTTACAGATGTTACAGTTTGTGTTAACGAAAATAAATGTACATTTTACATCTTTATTCAAGCTATAAAAAAAAATATCAGCCCCGGGGGATGCTACTCCACAAACCACCAACAAAGCATATAAAAAATACTAATATTTATTTAAAACTTTTATGTATATGTCATCAACCCATCTGTCTTGCTTTTAAACATTTACATTAATAATGAATTTCTTCCTCTACAGGGTAGAAGACTCCAGCCCAGGAAGTCCAGGTCAAGTTTTTAAAGAATAATAGTTATGAAAAAAAAAAAAAACTTCTTGGAGAAAAACAATATTCAGGTTTGAAATCTTGCTGCTTTTAAAGGGATAGTTCACCCAAAAATGAAAATTGTGTTATCATTTACTCACCCTCAACCTGTATGAATTTCTTTCTTCTGCTGAACACAAAGAAAGATATTTTGAAGAATGTCGATAACCAGACAGTTGATGGGTCCCATTGACTTCCATAGTATTTTTTTTTCCTACTATGGAAGTCAATGGGACCCATCAACTGTCTGGTTACCGACATTCTTCAAAATATCTTTTTTTGTGTTCAGCAGAAGAAAGAAATTCATACAGGTTGAGGATGAGTAAATGATTACACAATTTAATTTTTTGGGTGAACTATCCCTTTAAATCATTTAATTTTTATAGATTTGTAATTTTACCCTAACATTTGAATACATATTGATTTTTTTTGTTTGCTCAGAAAAGTGTTGAAATGAAATGAATTGTTCACAGAGAAATGTTAACTTATTGAAAAAAATGTATATGTTCAGAAAATATATAGGTTTGAAATCCTGCTGTTTTTAAATCATTAAATTTTTATACATTTGTAATTTTATCCAAACATTTTAATAAATATTGATTGTTTTGTTTGTTCAGAAAAGTGTTTTTTGTATGTTCAGATAAGTGATGAAATTAAATGTTCACAGAAAAATTGTAACATTGAAAAACATGATGCTATACTATTTTTATTTTATGAATTTTTGAAATTAAAAGTGAGAAAATAAATGGCATTTGTGACAGTGTCTTTATTTTAAAGTACACAAAATTAATGCAGTAATCCCCATTACAGTAGTAGTTATGAAATACAGTACTGTGATTATTACTGTAAAAAAATTTACAGTAATTTTAAAGTTACTGCGATTACATTTACAGTAAGAATACTGTGAAATGAAATACAGCAACTTACTAGCTAATTGCTGCCAGCAAGTTACTGTATTTTTCACAGTATTCTTTTTACAGTGTGACTTAAAGGGATAGTTCACCCAAAAACGAAAATGTTATGTTTTTCTGCTTACCCCTAAGGCATCCAAGATGTAGGTGTCTTCGTTTCTTCAGTAACACAAATTAAGATTTTTAACTCCAACCGTTGCTGTGTGTCACTCATATAATGCTTGTCATTGGGGTCTAATTCTATTAAAGTAAAAAGATATATACATAGATACCTCATAAGTGCCTGTGTGGATCGCTCGAATGAGGAATCTACGTATACATATCTATGACCTGGCCGGAATTTTGACCTCACTCACGGGAAGTGATGGCAGTCTGGAGAGCTGAAGACATTCATCTGATATGAGGTGAAATTTATTGCATAAATACCGTGATCGTTTCGTGTCTTAAGACATCAATGTGTCGTCACGAGCCGCAGGGTTTAATTTGAAGTTGTCTGTCCATGTTTTTTTTACTCTAGAATTAGACCCCATTGACAAGCATTATATGAGTGACACACAGCAACGGTTGGAGTTAAAAATCTTCATTTGTGTTCTACTGAAGAAACAAAGACACCAACATCTTGGATGCCTTAGGGGTAAGCAGAAAAACATCAAATTTTCGTTTTTGGGTGAACTATCCCTTTAACAAAAACACATTACAAAAATAAAACAACATAAATATGATAACTAAAACTATTTAACAAATATTTTAACATTTCATAATTGTATTTAATATATAAACTTTTTTTTTTTTACTTCAAATGTTTTGTTACGTTTGTGCTTGAAAATAACTTACTATCCTTAATTGGTCTTGTTATTTGCATTTTAGGCTTTTTTTTTTTTCCAGATGTGCGGTAATCACTGCTTTGTGACTGCTGAACTTTTGGGGACAAAACAATGCCGCACCTGTTGAGGCTTGGTTGTAAAGCACATAAACAGTATTACTTTAATGTAACATGAATAGTTAGTATACTACCTTGAAAGCGGTAACAATGTATTTGATATTTGGCGATAATGCTGCTCTGCTCTCGGTTACATTCTTCATGAAGTAGAAGCGGCGCGCGACCAAATAGGGTCAGCATATCTCACACAGCCATCTACTGGTGTTACGATAGCTCCTATAACCATCAGCTGCTGTATGTTGATTGGGCGATTTTTTTGCAATATATCTGTGGGTTGTTTTGAACGAGCTGTAAAACGGGGACATTTCCATGGACAGCTCCAGTCGGGGACAGAACACCAAAAACAGCGCATACTTTTGACTTTTACTTACATTTTGCAGCAAATATTATACTTTCTACTCCACTACATTTCTACAACGTTCCGTTACATATTCGTTACATTTTCTGATCAGTTTCAGGGCTCGACATTAATGCGTGTCCGCTTGTCCGGGACAAGTGGATTTTTTGAAGGGGCAAGTGAAAGAGAATTTTACCTGTCCAACCAGACAAGCTGATTAAAACATCAATAACAAAAAAATTCAGAACCTCTAACCGACGTATTTTTCCCATGTCGGTTATTCCGGTTTTAGTCACGTGACTCCGCCTCATCAGTCCCATCAAGTGCAGTTTGCAGGCACACAGAGAGATGCAGGAGCAGTTATCTTTGTTTATAGATGCCCAGAATCACTATAGTAACTGCATGTTTTACACAGTTTATACAGGTAAGTTAATTGCCGTTCTTATAGCCTACACGCTGCCCCACACACACACAGACGGCGCGCGCAAGCCCCGAAGCCAGATCGCTTTCACTTTCGTCCTCATAAAGTTTGTCAAGTAAATGCGTTTAAAAGCTTGCCAGTTTGAACATTTAAAGCGATTGTGCACTATTCAAAAACAACAATACGGAAAACGTATCTGTTCAGTGCTGAGCTTTTTTCTGTGACACAGAGAGCCGAGTCGTGTCGCGTCTCTGACAACCTGCGCGGAGCTTTGTCATTTGTATGTGTTTTAAAGCCTGCCAGTTTGAACATTAAAGTGATTTTAGACCGTCAGATGTGTATTATGTTGAACTAATGCCTGATATGTTGTGACAAACGAACACTCAGACAGAAGCTCGCACATCACGTGAAGATCGCGAGCAGAGAGCAGCGCAGAAACGCAGTGTCAACGCTGTCCTGTGACTAAAGTAAAGTCACTAATGTAGCTTAGAAACAACCGTTATAGGCATATAGTTTAATAGCTTTGAAGTGAGTACAAACTAAGGCTGCGCAATATATCAAAATATCGCAAACGTACATATCGCAATATGCATATCGCAAGGGCACGCAATATCTGAATGATTTTAATAGGCTACTTCAACATTGTGAAAAGTGTACGTTTTAGGTTGACGCATATAGCAGAGAATAGACTGGACACACGACTGTTATTCATGTGACTTGCTTGACGATAAACAGAGTTATTAAATGCAATAACTTGCGAAAAACAACTGTCTGCTGTCTGACACACACCGAAACGTGCGCACAAGCCGTTCTTTTTTTCCGTGTCTTGTTACACACTCAAACTGTCAAATACACATACAGTTATGTCAAAATGGCTGTCTTGATGAGTATTCATGTAAACACAGTCGGTTATGCTTTAAGTGAAAGATATCAGTTGGGGAAATAAATAGATTTTACACACTTAAAGCAATATCGTATCGCATATCGAATATCGCATTATTTAACAAGGATATCGCATATCGCATTTTTATTCAATATCGCACAGCCCTAGTACAAACCACAGCTTCATAATGAATAGAGACGGTATGAGTAATTCACACACACAATCACTCTCTCATTAATGCATTCAAATAAATGTAATGTAGGCCTACTGTGTTAATGTATCTGTATCTGATGTACAACAAGCAGAAATCTGCCCCATAGACAATAACTACTGAAAGTTTCCTTCAAGTATTTTAAAATCACAAAGAAATGCACTTTTTCATTAGAAAAAAATGTCCACCTTTAATAGTAGAAAATATTTACAGTAAAAACCTTATCAGGAACTTACTCAAAAACCTTATGAGGGCAAAAAATGGAAAGCAAAAAAAAAAGAAGCAAAATAATCGTTCATTAATTGTAATCGAGGTAAAAGGTTCAATTAATCAAGGTTTTTATTTTTGGTCAAATCGTTACAGCCCTAGATAATAATATATAATGTAATGAACTGACGGTCACTGAGCTGTTGAGGCTCGCGCAGCCTCATGAGGAGAAATGGAAACAAATCAGCGCTGCTCACACAGAGAAACTCATTCACATACTGCAGTAACAATTCAAAATGTGAAGTTTTTATATTTATAACATATAATACAGTTAAAAAAACATCACACAACCAAGAGTGCTGTTTTCCTGAATACCATCACCAGACTGATTTCATATGAAAGCTCCATAAACAATTAATTAACATGAAGTCACTTGCATTTTAGATGCAATATTGACTGTTTTTGTTCTATTTCAGCAGCGAAAATATTTCCAAGATCACATCAGAACCATAACGCATCTCACAGCAACAGTGTGTTACTGAATGATTCAGGGTTTGAATGAATCGGTTGAATCAAAGATTCAATGACCTGTTCATAAACGACTGCCTCATTCCTGAACGAATCAGCCGTTTGAACGAATCGACTCAATGACTATCTCATTAAGACCTGCCGCCACCTGGCAGCTTAGTTTCATGTTTAAACATTCTTTCCAACATTTCTTATTGGTATTCAAAAAAATATTTAAAACAGTCTCATAACATTATTTAATGCAGTTGTAATTTTTCAGAGTAAATTATTTAATTGATTGGTAACAGTGTCTTATGCCCTTTATAAAAAGGTAAAAAATATCATAAATATGCAGATTTAAATATATCAAAGCTGATTGAACACTGGTGAGAATATTTCTTCAGAACAATGATATTTAACTCTGCATGATCACCCATCACTTAATTAAAATGCCACAGCCCATACTAGTTTTTTTTGTGTTTTTTTTATTTATTAGAATATAGACATTAAGAGAATAAATTGTTATGCAAGTACTTTTACTTTTAAGGCAAGTTTATGTTTATACTTTAAGTTTATACTTTAATACTTAAAGTACATTTAAAATCAGGTACTTTTTACTTAAGTAGGGTTGTCATTGTGGTATTTCTACTTTATCTCAAGTAAATATATCTCTGGTTATTTGTACTTTTACTTAAGTACTGAGATTCAGTACTTCCTCCACCACTGAGAAAGTGGAATGCCTCACGCAGTTCAAAATGCTTACACTAGGCTATACATCCTAGTCTTATGTCTTGCCAGTTACACTTTTTTTAATATAATTTAACTGAAAGAAGAATGTCAAATACACCAAGGATGGCTTGAGGGTGAGTAAATCATGGGGTAATTTTCATTTTAAAGTGAACTAATCCTTAAGGTGTAAGGGAAGGTTCTAATTTGTAATTATAGATGTAATCACAGAAATGAATTACAGATGTTATTACATGCAGGTATTTTTAAAATATAAGTACAATGTAAAACATGTATGTACACAATAAGTGCACTGTATCAAATTATTAATTACAATTTTAGTACATTGTAGTTAATGACACATAATATAAAAGAGCACTCTCCAAAGCCATTCCTTCTTCAAAACACATGAACTCGTACAGCAATGCATCACGAGACAGCATTCAATTACCTCATGTCTCAAAGAACATAAAATTATAATAACATTGAATGTAAACAACTAACAGAGCTCTTACTTGTAGCACCCGACTGCTGCAGATTAATTTTGGTGTTAATAGTGTTGACACAGAAACACATAAATGCGAGTCTAAGGACGTGAACAGCTCTAGGCAGAACGTCACGGGTTGCCATCTCTTAATTACGGTAGTTATGGTGTGAACGCAGCATAAGCTCATTGTTTTGGTTCAGGAGGAACTGTAATAGGCGGCGGCTGTTTGTTTGTGGGGCTTGGTGTGTCTATTTACAACTCTGCATAGCCTTACGGAAGGCACCAAATCTGATGACATTGGATGTCTGCGCGAGCAGGGTGCACGGAGGTATGGAAATACATATGTGGACAGGCAGGTAGGACATCATATCATTGCATTGGGACCAAACTTTTTTTTTTTTTGTCTTGAGAGGAAGATATATGTACGTGTTTTAATATTTAGACCACTTATATTATTGATTGCTATCAGGATGTGAAGAGTTTCAACCAGTATAACAAAAAGTGTTCAATGCATTTTTTTTTTTAAATTGTGATTGTTATTATTATTAATAATAATACACATAATTATTTCTTGACCATAGATGTCTCATGCGGTTCTGCAGTTTCATAAGATGGGCCACTTGAAGCCAACAGTGATTGTTTTGGCACAGTAATGCACAGCATCAAGTGGCTTTTTGCCACTCAAAGCTGGTAATCATGTCAATGATAATGATAACAATAACAATAACAATGATAATTTTTTTTTTATAGTCTAGTCTAGATTCCTATATAAGAGATGGTTTTGTTTAATTATATTATTAAAATGTAAATAAAAAATATGTTTCTGAATAAAAGTTCATTTAAATTCAACATTCAAACTTAAAAAAATGGAATTACCCTTTATGAGTCCAGTTTGTCCACAAAAAAGATGGACCAACTGTACTGTACAGTAACAAAGAGAACATGCTTGCATTATGTTAGGGGCATCATGATAAATTTAAGCCTGTGTTTTCCCTCTTTTTTTCCTTTCCTCTGGTCTCCAACGTCCTACACAATCAATCAGCGCCTCCACCCCCACCCCCTTTATTTCCCTGTCTGCTGGATTTCGGATCACTGAATGTAAATCCTTGACAAGGGTATCTATATATAATATTAATGTGCACTGTGGAGGGTTCCCTGTGAACAGAGAGCTGACTGCCAAATAAAGAGTGATCAGAGGCAGGTTACCCATCCTCCCTGGTCCTCTGCAGCTCTCACCCCCAGGATGGATGGGGCATCATTAGGCAAAGGAGCTCGGCCATTCTCCACAGAAACGGCCAAGTCGGAGGTACCCATCAATCTAGTGGCGCCTGTGCTCCCTCAGATACTGTCAGAGCGTTAGGTGCGGAGGGGCCTGCGTTGGTGTTTGAAGACCCTCTGTGTCACCTGCAGCTCGTCTCATCTGCAGGCATCTGGGGTGGCCGCCGCCAAGCTCTTCTATGATGCTCACTCCCCCTTCTAATTTATTTACTGCAGGAAATGGCCACCAAGGAGAAAACGGACAGGGAAGGAGAAAACAAAAATGTTGCCATCTACCCACCAGTGAAGTGGCCTACGGCTTGGGTTTCGCTACAGGGGATGGCTGAATCCCTGAGCGGTTAAAGTAACCTTTGCTAAGCCAGCAGAATAGTTGTTACTTAAACCAAATTCTTATGGGCGTATAAATCCACATCACATTCCTGTGGCACTCACACCACAAATGCATGCTGGGAACATTCAAAAGTCCCAACGACGATCATGCACTGTTAATTTCAACACATTTATTTTTTTGTTTGATCATAATTCTTATATTTTGCTGAAAATATTTCAAATTAGTCAATATTTCATCATGACATAATCAATAATTGTGATCAAAAATGTTTTATTTTAGTCAACGAAAATAATATAAAATGTATCATATATAGTGATATTTATAATATCCTATAATATATTAAATAAGGCTTTAGTGGATGAGCAAAATAAAAAAAAATTCTAATATTCAAACATTGGTACATGTACTATTTAAAAATGTTCGAGATGTCAGAAGAGAGCCTTCCAAAACATCTTTGCATGCTTCCTAGCAGATAGATAGCAGATAGAGGGGAAAAGCATTGTCACATCCAAAAGATGATATCACACCCAAGAACAAAGCCTGCTGGGTATTGTATCTAATTGATTTCACTGTTTGTTATGTTAATCTAATAGAGAAAACCGTGGGATATTTAAATCAAAAGGGAGAGCTGTCAGTTCAGGTCCAAAGAGGAGAACACAATGATACTGAATTCTGCGTCAGGCTATTGGTAATCAATCGGAATGGAGCTGGCATTGAAAAACTGTCTGCTTTGCAATTGTGCTCCGTTTGAGCAACAATTTGAAAATAACAGTGAGAAAAAAGGGATTGTGACAAAGTCAATATGGAGAGCCGTTTGAAGGACAAATGAGAGAATTGCAAAGTACCCGGGTCTTTGTTACCTTGTCTGTCTGGATGCACGTGGCAGCGGCATTGAGAAGAGCTGAATGGAGCTTTCAAAGAGCAACACAATCAAAAGCCAATAACGCAACAGCTGAACAGAGACACATGAATATTCTAATGCAACCACTGTGTTGTACAGCAGTAAATCAAATGCCCGAGGGCATGAGCTAAGTGAATATTTCTCACGCATTTTCAATATTACTGAAATATTAATGAGAGAACTTAAATAAGAAAATCCCTCCCTGGACCTGCTTTACAATCAAATTTAAAAGCGGAGCCCTGTGTCAGCTGTAGTATCATTAATATTATGGATGTTTCTGTAATCATTCCATCAGAGAACTGAAGCTCTGCATTTCTCCCCGGACGACATTACTGTAGCAAACCGAAAAATGACAAATGATTCATCGCATTTTGGACATTTTGCAAATTCATCAAGCCGATACGGTGTCACTGGTACCGCTACGATTTACATTATTTAGGGTAAATGGATGAGCAACTTTCTTAGAGGAAAGTATCAAACGAGAACAATATTAATAATTACTAAGTCGGATTTGCTCTTGAATCAAATCTGTTTACAGCGAGTCTTTGGGGAGGGAAATTTCATTATGATGAAAATGTACCTTCAACCTTAGTTCAACCAGTTTATAGTTGAACAAGTTAATAGTTACCAGTTGATGTCAAGCTCCGTAAAAGTAGTCCATACGAGTTCATTTAATAAATTTCCTTTTCATCTTTCATCTTCAGTTTTAAAGGGTCATTAAACCCTGTTTCAGCAGCAGTCAGTTCTCACCACAGTTCTCATTAAAAGCATCAAAGCTTCCCACAAATGCACACTGCAAATAACCATTACACGCAACACAACATTGTTTTGTAAGCTCACTGTAAATTGCACAAATACATCGGAAATATATATGAACACCCTGTTGCATCTTTGATAAGATTTGAGGCTTATTTTGCCATGTTTTTATAAGCCGTGTGATTGGTTAAAGGGTCGTAAAGACCGGTTACACTCACAGTGTGGATGAATCGCGTTTGTTTCAAAGAAGAGAATTTATGTGACGTAGAAGCACCTCTCAGCAGTTGTGGCCTAATGGTTAGAGAGTCAGTCTGGTAACCCGAAGGTTGCAAGTTCGATTCTCAATACCGGCAGGAAATGACTGAGGTGCCCTTGAGCAAGGCACCTAACCCCCAATCGCGCCACAGCAAAAATGGCTGCCCACTGTTCCAGGTGTGTGTGTGTGTCCACGGCTTGCAGAGTGAGTGTGCATTTACTTAGATGGGTTAAATGCAAAGGATAAAGCAGAAAATGGATTACTTTCACTTTTTTCCCCACTGTCATAAGAAAATTAATGCGTGCTGTCATGAATAATAATTAAGCAAGGCGTCTTCTCATAGGATAAGGACATGCAGTCTCATGAATAATGAGACACAGAAGAGTCATCGATGTACTATAATACAAGAAAACATCACATCCTGTGACAAATTTAAACCCGGAGGTTGAAAATAGCGCAACAAGTTTAACATTAACTAGTTTTCTCCTGCAATTAAAACAAACGGATGGTAACATTGACTACTATTCTATTCTGTCCAACACACATAACTCATTAAATTTGGTTGAGAGTTTCATGACCCTTTAATTATCATCCAATGGTATAAAATGTATTAAAAATTGTTTTTAAAAACTGAATAGGGAGTAAATCTAAAATCTTTCAGTTTACTAAACTTGACAACAACATCAACAATAACAACATAAAACCTTGCTGGGAACACCAACATCAAGTGTATTTCAATTAATTGTATACATTTTAATGCTATGTATACAAAAGTACCATATATTTACTTTTTGATTCATATTTTCAAGTTCACATTTGAGTTAACTTGTTTATTTTAGAAAGTAATGCATATTTTCTGCGGTCTTCTTAAAAAAATAATTTTCCCATTCATTTGAACAAAATATGCTAAACTTCTCCATTTGTGTTCCACAGAGGCAGATTTTTTTTGGGGGGGAACAATATGATGAAGAGTAAATGACAACAGACAATTCATTTTTGGTTGAACTATCCTTTTAAGATATGGAGTTTTCAGGACAAATGTCTCCTGTGTAGTCGAGTATTACGGTAATACTCTGTTCTCTTGCTGCCATCTTTTGTCCTGTTCTATAGCTTACTCATGCTTTCTCCTTTTCATCTTTTGGACTCAGCCTCCCCACCATCCTGTCTGCCAAAGGAGTTTTTCCAAGGAGAACTTTTAGGGAGGGGAAGAGGAGAAGGGGGTTTATAAGAGCTGGAGTTGAGGGAGAGGGGTATCGGACTTGTTAGTCCACCACTGTCCAATTTGTTGAGGGTGGTGCGTTTGATTAAAGCAGGGGTCCCTCCTGCTGCTCGCCCCTCCCATCAATCACAATGATAAGTCCCAGAAAGGCAACATATTGCCTGGGAAGAGGACGGGGAGGGATATCAATTTCACTGTCGTGTCGTTCTCACTCCCACCCCAAACATCTCGCGCCGTTTTGGTAGAAGTGCAGACTGCCAAGGAGGAGGTGAAGGGGAGAGAGGATGTAGCAGTTCTGCTGGGGTTTGAGGGGGCAGCCAGGGCTCTGGGGATTGAGAAGGGGGCAGGTTTGCAGTTAGAAAGGCTGGTCAGGGTCAGTCGAAGTTTGTTAATGTCTTTTCCTTTTTTCCCCTTTTTCAGGTTAAATATGGTAGTTTCTAATACTGGACTCATTTGTGCTGACGCTGTTCGCACCGGGCCGTACGCCGCACGAGGCTGCATGGGCTAGCTTCCCTCCATTGTGCTGAAATACATATGAACTGCTTGCTTCCCCTGTCTTGTTAGCAACATCTATGACATTAAACCAGCTGCCAATCAATAGGTGTACAAAGGTGTGGATGGCAGACAAAGGTGAAGGTCATGATGACTGGCTTAGCTCTGAGGAAAAAAATAAATGCATGACCACGATTTCATAATAGCTGTTATTCTAATGAACTTAAATGACTTGGTCACATTCACCCTCCTTTACCGACATGGCCTCTTATGCAGTATTGTCATTTAGTCAGAGATTTAGAATAGCGATTGACTAAAAAGCTTTAAGACATTATACACATTCGTTATGTACAGGTAAACATGATGCAATATTATATATTTTTGAATACTGGGCAATCGATTAATCGCATCCAAAATAAATTGTGTATTTACATAATATAGATGTGTGTGTACTGTGTAAAAATATTATGCATACATAAATAAACACATGCATGTATATATTTAAGAAAAAAATTATATTTATAAATAAGATAACTATACACACACACACGTGTATGTATGTATGTATGTATGTATGTATGTATGTATGTATGTATGTATGTATGTATGTATGTATGTATGTATGTATGTATGTATGTATGTATATATATATATATATATATATATATATATATATATATACACATACATATACACACACACACACACACACACACACATACATACAGTAAATGTATACATACACACACACACACGCACACACACACACACACACACACACACACACACACACACACACACACACACACACACACAGTATATACATGCAAATATTTTTTAAATATATACATGAAGGAGTGTGTATTTATATATACACATAATAATTATATACAATACCCACATTTTATATGTAAATACAAACTTTTTATTTTGATTAATCGACTGCCCAGCACTTATATTTTCTATTATTTGGAGAAGTAATATTATATGTTATGCACAACAATGTCAAATAGAAATCAAATAATAATAATCGTCATAATCATCCTAAATTTCATTCATCAAATTTCATCGTTAAATAACAATAATCATCATCATCAATTTCATGTATATAATTTTTTTTATTTAAATTAAAATGAAGTAATACTCTTAATTACTTTACTTACGATTAGTGGTTTTTAGCACTAGTAGATCTACAAATTTAGACAATTTGTTTATTTATTTAGAATTATCATTTCTTTTTTGTAGATCCTGCATAAGCTGGAACTGACATCTTCTGTGAAGTGACAACATGTGTCTTTTTTCTTTGATAATCTTTTTATATCTCAATTAGACTTTGCTAAAAGTGCACTAGACTCTGCGTGCACCTCAATCAATTCTTTTTCATCTCCCCGAGCTGTCATCAAACATAACAAGATCACAGCAGGAAGTTCATGTCACCAACTTCCCCCTTGAACATGATAACTTCATCTGCCGCTAGATTTCTCCGCCAAAGCACCCATCCTGTCACATTCACACACTCAGGCACGTACAACCGTTACCAGCGTTTGCTTTCCATCTAATGGAATCAAATGCTGCAGAAACCCCAAACGTCAGCGCTTTTCATCACTTTGCATGGCCACTTTATTGTCCTTCTCTGTGCCTTTTGAATGATAATGATACAAATTACAGTTCGGCTATATTAATAGCTAAACCCGAAAGCAGAGAAAGAGAGAAGCGAGGAAGAGGGGAAAAAAAAGGTGTCTGCCTTTTCACCGTTGCTAAGTGCTAACGTGGGATTTCCTGAGCCCATTGTCATGTCAACTGGACCGGCAGCTATTCCATTGTGATGATAATGGATTCGGTGTTGTTGGCTCAGAGGTCACAAGGTCAACATAAGCTCCTTAATGGACTGTGAAATAACTCTAACTGCATTAACCTCCCCAGATCACATGGTGGGGAAAACACTCTCTCTCCTCAAATCAGAGGCCTTTATAGGCGCCACGCGATTGGATTGAATTTTAATTGGCAAGGCGTCCACCTGGCAGCAGTGCAGAGATTTTAATCTTTCAGAAAGGTGAGATAGGGAAAGATATGGTAAACAGACAGAGGTAACGGCTGACGGGGTTGTGAGGGTTAGAGCTAGAATACGGAAGGTCACTGTGGCTTGCCTTTAACAAAAATGACTTTTTACTTGTGCGTGTTTGCATTTTCATTGCTTCATTGTGCTTGCATGCTTGAACCATTGGGCATCTGTGCTCACATCCAAGAGTGGGCTTCCCTGGAGACGAGAGCCAGGAGGGGTGTCACGTCCTCACGTTTGGCAAAGGGAAACAAACGTTTAAATCACTGTGATTAGCGAGGCTTGGAATTTGGGGGCTTGACATTAAAATAATTGGGCTAGTTATAGGAAAAATTACAAAAATTAAACACAGTTGGAAAAAAGATACGTAATTTCCACTTAAAGCTTACATTTAGTCACATTATATAAGGAAAGTGTGGAAAATATTACTTATGTGAAATTAGCACACATAAAATGCTGACTATGAAATTTCCGAGACAAAAGAGGTGGCTATTTTAATTCCCAAAAAATAATAATTTCACCATCATTTACCACAGAATGGAATTAAATATAATTCTGTGGTTCAAACGTTAATGACAGTTTTGAATTCTCCTGTGATATATTCACTCCACTAAGAAAAATTCAACTTGTGTGAGTGTGAAAAGTGTTTTACGAGAGTTTATTTTCTAAAAATCCACAGGGCCAAAAGTGCCCGAATCCAAAAATAAAGTATTAGGCTGAGGCAGGTCTCTGGAAAGGCATAATACACTCTGTACATCTTTACGGTCAGTATCAAGCCACTTCAGCTAGGAAATTAGGGCATGCTTCAGGAGAACGCAAAGTGCCTCCACCCTCCTCCAGAGCAAATTGCAGGTGGCGAAATGAGGTGCTGAACTTCATAACGCTGATGGAGCATGTTCCGTGTGAATATAGGATAAACATCAATTAATTTCAGTCAATAAATAACGCTTTGAGGTCTTGCGTCAAAAAAGCCGAACAATTACTTTTCCATTTTTCTTGCCAAATGGGCTGATGAGGGAAAACAGGGGATCCGGCCGCGTAAATCAGTCTTAATTTTGCCTTCCCCATTAAAAAGCCGCCATTAAGACCCTCCTCGCCTCATTTCATCTTCTTCTTGTTTCACTTTTTCAATTTGTGCGAAAGGGGGAGTTCACTCATCATAAAATTTCACTTTGGCTGGCCTATCATTTGCATCTGAGCCAATAAATAGCAATTAGCATTAACAATTAAACCAGAGAGTGGAACCAATGCCCGCTCCCTTGGAAAGCTGATGAATGGCTACGGGGAGGCTTTTTTCAAAGGGAGCTGGGGGACATTAGCTTCCGTGGCCTTGCCGTAAAACCGCGCGCTCCAGGAAAGGAGTACATCCCAGGCTAAATGCTGATTTATTTGGCTCTAGACACATCTCTTGTGGGGGCCGAGAGGACGCTGTGCACGTCTGTGGGTGGCATATTTGTGTGAAGGAAAGATTACGAGGAATTTCTATCCAATCTGCCGCTGTGACTTCCCGCTAAAGTACATAAGTGTTATGTGGCCCATTTAGTTGTAGAGAAATCACATTTTATCCTCGCGCCTAGGTGAGACGAAGTTTTGCCCTTGCACATCACAAGCATACGTTTCCTACAAATCCGGACTATAGCCGTCTTGGCTGTACTTTTCTCAGTAATAACCGGAGCGCGACACCTCACGCAGTGTATTATCCGCGGGTGGCATATGGGTCTGTTTAGCCTGGTGTAATATGAAAGCACATTTTTAATGTTTCATTTTAGTGACCCGTTTTATCCCCCCTCAGCAGGACATGAAAGTAAAGTGCAGGTTTGAGAGAAATTGAGAATAACCTCTAATGATAAGATTCAGACACTCTCTAATGATTCAAACACAGCACCTCTGAGACGACGCCAGACGAGAAATTGCATCGGTTAATGACGTGATGACTTACTGCACGAGACCCCTCCTCTCCAGTCTTGTATGCCTGGATGCTCGGCTTTATGTACACAGTGGGTACGCCGTTCAACTCTGCTGAAAAGGAGATCATATTGTCCGTGCCTTATGATTGCTTTCGCTTGCATTAATCATCCAGTAAAGCACTGACACAGCGGTATGGGCGCCCTGCCTAACAAACCATAGACTAAGGACAGTGACACCCAAAAGCGAAAAAGGGGTTCTGGTGAAATTGGAGGAGAGCGGCAGTCATTCTTTTTTTCTTTCTTTTTTTTTATTAACATCACAGGCCCATTAGAAAGCTCCTTGTTCACCTTCAGTGGAGCAGCAAATGAAGAGGCTCCAGAGCACAGGACTCCTACCGTCTCCACGCGGCCACGGCGCAGGCCAGCACCAGTCATGTTGTAACGCTTGTAAGAAACAGATGTTCCTTCCCTGACAAATCTCCCCTTTTGATTTATTATTCATTTGCTCAGATCACAATGGAGAAGTCTTTGGCTCATTAATTAAATCCCACGCAAAAATAAAAAATAAAAAAAAACCCTGACCCTCACAAACTTATTACCAGCAAAATGACTTTGACACATCACAACTGAGAGAAATTTTTAATGAGAAATTTGAGAGAAACAAAATAGCATTCTTCAAAATAGCATTCTCTCTCTCTCAATCTCTCTCATATGTATGTGTATATATGTGAATAGCCTTAAAGTTTCTTATTCAAACAATAAAAATAAATATTAAATCAACAACATATTTAATATTGCAGAATAATTATATTCATACATGATGACATTAAAGTTCTCTACAAATAATACAAATAAAAACATGCATTATCTTCATGTGATAATAAATAGCATGTTTGGGATTGACATGTCATGTAAAATATAGAAAATGTTATGGAAGGAATTTGATGCATACATAATTATATATTTCAAAGAAAGAATGTTAAAAGACTGGGCCTGAAACCAGACAGCTTTTGATTATTGACATTTTAATATTTTTAATTACAATGACCAAAATGTTGATGTCTGACATTTACATTTATTAACCTATACATATATATTTATCATCATTCATTTCAATGCATTACATTAATAACATTTTGATTTGCTGTTAAAGAAACATTTTTATTATCGATATTGAAAACTAGGCTACTTATTATTTTTTGATGAATAGAAAGTTCAAAAGAACAGCGTTATAAATATCATTATAAATATCTTTACTGTCACTTTTGTCTCCATTTATCAAATACTTGCTGAACAGAAGTATTCATTTCTCAAAAATCGTACTGACCCCAAACATTAGAAGGGTAAATATACAGCATTTTAGTAAAAGCAATAGGCTAAATATCCCTGCTCCAACCAGATATCAGTCAATCATGACAGCCCGCTGTGCTTGTTATTAAAATCACACTACTTGTGAAACACAAGTATATTGTGTGCAATAGCTGCCAATTCCAGTGTGTCAAACGATCTTTTAATTAGTCCTTTTGCTTCACTTGTTGAGAGCAATTAAAAATGAGGAAGCTGTCCCACCGGTCAATCTCCAAAGTCTCACCAAACACAACGCCGCTCTGGGGGAAGTCATCGCACAGTTGGATAATGCAGATGTCTATGTCACACCCCAATTAGAGTGCTCTCACACTCCTGAAGGGTGACAGTCTCATAGCGACTGTGTGCCAATCACATTTTGTCATTTCTATGACATCATTTCGCAATCGTGGCACATGCCAAGTCATCCACTGAAGTCTTATCTGCATCCTGCTCATAAATAAACTGTGTCAAGTGAAATTTTATTGCAAGCTAAAATTGATTGTGTTGTTCCAGTACAGAAGCCTATAATCTGGGCTGTAATCCCTATAAATCCAGTCGTGATACAAATGTGACCAGTGCTTTTTATACAGGCCTATGCCCAGAGCCCTATACGAACGCTGCACAAAATTCATCTGACACACAGGATTTTTTAAGAGAACTTTAGCTGTTCCTAACATGTCTGGTGAGATCACATATCCCAAGGACTGTCAGACAAGATCCGGGGATTTCCAGTAGGTGAAGGTCAAGGACCATGCAATAACGGAGTCCGTGCCCTGAACAGAGAGAATGGTCACATGACACTCAACTTCTTCATTACATCTTCTGGAGAAGATTAAATACCTATGATTGGCATCAAAATGGATAAAGGTTTGATCTTAATGTTGTCCCCAGTTTCCCCATGCGACTGCTTTGTTTGATGAAAGAATGTAAAAATACCCCTCAAGTCCCGGCGTTTGAGGCGGTTCCTGATGCAAAAGCACTTTGGGAGCTGCTAAAATTAAGCGATGTCACTTCTCAATGACACTTTAATGATACTGGAGCTCAATGAAAGAGTTGGGATGCTTTGGAGCATCTGCTGGAGATAGTCAAACACACACACACACACACATCCAAATGACAGAAACTTCCTTTGTCCCTGCTGCCACGAGGACCGTGGGGGACGAGGCCGGTCTAATTAAGTCAATCCGTGGGGAGAGCTGGTGTCATTTCTACTTGGCATCAGCACTCTGGCACTGGCAGCATGGTTGGCATTGAGCATCTCGGAGGAGAGATGGAGAGACAGATTTGAGGAGAGAGATAAGTAGGAGACATGTAACTGATTTGGCACGCGCCGAGTGCTTTGGCATGTCTGTGGTTCGGCGGCTCCTGTCTCTCTCCATCTCCCCAGGCTCCTCAGTGTGTTTGAGTAAGCACTCTGTGTTCCGACAGCCCATGCCAGCAGAGCAGGTACAACATGCCTTAATAGAGTCAACAGAAATGACAACGGGGAGCCTGATGATCAGTCGAAGAACATCATCAATTAAAATGTCAATAGATTAAAACCAGTTTCACTGATTTTTGAGTTCAGGAAAACAACTGGCTACATAATGGCTACAAATGCATTTTCGGAGCTATTCAATTTCAATGTTTTGGTGCAACCTTTAGCTACCACTTTTTCATAGCTGTAACTCAGAATCAAAAAGTGTACTGTCATGACAAATATTTATAAGAAATATTTATAAGAAATAATCTAGCGTTCAATACCAAAAAGAAACTACTGATTTTGAGCTACATGTGTTTCTCACAGTCAGACAATTTCTTTACTGTTTAAATAAGGCTTGACATATGTTTATGAAAAACTTTTTAAACTCATATCAGGACAAAGGACCAACTTTGATAGTGCCTGATTTAAAATGTTTACATAACTATCTGACAAAAAGTAGGGACACAGCTGTGACAATGTTAAAGTAAAAAAAAAAGGTCAATTTGTGGGACGTTTTCAAACTTTTTACACTAAATATGTGTGTATTAAACTGCAGCATTCACTTGTTGAACATTCAATGAATAAAGGTGTGCTCATGTTAACAACTGCCCAAGAGGTTTTAGCATGAATGGCTTGTGGTAAACCAAGAGGGAGGATTACAAAGAGGCTCAAAAACATTTTTTTTTAGTGATTAGATGATGCAGAAACGCATGGATGCCTGCTGCCACACCGCACAAGAAGTCAGGATGATGCATATTCCCTCTGAAAGAGTATTAATAAGGGTGTAAGTAGGCTTGACCCCAGAGTCCACTCATATGGTGTCTATGCGATGCTGAATGAAGTTGGAAAGGGAGGGACGGCTCCTGCCAGCCCGATAACATGGGGGTGTTGGGCAGGGTGAGCAGGGCGAAGAGCTTAAGGGCTAAAGCAGGCCAGCAGCTTGGTGGATCGCACTAGCCTGGGGAAGCAGGGTGGCACGGCCGAGGTGCTGTCCGGCGGGAGATGACAGGAGTGGACAGGATGTCACCGGCAGAGCGCATGCCTTCATCCCCGCGCTCCTCCTCAGTCTGGCAGCTGGCCCCGCTCAGACACAATGTGAAGAGACAAGCCAGAGATGTTCTCTTTTTCTAAATGTCACATGAACTCGCACAACACAAATCGGATGGAGAAAATCATGGCCGCAGAGTCCCCGTGTCACATTTCATGAGTTCACGCATTCACAAATGCCTCCGTTTTCAGCGTTTTGGGGCCTGTTGTCTCCTTTTTCACATCTACGCTAACGTCTCTACAGGTAGAATCTTGCCCGTAAGCGCTTTTCAAGGTTTCCTCCACGGTGGGAGTAGATGATAGCTTAAACTGTTTGTAAAACTGAGTGTTCAAATAAGATAAAGGCAAGGTTGAACTGAGCAAAGTGGACAGGTAGGTCTCAGGCACTATTGTAGAATCCAAAACACAGCTTTATTCTCATGAAAAAGAACTGAAAAACCACAATATAGTTAGGGGGAAAAAAATGTAGCCTCATGTTCATTGGGAATACGCATTACACTAGAAACTAAAGCTACACTCACACCGCCCAACCGCTAACATGACAATGTCTGCAGGTTTATATGCTCTCATAAAGCATGTGAAATTTTCTCAGGATCCCTAAGGCTTTCCCTGCCAGTGGCATGAGTTTACACATTTTAATGGAAATGTTTTCCTTGGGTACCACTCTATCCTCATTTCTATTGCAAAGAAATTTGTCTTTGCATCCCAGCGCGTATAAAGTAGTCAATCACTGAGGTAAGGAATGATTAATTTATGGCTCCTTCCTGCCTTCCTTATATAGCTTCCAAGGGAGCTATATGAGACTTTCTGGCAGGACGTACCACTGACCTGGATCTGTTACCCGCTAGAAGTGCTCAACAGGTCTAAGGAAAACTGTAATATATATTAACTTAATAATAATAATAACAGTATAGTCATTTATTATTAAAATAATTATTTTGTGTATGTTGATTTTTTTCTAATGAATAAGCTGAACTATATTTAAAGGCTTACAATAAATGCATCATAGAAAAATAAATAGTTACAAATGTTACTGTTGCAAAGTGTCAAAACAGCAACACAAGATCTGCACCTCCAGAAAAAGAAGGAAAAAATACACTGGTTGCTTAACTTGGAGAACTGTGATATTGAGTCTCAACTTTGACGTATCCCTTATTTATCACATATAAAGGTGATTGAGGGGAGCATGGTTTAAAGAAAGATTTTGTAGAACATGCAAAAAATAGCATTGAGTTTGTGTCACGTTCAGAGGACAGCACCAAAGTATTAAATATTATTATGTTGCCTATTGAATTATTGGCCCCGTTCTGCAGTCAAGTGAGGCAACAAGCTGATCAATTTACTCTATAAAATACAAAACACACCTTGCAGATCAGCTTAAGGGGAAATGTGCCACACTGATGTAAGGCTTGTGAATACAAAAACACTTTTGATATATTCTGCTAAACGCTGTAATAAATAGAATCTAATGAATACTGCTGGTAGTTTCTAAATGGATTTCTAAATGAAGCAACACCAAATCTTGCATTTGAATTTATCTACATTTCATTTTCTTCATCTTTCCCAGACTTACCACTAAAAAGTTTGAAGGTCTTTAAAGAAATGCATAAATACTGAATTTCTCCAACAATACTTTTTTTCTCTCATTTCTACTATTTCATCTAGATTTATATGACAGAACTTTCTGCTTTCAGTCTCAGCTTTCTATGATTATCTCAAGAATAAGAGGAATAAAACAGCAACACATATGGTGATACTGGTCTCACCTCTGAGGTCAGTTTTCACATCTGAATCGAAAACACAAAATCACAGTGTTATAGTTTTGATAACATTACGTTTGTGTGATATGCAATGCATTGTAGTAAAATATTTCTAATTATTTATGCCCTAAAGTTCATAAAATACAGCTACAAAAACTTCAGACCTTTTCTAAAATGTAAGACACTCAGCTTATATCATATTTAGTTTGTCTGTCTAAGTGGTGTTAATCAACATTTCCTGAAGGTTAAATACTTCCTTTCACTGATCATTTGCTGAAGAAAAACAACAACAACAAAAAATGACTTGCTAAGACCTTCAGATCCTATTAATTACTGCATATGCACCACAACGATTAAATACACCAAGCTGAAGCTACAGATCAGCAATTTATATAAGAATATGACGTTCTGGCTTTGTGTCTGATAGCGTGTGTGATATGAGATTATGGTATTTGCGGGCATTTGACTGAGTTAGTGGCGCGTGTTCTTTTGAGACTGCAGTTTGAGTGACAGTGTAAAGGACTGTTCATTAAAACATTGTGATCGTTCTGGTTGCTACAACTCCCAGCGCTTCATCTTTACCTGAAGCCTTCAAGGACACAGCAGTGACACAGACGCTCCAGCTACAAGTTACATGGCTTTAGGCCAGATATCTGCTGTGTTCTGTTTCTGTTTGTGTAGATTCAATTTGACGTCTCACTCCATTTTTCGCTCGTTTTCTCTCTCCCTCTGCTCT
Organism: Gobio gobio; assembly: GCF_949357685.1. Lineage (NCBI taxonomy): Eukaryota > Metazoa > Chordata > Actinopteri > Cypriniformes > Gobionidae > Gobio > Gobio gobio. The sequence goes on from NC_137106.1 coordinate 16,812,753, forward strand.
TTGCACTCTGCTGTATTTTAAAGTTTCCACTTGTCAAAAAGTAGTCACAGAAAAAGAGTATTTTTCCCTTGATGGCTTTTAATAGAACAACTTCTATTCTGTTATATAACTTTTTATCTTCTTTGCTCCTTAGCTTTCATTTTATTTTAACAGTTAAAGTTTCTTATCTGAATGACCAAAACAAAAATTCCGATTTCCTGAATATTAGACTTCCTGAATATCAGTTCACTACATCACATTACAGATGATTTCCTTAAATCCATTTCATTTTGGATAAAATTATCTACTCCCATTAGATTGATGCTTGTATTTCTTTCAACCCTTTTTTCTCTCTCTTCAACAACAGCCCAAACTGAAACAGGCTCTATACTCCACACAAGGGCGGCTGAAAGTCAGCGAGTGTGTGCTGGAGTCGGATGTCACATGAAGTCTACATTGTGGCAGCTACGTGCAGCGGCCTGTGGCTCTGGCTGGAAGAACAGGCAAAAATAGATTGAACATGCCGGTGCTCTGCTTGTTCCATTGCTGTGTGTTTGTTACTTTTTTCCTGCAGTGTTAGACTGAGCTGGGACAAAAGGAGACGCAGACTGCAAAAAGGTGCGATTTTGACAGATGAATGGGGCTGGCTGAAGGGGAGCCCAAACGAGAGACAAAATCAGGACAGAGAGCATGCAGAAGAGTGTGTTTTAGACTCTCTTCATACCTGAACTCATCAGGGAGTCTGTGTGTGCGCGATTATAGGAGGATCTTTTTTATGGTTTTGAAATGGACTTGTGCCCTTCAAGACTATGCACTTCATCGGCAAGAAACAAATTATATCACAGCATAACTATGTTTTATGACATATTGTTACATTTCTATGGAATAATAATGGCATCATTTTAATAAAATAAATTGCATTCAAGTGCATACGTCTCAAGATTCTTATAAATTGTCAAGCAACACTAAATTGTGCTTCATGCGGTAACATCTAAATTAACTTTCTTTTTCTTAAGTTAATAAATTATCATCCTGAATACATAAAATAATGAAGGGTGCATTTTTCACTTTTTGTAAAACTACTTTTTATCAGCTAAAATACATTTTGTGGATTTGTAAATAAATGTTTGGAAGGAGACACAACATAAGAAAATATCAGTTCTTACAGCATCCCACCGCTATGACTTTACCCTTATATTAAATATTTGTTATATATTAATTCTCCTTCGTTAATTAATTCATTAATCCAGAGGGAAACACAGAGTCTAGTCTAATCCTTAACTCCCTCCATCATGGATTGTAAGCCAAAACTGTTTAGATTTATAACTTTCAAGAAATATATACACATGAAATGCTAATAATGTGTTATGACCATGGCTATATAACCTCAATTTTAAATGTTGTGGTTTATAATAATTACAAAACAACAAAAAAATGTGTTTGTATAATAATGTGTATGCATGTATTTATGTATATATTTATATATGTGTGTGTGTGTGTGTGTGTGTGTGTGTGTGTGTGTGTGTGTGTGTGTGTGTGTGTGTGTGTGTGTGTGTGTGTGTGTGTGTGTGTGTGTGTGTGTGTGTGTGTGTGTGTGTGTGTGTGTGTGTGTGTGTGTGTGTGTGTGTGTGTGTGTGTGTGTGTGTGTGTGTGTGTGTGTGTGTGTGTGTGTGTGTGTGTGTGTGTGTGTGTGTGTGTATATATATATACAAATACACAAGCAATCACGTACCAAGTTATTTCACATTCTCTTAAATGGATATTAGTCAGAGCACCTTTTGACTGCTCAAGTAAGAGCTAAAGAGAGTTTAAATCATGTCCTAATTACAGCCCAGTTATGGAAAGTAGAGCGCTCTGATTTGAATTTGCCCTGCTTCTGAAATAGCTCCTTAGGTCCAATCCAACATTTCACTAGAGCTCATGTACTGTTTGCAATATTTAAAGCCTAAATCATGTAAGGCGGAGTTTCAGAGAGGAATGAAAAGTAGAAAAAAAGTTTAAAAAAAATAACAATAAAAAAAAAACTATGTATACGCACACTATTATTATTTTTTTATATATATTTTGGCCAGGTTCATTTAATTTGAAAGTGTAATTTATTTATGCTTGCATTTGCCTTATGGCTTATCTGCTCTGTTTTAAAACATTAAAAACAACTTTGCATCTAAGTGATTAAACAATATCATTTAGGCTAGCTGTTTACAATAAATAAAGCAACAAGAAAATGAACCTCAAGCCTCACTGGTTTCAAAGCCTGGGAGATTTGTCCTTTGACATTTTATTAGTAGCAGCAGAAATAAAATAGACTTTTTTTTTTAATCCTCAACTTTTAAAAGATGTTGGTCCATTAAACCACTGCAATTAAGTTGCTCAAAACACCCCCCTCATGCCATTAACTGCAATATCTAATTAAAACTAAAAAAGGGAGTCATCTTTGATTGATAGGATCTCTTTTCACTATTTTGCATTTTAATGTTCATTAATAAACTTTTATTGTTTGGCTAATTATAATACCCCCTTAGATAATGACTTTTTGCCTTTTGTTGTAAAGTGCACTCAGCTACATATGGAGAGGCAGAATGTGATGAAGCCATGCGTTACTTCTCATTTAAAATATTAAAAATAAACAATTGTTTATGGGTTTATGGTTTAATTTGCATGAGAAGTGAAACTGATATGAATCCAATTCCATTTTTTATTTGGCTTTTTAATGTATTAACTTTTTCTGGAGCTTCATTCAGCCCAAAGGACAAAGAGAGCTATTCAAAACCAATATTAACTCACCAGTCAACAACTATAAGCAGTCATCAAATTCACTCTGACGACACTATGCATAATTTGAGTAAATTATGCAGACATTTTCTTAAGTAGTCTATTAATAAATACAATAAACTCATTCACTAATGATTGCATGGATGCTATTTTGTATTTGTACGTACAGAACTTTTCACGAAATATGTCCTGTCTAATTCTCAACCTCATTTTAATGTTAATGAATTTGGAGTATTCTAAATGAGTGACCTCATGGCAGAGGTTGGAAATTTGCATAAAACACGCCCAACCCAACTCCATATAAGGGCTTTCCACACATCCTTTCCCACAACCATTCCTTCACATCTCAGTAAATATGACGCTCTCTAACAGACTTCTCATTAAGCAGCTGTACATAAATGTATCTGTATTATACATATAAAATACATTTATATAGAGAAATCTTGCAGCTCAACCTATAGCCTAGATTTGCTTACTCTTTAACTGTATATAATGAAATATAAAATGAAATACACTGCCAAAAGTATTGGGACACCCATTTCATTTGTGAAAGAATGGGTCGCTCTCAGGAGCTCAGTGAATTAAAGTGTGGTACTGTGATAGGTTGCCACCTGTGCAATAAGACCATTCATGAAATTTCCTCACTACTAAATATTCCACAGTCTGCTACAGTTAGAGGTATTATAACAAAGTGGAAGCCGTTGGGAACAACAGCAACTCAGCCATGAAGTGGTAGGCCACTAGCCTGACGTCGTCATACTCAGAGTCTGATACTGCTCTATTGGGCTGTGATTATTGGGGCGTGTTTCAATTGAACCAGGAAAGAAAATGCCTCTGCACTCAATTAGATAGACCTACAACCAATCAGAACAATGGAGCAACGCATAGTTGTCAACAGAACTCAACTGCACGCACGCTGGAAGAAGTAGAAGAAGAAGAAGAAGATGATGAGTGTAAACAATCTTTGCCGGTGTTGTAAAAAATAATTTAAGGATACACAGAGTATTTACAAACACAATCATCATTTTTGAGAGAAATGGTAAAAGTGAATGTATATACGAACATTTCGGAAGTTCTCCGTTTAGGATTAGAACAATTTCAACCCAAGCGCTCTTTGGTGACGTGGATGATTACGTTACTGTTAATCATCTGCCCATCTTCGTATAAAGCCCACCCTGACAATTTGATTGGTCCGAACATAGTTGCTCCACAACGGATCATGTCCAGACCAAACTTCCCGGCCTCAAATTTTGTGGGCGGGGCTAAGTTCAGCTGGCATCCAGGCTAGTAGGCCACGTAAAGTCACAGAGTGGGGTCAGTGCATGCTGAGGCGCACAGGTTGCAGAAGTCGCCAACTTGCTGCAGAGTCAATAGCTACAGACCTCCAAACTTCGTGTGGCCTTCAGATTAGCTCAAGAAGAGAGCTTCATGGAATGGGTTTCCATGGCCAATCAGCTGCATCCAAGTCTTACATCACCAAGTGCAATGCAAAAGCGTCTAATGCAGTGGTGTAAAGCACACCGCCACTGGACTCTAGAGCAGTGGAGACGTGTTCTCTGGAATGACGAATCACGCTTCTCTGTCTGGCAATCCAATGGACGAGTCTGGGTTTGGCGGTTGCCAGGAGAACGGTACTTGCCTGACAGCATTGTTTAGTGGAGGGGGGATTATGGTGTGGGGATTGTTTTTCAGGGGTTGGGCTTGGCCCTTTAGTTCCAGTGAAAGGAACTCTTAATGCTTCAGCATACCAAAACATTTTGGACAATTTCATGCTCCCAACTTTGTGGGAACAGTATGGGGATGGCCCCTTCCTGTTCCAACATGGCTGCGCACCAGTGCACAAAGCAAGGTCCATAAAGACATGGATGAGCAAGTTTGGTGTGGAGGAACTTGACTCGCCTGCACAGAGTCCTGACCTAAACCCGATAGTACACCTTTAGGATGAATTAGAGCGGAGACTGCGAGCCAGGCCTTCTCGTCCAACATCAGTGCCTGACCTCACAAATGCGCTTCTAGAAGAATGGTCAAAAATTCCAATAAACACACTCCTAAACCTTGTGGAAAGCCTTCCCAGAAAAATTTAAGCTGTTATAGCTACAAAGGGTGAGCCAACTCCATATGAAACCCTATGGATTAAGAATGGGATGTCATTTAAGTTCATGTGCATGTAAAGGCAGGCGTCCCAAAACTTTTAGCAATATAGTGCATCTCTTAACACCAAAAATCAAGCCACCCAGAGTAAAACTTGCAAAATATGTGTTATGTAGTAAGGGCAAAGGCTAGGCAAGTATTAAACTCCTTACATCATTTCATAAAACGAGAGAAAGGAAGAAAACAAGAGCAGAGGGCCCAGTGGAAGAGTAGATTGATCAGGGCTTGTAATGGGGCAGTGATAACCTTGTGTAATGATATGTTGCTGTGCTTGTGATTCCTGTGCTGGCTGTGGCCGCCGTGCATGATGGATCACAACGGCGAGCTGATAGTGCCATTACTCACTGACACGCGCACCTGCCTGACACCCATCCCCTCTGGACACAGCAGCCCCCCAGAACCCGGTCCACTGAGACACTCCACTGGAATTTCTGCAGTCCAGCAAATACCACAAAGTTCCCCGGCTACCTCCCTGTGCCTCTTTTGTAGGACATTTCCCTTTTTCTCTCTCCTTAGCTAATGTTTCCTCTAGTTTTCTGCACTCTTTGTCTCTCTAGTGAGTTTGAGTATTTGACCTTTGAAATTTCAAAGTAAACTTCAAAGTATAAAAAAAAATCAGATTCTAAACAAAAGCAATCATATTTAATTAATTATTTAATATTCTGATGAATAGGCATTTGTTGTTCTGAATTACAGTACAGTAACACGAGTAGCGCTAGTATAGAAAACACTCCCATGTGGCTCTGGTGTCTCCAGAGACTGTCACTATATCGTCCTGATTGAATTTCACCCTCATCTTAAAGACGTGAATCTGGAAAACTGCAAAAAAAAAAGTCCTCACTCGCTACCACGGAAAACAAGCCCTCCAGTAGACATACCAGAACAGCTACTCAAAACTGGGCCATAAATCCACACACGCTAACTCTAAAATGTATTGAATATTTATCTAATTTTTAAAAGTAATTGTAATTGAAGTTGAGCCATGTTCTCATTCAGTTGACTCTTTTTGTTAATGTAAATCAGTGCCAAAATAAAAATAAACATACATATACAGATAAATGTATATATATATATATATATATATATATATATATATATATATATATATATATATATATATATATATATATATATATATATATATATATATATATATATATATATATATATATATATATATATATATGTATATAATTTTCCTAGTAAATATGCATTACATAAAAAAGAGAACAAATACAATTCTAGTTTGGATTTTTATACTATGTAATGTTTTATTTATTAAATCCATATATAAATTTCATCATGTTTTTTTACGCATTTTTACATTTATTCCAAAATAATAACTAATGGCAGTAACAATTTAAACAATATATATTATTTGTTACTAATGTTCAACTCATCAAGCTTGCACACACAGAAACAAAGATGTACCCTGATTGCTCACTAAAACCCCCAGTCATCATGTTTTTAGGCCATTTCAAGTTTGATTTTGATGTGACAAATCGGTGATATACAAGTGGCTGAGTTGTTTACTTTTTAATTAGCTGCCATTATTATGTCTTCTTCATGCCAATTCCAGAACACGCAAAAAAACAAGAGGAGGGATTTATCACATGAACCAATCATATCCAATTATAACCCATCATATCCAATAATAACGCGATGGGGCCATTGCCTCCTCTAACGTGACTTTTCCCCATTCCTTTTAATTACCCCCAAAAAAAACTCACCGCACACTTAGGGTGTCTGTTTTAAGTCAATGGGGACAGAGGGGGCATGCCTCCCGCTGTAACTTCACCTGCGGGTGTCGCTGTTGGACAGTGCTACTTTTATAATAACCAGTGACTTCTATACGTTTTAATGACACATTTTGTAATATTTGTGTTGTTTTATTTTTGCAATATCGATTATTTTCTCATCTAGTTTTTTGAGGAGACACTTTGAGGAAACATATATACATGTATATATATAATATAAACTTTTACTACTTATAAGTTATCAGCCATAACATAATAATTATTGGCTTTTTGAGGCTAGAATTTTGATATAATAATAAGTTAAAGAGATACAAGATAAGATAGATAAGATACATAAGATAAACACCTAAATATCTAAATAATAATAAAAAAATATCTTGTGAATGAACGCATGATGGCCAGGTCTCTGTGGCTCATAGTTCAGAGTACCCTCATGACAAAATCACAACCTTTTACTCTCACCCCAGCAGAGCACCAATATCGGGCTAGCAAACATGTCAACCCTCCTGATAACTGCACCCTACTAGCCACCCAAACCGCAGTCGCCCCTAGCCTATCAATCACGACGGGCCAGCACAGAGAGCCTGCCTCCCCTGCCACTGGATGATGGAGGAGGGGAGAACTGGAGCCCCATGCATATCAGCCGCTGCATTTGTAGCCCTCCAGGAGAAGAGCAGGTGAAGGGCTGAGAGAAAGAGTGAGGGTACGCATGGGAGTGATAAAACACTTGCCACTGCTCTATTCTTTCGTGCAGATGTTTCCGTAATCGTTTTGCCTGCCTGTTCATGTAAGAGATCACATCACTTGAAAATATTGTCTTTCTTAGGAGAATGTCAGGCTTCCAGAATTCAATAATTCAAATTAATTTTTAAATATTTTATAGCTAGAGTTGGGGGTGCAACAGGGCTAAAACACCCCCAGGGAAGCCCCTTTGATTTAATTTCCTCTCAAAACAATAAAAAAGGAGCACATACCACTACAAACACATATAAATCTTATTTAAAAAAAAAACTGGCTGTTTGCATTATCAAGTATATTATGTGCATAATGCATTTTGGCATTATTTGGTGTTTTTGTCTGTTCAAGTGCTGTCTAAGGTGGCTTCCTGTGTGCACAAGTTGTGTGGGTCACAGACAGGAGATTCACAGATGCGTGCCAGCACTGTGTTCTCTTTAGCGTCTCATCGCGCTTAAATGGTGTAAAAGCATCTGCATAAATAAGAGCGTGATCATATATTGTAATGCTAGCCAAAGAATCATGGGGAAAAATGGATGCTGCGTTAATTGAATTCATTATTTTAAATGATTTTTAAACTGAAAAACTAATCACATGTGTTTGAAATAACTTGACAAACTGCTTCAACAAAGTATCATTATTTCTGTTACAAATATTCAAATTACAAGTGTCAAAATACAGTAAATCCCCTTTTGAAGGTAATTTGGCGATTGTATGGTATGTATTATGCCACTAGGCAGCAACAAGTGTCGGCTAAGAAATATTTCCAGTAATTAAGCAAGTGAAATGAGCAAATCATTCATTCATACAGATTTAAAACATATATATAATTCAATCAAATTAATTAAACATTTTTAAATGCAGCAATGAATATTTTGTAAAACCCACTAGTAAATTACGTTATTTTATTGAGTTGTCTGTAAAGAATCCTGGGAGAATCGCGCTTTCTATTAGAAAAAAAAATAAAAAAATCTTGATTCTCACTTTTTCCAGAATTGTGCAGGTCTATACACATATATACATATGGTTTAGTCATCATAAACCAAAATAATCTTGTGTCATTACCCTATAGTTTCAAACTAGCAATTATTGTACATTCACTCATTTTGCTATTTCTCTTTGACTTTTAAACACACCTTTTAAGAAATTAGGAGATCATGGTTGCATGAGGTTTGCACAAACCTTATTAACTGCACACATCTGAACATAAAACATAATCACACACATTTGCATTCTCCACCAAAAGATCTTCTTTTAACTAGACATATTTTGTCCGATTCATGGCATTTATAAATGTCAAAATATTGTGCACATCCCTCTCTCTCTCTGGCAGTGTTTAGCTCGCAGCAAGCCAGACGAAAGGAGGATTACACTTTATTGGGGAAAGCTGAGAAAATTACTCAGCGGAAAAGAAAACTGTTGGCATGCCATCAAAAACTCATCCAGAAGAATTACCATATGACTCTTTACCACTGACTGCCAAGAGAGGGAAAAAAGGCTTGACTTGAAAACCGTAGGAGTGTTTTGCGCTTCTAAAGGCACACGCTACAACTGCGTGGCTACATCAAACACTTGAATAAGCATGCATTAGTATGCTTGTTTTAATCTTGGATGGCTCTATGCTATTTCCAGCACCTATTGTGAAAATGTCAAGTAGTGAAATTGAACCGGGTTGCAGATATCTGTGGCTGTCACAAATCTGTCTAAACAGGTTCTGACTGTTTAAAGAGATTCCAGTGAGAACCGTTAAGCATACTGCCTATTGACTGCTCAAATTACAACTGTCAGTTTAACTAAAATATTATTTGACTTATTTTGATGACTTTGAAAGTGCATGTCAGGGTTGACGTTGCTCTTAATGTCAAAATAATGTCCATTTCAGCTTCTATTACAGAGCACGGTGCTAAAAGGAAGTGACAATTGTCAAGGTACCTGTAAATGCAATTCTCAGACTAGAAATGCACTTTGGTGTGTAGACTGTCAGCTTCAAAAAAATTTTTGTTGCAGTTTTGTTGTGAAGACTATCAGCTCCTCTGTAGTTTTGAGTGCTTTCTGTTTATGAGAAGTAAAACATTTGAGAATATTTTTGAAACAGATGTCTGTTGATTGGATTTGTCTCAAAAACTAACGTATGACTACCGAGAAATTCAAATGATTCACAAAAGAGTGAATAACATGACACAAATTGAAGTTTAGTGGCTAATTAGCTTTAAATGGGCCACTTAATTGGTCTCGAATGCAATGAGAAAAACATCCATATTTCACTTTGTCTTCATTAACGCACTGGAAAGTGCTCATTTGATTTATAATAATGAAGTTAAATAGCAGATATTTATTTCTTGGCTTAAACATTTTACTGAAGCATTTAACGAGATAAACTGAGGAAACAAACATGTAAATATTGGAATAAAATGTTGCCATGTTGAGCACACGGATCATTGATGAGACTCTATATTCTCATTAAGCCATTAAAGCCCTTACAGAATGTGTCGCTTTTTAGCCCGTCATACATTTGTTACCATATGACGGCTCTGGAACTTGATGCAAGATCAAAAAAATGCAATTATATGCACCCGGAAAAAAAAAATGGTTATGATTCAGAGATCCGGCAATAGTAGATGTTCAAGAGGAAAGAGCTGGAGTCAGGGAACAGCACTGAGCTGTGGAAGCATCACAGACTGGCCCTCTTGAAGATGGCACCTGAGGGATTCTTGCCATATGTTTAAGCTTTGTCTTGTCCTACAAAGTTAGTGCACCCTTCATCATGCTTCGTCAAAGAGGAGCTTGGCTGTGACAAAGAATACGGGCTACTGGCGAGAAAGGAGGATTCAGTGAGGTATCGCTCCTAGCTGCTTTTAAACAGGGCCAACCACTGCACTGATTATGGCATAATTAAAGAAGCAAAGCCAAGAGATTATCCACCTGGTTATGGGCTCAAGTCTCTTCACTAATAGGGCAAATGAGCAGCTCCAGCTTGCAGGTTCGGGCCAGCCGCACAACCGATTAATGCAGTTTATTGGGATCTGTTAAAAGCATTAAGTGAAGACAAGAGCAGTAATTCGTCATGTTTAAAGGCAGGGAAATTAAATCATAGCAGAGGGAAATGAGCATAGATAAAGCAAATATGCTCTTTTAGAGGTTACCTGTTTGCAAGCGGTGTACTTTCGCGCACTGTACCCCTCCCCTCCACGAGTCTCCTGGTGGACCACTTTCATTCTCCTTTAAGTGGGTAAATTGGAAATAATTGCCTCAACCGTAAACAGAATTTGATTAAAGGACAAAAGATACCTGTGAGAGCATATGAGAGGGAATTAAATTGGATTTGCGTAACTGCTAAGTGTGGCAAGAGCCGCAAACCCACTTTCTCATTTACCCTCACTGGCAGCTGCGCTCAGCACTGCTGGATGTAGCGACATTTCAAATCCATGGGACAGTTTTTCATTAACATCACTTGATTTGAATTGTTTAAAATCTTTTTACAGCTTTTCCTATATTATTTTACATATCATTATGATCATTTAACATCCCAAATGTTGTCTTTTGCTCTTTTTAACATCATAACAGAACCACACTTTTATACAACTAATGTGCAGACTACTAACTTCTAGTTCGGCTTCACCCTCCTCTCCGTGTTTTTAAGCATTCAAGTAACTCGAATTAACACCAACAACAATTCTAATCTTCATTCAAATTATGGCCTCACTGAATGAGCAAAAAGTGCTCTGAGAATATATTTTCTGCTTTCTTTGGAAGGAAAACGGGTACCAGGCAGCTGCACTTTGGAAATCCATGAAACTACAATGGAAACAATTTACAAGCTTTTCATTTACATAAACATGCAGCCTTGACAAACAAACATGCTTGACGTTAACCACAGAAAGCCTGAAAACAACACTACATTTCTGATGGGAAGAGATTTTTCAACATAATAGTAATATTCAAAAAGACTCTCCGGTCATAACTCGAATAAACAGACATGCTGAACAGGGAATTAAAATGCATACAAATTCTGCAGAATGTGTCATTGTTTATGCAACTTTAGCAACCAAACCTATAACCGTTAAAATTAGTTCTCACACTCACACACAATTATAGAGGCTGTAGTCTTAAATTGTACAAAAAACTGTTTTGAAGAGTAGAAGGACAAAACTAAGGCATGATGCAGGGTATCGTTGTGAAAGCTTGCATATTTTCACTCTAATTAATTTTCCAAGGACAAAAGACAGGAGTTTTGCTAGACTCCATAAATTATTACAAAAGACAAGAGAGTGGGACCATCCTTTTAAAGAACAGTTTCTGCTTTGTCTAAATTGTGTGGTGTTCTTTTGCAGAGGTGCTTGGGAAAAATGCACCATTTCATGGTAAGGGGGGGCCATCTGCTGGTCATATTAAACAACAGATTTTCCAAAGAGCTTGGATCTTGATCCAGTAATTTATATTTACTTATAATGCATTTTATTTATAGGTGAATGATATGCCGTGTATATTAAATGCATAAGCATGTAAAAAAAAAACAAATAATGTAATTTGTCATTCAATGGTTTAAAAGCAACTTTGTAACTGTATGCTGGATAGTCTGTCACTAAAGATTTAAGCTCCCTGTATTGATGTGTCTGAGCTTTAGTGTTTATATTTGTGGAGTACATGTGTGTGTTTCTCAGCTTTTGTTTCTCTCCACCTACATTTGTGAACTAAAACAAAGAGCTGGTTACTTTGTGGAAAGTGATGAATAGGTTTGCTGGCACCATCACTCGTACAATGAAGGTGCCAGAGCCGGGTGCAGAAATGTTCAAAGTCATTGTTCCCCTGGAGACGGGTCAGCATATTGGTCAAAGCCTGATGCGACTCTACTGTGCTTTATCCTCATGTGCACCCGACCACCTCCACCCAGAGCCAAGCACTGAGGATTCTCACATTTATTTTGAGTAAAATCTCCCTCCCAACTGCATCGTATGCACAAACATCTCCTTGATGTTTGCAATGCGTCCTTTGATGTTTACCTGCATAAATAATGTCTTTGCTGTGTCTTTGTAGAATAGATCATGTGTGTGATGTTATTCTGAATCTGATATATCATTAGAGCGATAACGCAGCAGGATGTTGCCCCATGCACTATGTACATTTAGCTTGGTTGATCATTTATAGACACTTGACTGGATAAAAGTGTGTAAAATAATGCAAATACCCTGGTTTTAAACCATAATGCAATATATTTATCTTAAAGAGCTATTTGTGATCCTTAAAATTTACTTTCTATTGATTATTATTGATTAACCTTTTGTAGTCAGGTTGAATTGCATGGTCATAGAAATGAATTAACAATGTTAATTGAGATATTAAATTAAGCATATTTTAAGACTACAAGACAGCCAATAACTGATTTCAATGACTTATAAGTGGATGTAAAAAAACATTTCAAATTGTACACACACATGTATGTATATGTGTACAATTTGAAATGTTTAAACATTAAATAAACATTATATATCATCTGTTATAGTTTATATATATATATAAATAAACTATAACAGATGCATATATAATATCATGTTATAACAACAATATTTAATAATTATGCACAGTTAGAGCTTTATCCATTTAAAAGACAATATTATATAACTGTAAAAAGATCTGTAATGTTAAAATGTACAAAGATTCACACCAAAGTTTAGAAAAGTTGACTGGTCTAGATATTGATAACATTTTTTTCAGTCATTCCATTAATCTCCATGAATTTCGTCTCGCTTTAAAAGTTGGATGTGAGGAACAGAGAGCACGGGTGGGTGCGCGCGTGCGAAACTGTCAAAGACACGGCGAGCGCCCTGAGAATCCCCACGCAAGGCACACCTTATTAAACACTGCCTGATAGGGTCAATAGCCCGCTCTCCCAACACCAACCTAGAACAATTTCAATTTTAATAGCTTTTACTATGTATTTCACAGGCAAGCCCCACATTGAAATAGAGCCATCAAAAAGTCCCGCCGACAGATTCAAGCCCGGGAGCTTGGCGTAATTATCCCAGCGGACACGCGCCTGTGTAAGGTAGTTCAACCTCGTTCATCATCTCCAGCAGGCCCCGGACTCTGCCTGCTAATTTCATCCCCAGGATTAGCTTTGCTCACTTGTCTATCTTGTTATATTTCTTGAGGGTGAAATATCGCCTTCCACTTTTAATAAGGCTGAGCGGGGCCACGCACCGTTGCCTGCGTGCGGCATACGCGCGGAAAAAGGGGCAGAAGGGGAGCAAAACTTTGCTGCGCGCTCTTCTGGGGAGTGACCGGAGAGAAAGAGTGAAGGTGAAAGCGTATGCCTGCGATACCTGCAGGGCAATGCAAGCTGTTTGCTCTCTGAATAGAAAAGAAAAGAGGTGTGTAGGAGCTCTGGGCCGTGCTCGCTGATACACCTCCAGAGAATGCCCGCGCGCGCCGAAATTAGCAGACGCTCGCGAGGCGGAGCACGAGCGTGACATCTTATTAAACTTGTGGATCAAATCCGCGTATCCTCAGATCATTTGCCATCCGTTTGTCACCTTCACCCTCCACCCCGCGCGCCCTGCGCTTAATTACAATGTATTGTGTTTAAAGGGGCAATTAAAGCCATCACACCAATGGCGTGTTGGACTTTAATTACCCATTGACAATAAGGGTGAATGTTTCTGTGTACTTGTAATAGCTTGTGCCTCGTTCGTACAGTGCACCAATTTACGCTCATCTCACTTCACAACATTAATAAGTCATTAATAAAGTCATTATAAGATATATAATTTAGATCAATGGCTAATGCACATTTAAATCTGTTAAACGTTATACTGTAATTTGTTGTATTATATTATTTATTACTTATAAAAGGTAAGATATTTCCTTCAGTATGTTTGCTATAATTATGACAATATTGCTATAGGCTATATTATGATTTTTTTTTTAATCTTTTTTGTAAGAAATTGGAAAACAATTGTTATTGAGGGGGGAAAATAAGGAAATATGATTTCTAATTTGTATGCACATTTTGGATTATCTAATGTTATAATAATAATAATTTATTAAATAATTTCAAGCCATCCTGCAGCCTCCTCTGAAATTTGCTGAGGCCCGATGGGTCCCGGCTGTTATAGAGTATTACTTTGCATACTCTATTATTCTATTTTGTTGTGGCAATGACCACTTATTACAATGCATTGTAATAAGTGCCCCCATTTGTAAGTCGCTTTGGATAAAAGCGTCTGCTAAATGACTAAATGTAAATGTAAATGTAAATGTGCATTGTGTCTCTGCAGGCAAAAGTTAACTTAGTTTAACCTTAAAATGCAGACCATGTTATCAAATATGTGCCTGACAGTCCAGGCCAAAAGCTCAAGGAAAAAAAACTATAGACCTAATTACATTCGGATCACTGTGACATGAAGTATTTCAAAACACTGCTAGCTATTATTCTGTTTCTGCTCACCTTGAAATATTCAAGAGCTCACATATCACTCATTCATCAGGCAGAAAAATTGAAAAGAGAGATGGCAAAATATAATTAACCTTGTTACAGCCAGGTCAAACAACCGATTTTTATTCGTTTCATATGACAGCGCTTTGAGGCAATATTTTCCCAGGGAGACTCATGGCATATGACATAAATTGAGATAAAAATGAAAACAAGAAACCTGAATTAATACTACTGTACTGTATCAAATAAAAAGCTTCTTGGCACCTGTGAGATACCCTGAAGCAGTTTAGAGGTAAATCGCTATTGAACCAGATCCTTTTAGCTACTGGAGCTTATTGCTTTAGACTTTCATCACAGAGGCCGGCTAACATTTGATACTTCATACCCATGGCCTCACAGGAGCCACTGAGTGCACCTGACACACACCCACACAGCTTAAGGATACAATATCTTAAAAAGAAGCAAAATGTATAAAAAATATTTGAGATATTATATATATATATAACCTAATGATTTGGTACGGTCTCTTATGCTCATCAAGCCTGCATAGATCAAATACAGAAAAAAACTGTAATATTGTGAAATATTATTACAATTTACAATAATGGTTTTCTTTTTTAATTTACTGTAAAATATAATTTATTTCTGTGATGCAAAGCTGAATTTTCATGAGCCATTACTCCAGTCTTGAGTGTAACATAATCCTTCAGAAATCATTCTAATATGCTGATTAATTATCAATGTTGGAAACAGTTGCTGCTTAATATGTTTTATAACCTGATGCGATAATTTTTTCAGGATTCTTTGATGGATAAAATGTTTTTTTTGAACAGCATTTATTTAAAATAAGAATATTTTGTATGAATATACACTACCGTTCAAATGTTTGGAGCTAGTAATTTGTATCTTTCTTTTTTGGAAAGAAATTATTACTTTTATTCAGCAAGGATTAAACCGATCAAAAGTGATAGTAAAGATTTATATTGTTAGAAATTATTTCTATTTTGAATAAATGCTGTTTTACATTTTTATTCATCAGTGAATCCTGAAAAAATTCATCACAGGCTCCAAAAAAATATTAAGCAGCACAAATGTATCCAACACTGAGTATCAAATCAGCATATCAGATGATTTCTGAAGGATCACGTGACACTGAAGACTGGAGTAATGATGCTGAAAATTCAGATTTACCATCACAGAAAGAAATTATATTTTACAGAATATTAAAATAGAAAACCATTCATTTCTAAGTTCTAACCACTAATTTGTGTATAATTTGAGATGTGTATATATATATATATATATATATATATATATATATATATATATATATATATATATATATATATATATATATATATATATATATATATATATATATATATATATATATATATATATATATATATATATATATATATATATATATATGTATTGCTTAAAGTCATGAAAAGACATCATTTATAATCGCAATGTACCAAATCATTAGGTTTGGTAAAATACTTCTGCTCATTTGTGGGATCTTTTTTTTTTTTTATGTTATTGATTTAAATTAATTACCATATTTTAAATAAATGGATGAGCAAGTACAAATGGGTAAGTTGATGATTAGACAGTGTTATTGAACTGTCTCTCTGGTGGTCCAGACCTGATCCGGTCTAGGTGTTTCCTGCTTAATTAAGACTCAGCTGTCACATTGTTCATTACTTTTGCAACCCTCTTGCGAGTGAATTGCAGCCGTCCGTTAATATTTACAACCTAATACCCTCAACCCCGAGAAGCCACAGCACTCAAATTATATGTCAGATAATTAAAAGAATAATTATGAACGGTCAGCAAGGTATGAGCCATATTTCATAGATGATTGTGTATTTATTTTCCATTTTTCATGCTTTAAATCTATTTTGTATGCAAATAAGCGCAGGAGACTTTTTAATTAACCGTGAGGGGTATTATGTGTAACTTGGTTATAAAATATTTTTGTATTCATCATGCATATACTAAAAAACAATATTTGTATACAACATTTTAATAATGTTGTCCTAATTTAACTGATATTTACTTATCTTCGTCATATATAAATAACATTTTATCTTATGAGTTCTGAGAGGCACTTGATGACACATAAGTGCAGCCATATGAGGTCATCATCATATATTCTTATATTATACAAATGCAATCCATCTTACAGATGCTACTAGTACTCCAAGTCAGTACACTCAGCTCCGGCCCCTCTCCCTCCCTACTATCCCCCTCTCACATAAAGACGGTCATTAATTGAATCACATAATTTTCTTCCCTGCCTCCCACAAAAGGCCATTTGCAACTTCAGGTGTGGCGGGATAATGGGGGATGATATTTCTATCCAACAATGCCAGGGGCAGACTCTGATCATTTTCTCTTCTGAAGGTTAAACTTAGATAACCTGCCTTTGGCATTTAATCAGCTACTTGTTAAATACTCTTTAGGTAATAAAATAATTTAAGATTTTATTGCTTCTCAAATAAGGCTCTTTTTAAATGGATTTAACGACTTCGTTAAGGCTTTGCTGAACGCATCCCTAGTTAGGCTAGTGTGTAAAAGCCTAATGGTAATGATATGCTTTACAGCTTGCAAAATCGCAATGATATTCATTAAAATGACTTTGGTAATCACTGTGTGTAAATTAGAAATACCCGTCCCATTGGCAGACATTTAAAGGGATAGCATCCCACCATATAGAATTATAAACTATAATTAGTACACTACAAAAGTCTCTATGGTTTCTACATAAGAAATAGGTATAATTAAGAGGTATCATTACTGCGTTACTTTGTGATAACTAGCTTTTATTAACCTCTCAGCTAATGTTCATTTTACATACACAAATACATTTAACAATTAAAGTTGTATGCATTTAAATAGGCCTATGTATTCTGAACAAACATGAATTAACTATATTTCTTTATTTACATTAACCTAGATTAATAATGCTCTAAATATTTGTTGCTCATTGGTAGTTTATTATACCTAATGCATTACCCAATGTTAATTTTACATATACTTGTATATTTTTAACATTTCAAGATGAAATAATAATTACAAAATTTAAATTAATGTATTATGAACAAACAATAATTAACCATTTTTACTCATTTGCATGAATAAATACGGTAAACTCTATGTACACGATACCTACATGCACTTTGCAGAAGAACCTTTGGTTGTGCTTTGGCTTTGCGGATGAATATTGTTATCCAACTGCTCAAGCTGCTAGGCTTAAGAGATATAAGCAGTTTAGATGGAAAGGATCTCAAGCTAAAGACGTTACTGTAGCTATACCCATTAATAGACACAGTACTTTCTTGAAAATAAATTCCAGCACAGCACTACAACAAACATAATGAAATGACCCTTCACAGTAGATAACGCTTTAACTCTGTTAAGCTGCGTTTCGACCGCAGGAACTTTCCCCAGGAACTAGGAACTTTGGGGTGGTACTCGGTGTGTTTCGATCGCAGGGACCAGGGTCTAAATGCAGTTCCGGGAAAATATTTCCCCCTCCGAATGGCCCTGCTCGCGAGGTAGTGCTTTTTCAAAGTTCCCGGAACTTTCGGGGGTGGAACTTGGGCACTGAACATGCTGATTGGTTGAGCTCACGCAGCATTTTATTTCAACCGGCATTTTTAAAAGTCTCGCGAGGTTCGTTCTGCGTTCAGTAAATATCTTGCTCTTTCTGTCCGATGGCGCACATTGTCTCAGCCATCGCACGGTCAATGTCACTTAATAGCTGATAATAATATACGTTTTCTTATTTTAAATCTAGCTTTACGAGCTTACAGAATACGCTTTAGTATCAGTGCTCATCTCTTTTCCGCAGTTTTGTTAATTACATATTTAGTAAACCACATAACTAGCAAAAGCAGCGCTGCTTGCATCTCCTCCATACTTGTTATTGTTGCAATATCGCACAAAAATTATTATTGTCCGTCGCTGACTGGGAGGAGCAGCCACGCGCAGTCCCACGTCTCTGGACTAATTTGCCTAATCTTCACGATACTTTAGACCGCAGTGGAAATGCAGACAGTAGCAGGTCTGGGGGAAAAAAGTTCCTGTAAAAAAAGTTCCTGGTACAAATTGTTCCGGGTAATTTTGGAGGAAACGGGGCTTTAGAGAGCTACATATGGCAATTTATCTGTTCTATAAAATACCTTACTCCCCTGTTGAGTAATAAAACGGCATCTCTATGTCGCCGTTACATTTCAAATCCCTCAGTTCTCAGCATCTCCGAAAAGCCAAGCAAATGTTGATTCTCGTTTTATTACGAGCTCTGTCGCATTCTCTTTTTCACAGCAGACTTCTGTTTTTAAAATCATCCCAGGAGATTCAAGATTTAGTGTGCTCAACGACAACCTTTCTTGCTCTTTGTGACAACTAGCCTATGCCACTCCCACACGATACACACGTCAAAGTAGTCGGAGCAACTTTTCTCCATTTACGAAAAGTGGGCGAGTGAATGTACGCAGTGAAAATCATCCTGTCAGGTCTAAAATATAAACACTTATAATAGGCTTACCAAGACAAAAACACTTTTTGGAAGATGGAATTGATTATGTATTGACATTTAAATTGTTAATTTTGAGCAAAAAAAAAGGTTACATAGAAACCGAGATAACACCCATTGCAACGACAATCAACAATAGCGGTTTGCGCGCTTTAGAAAGCGGCACCGGACGCCAATTCCACCAAATCGTTCTTCTTCACAACGTTGACTTGTCACCGTCTGCACAAGCCCGACATAGAAGTTCCTCACTTTTTTAGTTTGTTTACTTAAATTAGAATTATGCTCTGATTTATTATTCTCTCTTACCGTTATATTTTCCAATGATTCAACAACATAAAGTGAAAGAGGGACGTGACCAAACAAGTTTGAGAACCACTGCTGTAAAATGTGACCAGAGTCAGCAACATATTTAGTCATTTTGGGTAAAAAAGTATGTCCTCCAAATGGTTGCTTTACGATGTTGATATCGTTCTTAGTTGGTTAAAGACTGCCAAATACATATGCATAAGTATTCAAAGTATTATAAAAATAAAAATTCCGCTTTCACCTTCCAACATTTCCATCAGAAGACTTGATTGTCTGCCCTTCACAGTCCAGATATGGTTGTACTTCCTGTCCACTGACACCCATATAAATGGCCTTATTATCACCCATTGGAGTGGGGGAACCTGGTGTGGTCTGGTCCAATGAATCACCAGCAAGCTTTCCGTTTTTTGGCCAGGCTCCAGCTCTTGTTTTCTCATCAGGTTCTGGTGCCTGTTAATGACAAAGTAACAATAACTCACCCGAATTAAAAGCCTAAATCTGCAGTTGAGTGGCACAGTGACCAGCTAATGAGGTGCATTTGGGTAAATTGTTGACAGTTCTCTTCACAGAGAGGGAGGGACTATCTTTAATTTACCAAAGCTGTGACAACGGCGGAAAGAGCAAAGTCAAGCAGATGAAGATGAATACACTGGTTGGGTCCCCGGGAACTTCTGCATTAGTGCATGACAACCTAAAATGCTCTTGTCACCAATGAGCGTCACATTCGCCTGTGGGCACTTAGTGGGGGAATAAGAAGCCGTCAGGATGACAGATTGCCGAAGACGGGGACTTGTGGGAAAAAATGAGAAATGAACATTTGGTGGCGGCGGCACACGATGTGTGACAGTTATGTGATATGCTCATGTCAATTTAATAATTCTGTCACCGGACGAGTGGAAAAGAGGGAACGTATGAGAGAAGCCATTAACTTCTTACAGGTCTCCATATTCAGTGAATGGTTAAGTTAGATCAGCTCTTCAGAGATTTAAAAAACACAACACATTGTTTTGGCCTAGATTTGTATGTTACAAATAATGTGAATATTTAGGGAAGAAATTCCACATGAGAACTTTGACTTCCTGCTTAATTGGTCAGAATCAAATGATCTATATGCTGCAATGTATTTAAAAATCACATTTTAGTACAAATCATTTCTTATAGGGGTTTTTGTTGTTTCACATGCTTAGGTGTATTTCATTGAGATATAAGCATGTGATCATAATGATTTGGTGAGATAACGCCACAAGAAAAGTTCTACAGAAGATTTTACTGAAGCAAATTAATGATTAATACTGTAAAGTGGTAATACTATAATCTGGGTTATACAATTGGACCTATGTTTGAATTGGGAAGAGAGTTAAATAAGGAAAGGAAAGGAAAGGAAAGGAAAGGAAAGGAAAGGAAAGGAAAGGAAAGGAAAGGAAAGGAAAGGAAAGGAAAGGAAAGGAAAGGAAAGGAAAGGAAAGGAAAGGAAAGGAGCTGTGTTGTAACTTAATTTGTCCAGCAGATGGCCATAAAGAGTTGATGGATACACTCATGTTTGTATATTTTACAGTCTATGGTTTGTATACGTGCTCGTTGTATAAAACTCATTATCACATCAAGCTCTTTGATGATTTAATAAATTACATAGCCTATCCATGCCCTTGGTCTGTTTATGGGTAGTTGACAAAGCAGTAAAAAAAATGTAAAACACCACTTTTGAAGAAAAAATACATAGGCTATTATTCTGTGGAGTGTAGAGTGATGTTTGAGAAGATATAAGTGGTCACTAATTCTTTCACTTTTTAAAAAAAAACATTTTTACTGAAATGTGTGACAGAAATATAGGAGTGTCGCACCAAAGGACAAATTATCATGTGCACGTATCATGGGCTTCAGTAATATGACCTTGAATGGGGTCCTCCAACTAATTAAACTTGTCAGTGGAATTACCCGATATTGTGTCACTCAAAATGACAAAAATGTATCAATATAGTGTCATTGTCATAGGCCATGTGTTATTGTCATTTACTAAAATAGACACTTGTCAAATTATGCCTGAGGTATTTATTAACATTTGTATGGTTTTCTTTTTAATTGACAAAAGTTGTCATTTATTTAACCATGCTTGAACCAGGTCCACGTAAGACAATGAAATGTTTAATCATTTACTGCATTTTAAATAATGGAAATACTAATTATATACATTTTTTATCTTGTGTGATAATGAAAATGCCATGTTTTTTTTTTACTTTTAATAAAAAGCAGCAACTTACCTGGTGTTTAAATGACACTTGACAGCTTCTTTCCATCGAGGCCTTTCCCAAAATCCCGCTCAAGCGGTGAAGTTGGGTGATACCACCTCGACAGGGACTGAAGGGGCAAAATCATCTCAGAAGTCGATGAACGGGCGACACCACCGCGCGAGGAAGAGGGGGGTGTCCTGTTCGCTGCGGGAAAAAAATCATCACATGCGGCCAGCGGCATTTTCACACAGCAGGGCTGATCCGACCGCTCGTGCTCAGCTGAGGCGGCTGAATCGCGCATCTCGGAGATATGTACATGAACAGTCCGATCCCAGTCAATTTCCCTTGGAATATCTGAGTGCTTTCCCAGTCAATTAACGGTAAGTTTGTGTTTGCATTTAGTCTGTTGCGCTTATGGCATTATGTGATCCATAGTAAATATAGGAAAGAATGTTGTTGCAATCAACACTCTGATCCCAGCACATCTCCAATGAAAATAATCGCTAAATACACTTTAATACACTAAATACTCTGTCACAGTAAGACGTAGTAAGTATTTTTTAAACACTACAAAGACTTTTGAATAAAAGTGATTTTTGTTATAATCTAATATAACTTTTAATTTACAACTAATGTAACTTTTTGATTGCGAAATTAAATAATTTAAAGTAAATATCTCATTTATTTATGAAATGCAAAGATTTATTGCTATATTATTTGACCATAAGCAATATAAATGGTTTGAAGAGTTAATGGCAAAATATTGATTTGCAGTAGATTTTATTAAATGTTTCGATCTGTACATCAGGACATGTTGACAGGACTAACTGACCTGTTGCACAGAAGTTTAATTCCCTGTAGAGTCTCACACTGAACATAATGTGATTGAGTTTATTTCTGACAGCAGGACTCATTCTCATTTGGAACTTTGTAATGATTATTTGCATTAAAAATTGTGTATTGCATTATTAAACCATGTCTAATAAAATTACAAATAACTGCTGAAAGAATCAGGAACGTATTGCTATCCTTAATAGTATAATAGTATAGCCTACTCTGTTGTTCATAATGTGAAAGAGTAGAATGTTTGATTTGCTGGATTTTGCTCCATTTCTCACTGTAGACAACACAAACCGACAGTTTATCTCTTCTTTTCACCCAAGGACAAGTATTGCCTCTCACTTTCACTGAGTTTCCTTAAAAAAAAAGGCTGTAAAAGCACCACCATTTGCTTCACAACACAATATTCAACAGATAAATAAAGAGTTCTCAAAAAAAAAAATGTTTTTACAGCGCTACAATGCATTTTCCCTTATGTTTTGTGGATACATTTGCAAAGAAATGCACTCATACTATCCAAAAGTGCACTAAATAATATTTAGGAAGCTTGCATTAACGTTTGAGGGCTGAGGCTGCAAAACAAGCTTGCCTGCATTAGGAAGAATTAATATGTCATTTGTAACTCCCTCATAACTTGTGTCTGATCAAGCTGACATATTGAATTTAACTGATCTTTTATTAATATTAGCCGTTTGCCATTTTCCCTGATTGATTTGAGTAGATATTGCATGTCTTAGTAGTTTTGCTTCATTGAATACACCATTTTTGTATATTTTCAGTATTGTTTTCACAGATAATTGATATATGAAGCTTTCTTGTACTCGATGAGGAGATGATTCTGTATAAATTCATGCAATGCGATTTGTATGATGTACGAAATACAATTTCTAGAACAAAAGTAAGCATAAAGGTCCACCCCAAAACCTAACCGTGGTGTATTTGCAGATCTTGCAGACAGAGAAATTCACACGAATTAGCCACTATTTCGCCAAAACTTTAAAACGATGTTGTGTTGCAAAAGCCACCCCACAACCGCGGGAAGGAAAACTTACTCAGCCCTTTGGATGGAGACAGCCTTTATTCCTCACACGCTCTGTCACAAGAAAACAAAAGCCTTTTTTTGCCTGCAGAAGTGCCAGACTGAAGTAGTTATAGAATTTGCTAACAAGAGCCTCAGGTGATTTGAAGGAAGGATATCTTGAAACTCAGGACTGACCAACTACTTCAGCTGTCAAAAGATGATATCTGTTATTAAGACATTGATATAGAAAAGAACAGCTTTTGGGGGGGAGCAGCTGGTGTTTGGACTGTGTGAAGCAATGTTCACAACGTTGAGGGAACAACACAAGGCCAGAGGGGTATTTTCTGCACATATCACAGTAGACTGTGTTGACTTAGTAGGACTGATGCCATTGGTGGACCTGTAATGTTATTTAGGACAGGTGGTCTGTGTACAGATCATGTGAATGTGACACTCAGTCCATCACTATATAAGCATCATCATGCTTTGATACTTAGCAGATATCTTCATTTTTATTCAGTAATGTATGCTTCTTTTCTGCTTAAAATGAACAAATGATTCCCGCAGTAGCCCAACACGGCTTAAGACTGGACAAAAAGACCTGTCTGAATGCAACAGGCCATCCTTGAAATGTGATCTCTCGCAGGGGTGCAGGGGTCAAAGGCTAAAGGTGATGAGAAGAATGAAGCGGTGCTATCTGACTGCCCTTCTCAGCCTCTTTGTGTCCATTGAGCCTCTGGCTGGACCATGCCTCAGCACATCAAAGCACTGGCCAAACATTGTTTGCCAGCCCTGACCTTTGACCTGTTGCTATGTGGCGAGCTTTACGCAGGAGTGTGTGTGTGTGTGACTGTGTGTGCGTGCTGGTAGAAAGAGACAGTGGGCAGAGGCGAAGAAGAAACCTGCTGTGTCACCCACTCCCTGATCAATAATAACGTTCAATGAGTTTCCTCTCTCTGTTTCGGACTCTTCTACTAGTCGTCTGCTCGGTTTTATTGTATGTGAGAATCATGGGATGACCCCAGCCCCCCCTTACACACACAATTCCCAAGCTAAAAGTCTTAAAAGCAGTCCAACCCCTACTTCCATCCCCTTTAGAGAAGAAAAAAGTAGTGAAAGTAGCACTTTCTTTCTGTTTCAGCTCTTCAGATGCCCATTTTTAAAGATACTAATAGTTTGTTCAAATGTCTCTAATGTGGTTTGCGCCTTTGTAAGAACTATGTGTATCTCCTCACCTGAACTGCAATTTTCAATTTTGTGTTTTTTGGAATAGTTAGACTTTGTGATTGTTTGAAAAGTTAAATATTAGACTGAAAGTCTAAAACAACCCATGACAAACTATACACTAGGTCAGTGAGATTTTGTTTTTGAAGGAAGTCTCTTATGCGCAACACATTACAATTTAACTTAACCATTTTCTATTTTAATACATTTTAAAATTAATATTTTAGCCATTTAAATGATTTATTTCTGTGATGATACTCCAGTCTTCAGTGTCACATGATCCTTCAGAAATTATTGTAATATGCTGATTTGCAGTTCAAGAAAATGTTCATCTTATAATGTTAAATATACTGTGATATATTTTTCAGGATTCTTTGATAAATAGTAAGTGCAAAATAACAGAATTTATTTGAAATAGAGATGTTTTGTAACATTATAAATGTTATTACTGACACGCGGTAGTATATATCTTAATGTCCAATGGTTTGTTTTCTTGGGTCGGTGTGTTCAACCTGGTGGTGTTTGTTTGACCCGTGTGAACCAGCTTTAACATGAAATTGAGGGGACAAATTTGCCTCAGCTGTGATATTTTCTAGCTAATTCTTTAGCATTTGAAGTGCAGTGTAAAGAGTGTCAGAAAGATGTGTAGGTAAGACAGACGGACTGAGAGAGAGGAGGCCGTAAACAGAGACACAATAGTTGGGTGATGTTGTCTTGGGGGGGAGTCTGGGAAAGATGAAAGACCTCGTCACCTCCCTGTAAGGAAGCTCTGTCCGGGAGGATGGGGCTGTTGAACGTTCTCCCTGCTATCACGTCTTGCTCTTTTATCTCCTTGACTATCTGCAGAGCCTGTCTGCGTTAGCATTTGTTTATTTAACTGCCATTTTCTCCCCCTCAGCACAAATGCTGATTTAGCACGGCTCCTGACTAGCTTTTTTTTTTCCCAATACGTTCTTGTCGTGAGATCCCAAAGATTCTGGCTAGCAACATTATGGGAGCATGTGAATTTCACTTTCTGGTTATAAAAGTTTTATTAGCGGCACTGGTTGATGTTTATATGACATGTTGCTGGTCTTCTTCATTGTTTTAGGGTGTTACTGTGTGTGTTGTGAACTCCCAGTGTGTGGGATGTGTTGGAGCTGAGAGAAGGAACATATGGCAGAGGGCATTTAAAGGCAAGGGGATTATGTCCAAGGGGCTTCCTTTCTGCCCCAGAGGATTTTTCATTAGTGGCTTCAGTGTGTTGCCATTCACACGGTTGGGCATATTAGATTCACTGGTGTCCTATACCTACATATAAAATAAAAGCAGACATTAAAGGAATAGTTCTTACAAAATATCAAAAGTCTTCATTTGCTCATCTTCCAAGCCCATAAGATTTTTTCTTTCCTTTATGGAACACAAAAACAGATATTTTGAAGATTTTGCTGGTCGTCCTTTTCCATGTAATTGACCCTTTTCACATTTCCAGGTTTCTCAGAAGCGGAAGTTGTCATAGTTGGGTAAACTTCTATTGTGGAGAATGAGAGACTACATTAAATATATGTTTCGTGTTCCCATTTGCTCAAAATGACAAAATAAAAACTCCACAATAATGTTTTCACAACTTTCAAAAGAGTAAAAAAATAGATCGAGATTGATAACGGCAGTCAGTCGGAAGAGAGAAAGATGTCAGTTTTACCTTCACTTCCACATCCGCTGTATTAGAAACACCCTCACAGCAGCGTTAACTAGATTTTTGAAATTTGATGCAAAGGTACCGGAAATATAATACAGCGTATAGTGTTATTAATTTACATACATTTAAAAAAAAAAACGAAGATATAAAAAACCTTACAGGATATACACTACTCATGACCGTTAAATCATCATTTACTCATCCTCAAGCTGTTCCAAACCTGTATGTATTTCTTTCTTCTGTTAAACACAAGTCAGTAACCAAACAGTTGATGGTCCCCATTGACTTCCATAGTTTTTTTTTTTTTTTTACTATGGAAGTCAATGGGGTCCATCAACTGTTTGGCTGACCATAATCTTCTAAATATCTTCGTTTGTGTTCAGCAGAAGAAAAAAAGTCACACAGGTTTGGAACAACTTGGGTGAGTAAATTATGAAACAATTTTCATTCTGGGGTGAACTATCCCTTTAAAATGTGTCATCACAATCTGTGAAAAAGGTCTATTGCAATGAATCAGGACTGACACTTCCCAGCTTCAAAAACGATTTGAACACAATAAAAAGTGTTCCATACGACTTCTAGTCTATATTTCATGTCTTTTAAAATCGTACAATAACATTGTGTGACTAACAGGCTGAAATTTAAGTCGTTGTTTACAGATAATCTCCTCCTGTAAGCTGTTAACTATTGTGACTGATTCAAGTCTGGGAGTTGAACGTGTGAACCAGGGCTGCGTTTCCCATTACTCTGCGTAATTTTGCGGCCAAAATCCAGTCATTTCAATAAGAAATCAGCGCGATCTGGAGTTTCACGTGAGGGCTTAAATATTGCCCATGCAGATTTCACTTGTGTTCAAGTTGGTTAATCGAATTTGTCAAGTTATCCAACAGAAAACTGCTTTAGTTAGAAAGCGACTTATGTGTGAGTGATTCTTCATGCATCGCTACAATATTGACAGTGGACAATGGCCAAAATGTCACTAATGTGACCACACCTCAAGTAGATTGTAGAAATCATTGCCATTGGCACCCAATTGTCTCTATGATCTATTTAGGATTACAATGCTTGTTTTGGGAAATACAGCCCAGATCAGTTTTGTGAACCGGATTCATTCATAGTTCATGTGAAATTATTCATTAAAAACATCTGCCTGAAAATAGCAATTTGTTAATGTTGAACAAAAGCCAGGGAATATGTCAAGATTTTCCGTAGCTTTCAGTCTGTTCCTCACACAATGTTCTAATAAAAAGAGTCAATCTATAAAATGCATTTCATCCTGTGAGCACAGCCTTTGTTAGTGGTAGGTCAATCACCCTCCCTCTCTCTCTCTCTCTCTCTCTCTCTCTCTCTCTCTCTCTCTCTCTCTCTCTCTCTCTCTCTCTCTCTCTCTCTCTCTCTCTCTCTCTCTCTCTCTCTCTCTGTCAGTCTGGGTCAGGACGCTCTGACATTGGCTCATGGTGACTTTATGAGGTTGCAAATTGGACACCCTACAAAAAATCTTGGGGAAACTGGCTCTCTGCACAGCCTGTTGTGAATGAGTTGGTCTTGTTCTGTGCTAATCAAATATTTCATAGAGAGAGGTTGATTGCCTGATGAGTCACGGACATCAAAACAGCTTATATGACCTGATTTCAGTGTGTTTGTGTGCAGTTAAAATCACATGTCCTCAAATAACCTCTGTGCAGTGTCGGACAAGTTACTGAAAATGAGTAATTAGTTACAGAAACTACTTCATTTAAAAGCAATTGAATTACTTTACCAATTACTGTATATTAAAAGTAGTAGTTACTAGTCAAAGTAACTTTTAAGTTACTTTTATATCTGCTTTTTAAATGTAAATATGAACAGTAGGCCCACTGAACAGTCAAACACAATACATTTAATTTTTCATTCAACATTTCAGGCAAAACTGGACAAATGTAAATGCATCTGGTTGTTTAAACCACATATGTTAATATTACTCCTGGCAAATTGTTAAAAAATAAACGTGTGAGAGCGTGTTATAGGCTATATTTGACATGTTGTAGTCAGATTTGTCGCCGCAAATGAGTAGCAAGCCAACACGCAAACTGCCGCAAGTGAATTAAGTCTCGGATGCTCAAAAACACAATTATCTTCATTAAAACTAATGAGACTAAATGATCTCACCAGTGCTTAGGTCGTTCTTTCTCATATTGCGGTCTTTGATTGTGAAATGAGCTGATGAATAAAATACAGCTCATATCTGTTGCTTTCGTTGACGTGAACTCCATTAAATGTGCATATAGCGCAGGAATTGAAGATCAGATTTATATCATTTTGCGGAGGGGTGTAAGGTAAGACAACCTGCATGTTTAAATTTTTTTATTTGTTTAGATTGTGCAGCCCGTTTTGTTTGCGAGCGCCTACGATCAGCCACCTCAACTTATCAAAAAATGCCTTTTTACTGTGGTGGTGGTGGTGGTGGTGATGAACGTTTAAACTAACATTGGGATGCTTGAAGTGTTTTATATCTATGGATTTTATTATAGGCAAGACAAGTCAAGTGTTGATTTGAGAGGCTAAAGCGTTGGGTTAATTCAATGTCGGCCGCTCGCCGTTTGGTCTTAAAAACTTGAATTTAACAAACAAACAAAAAATGCTCCAAACATTTTTCTAAATTAACTTAATAAAGAAAAGAAAAATAACTACTCTGACATTAAAAACAAAACTGAACTATTTTAATGGCTGCAACGATGTATAATGGGGAGGATAAAAAAACAAAAGAAAAACTCAGGCTCCAGTCAGACTAGGGCCGAGAATTTTGACAAGCTGTTAGATATGGGCTGGGCTAGGGCCTAGATTTGAGCTTCTTGTCTTCAAGTGTTCATTTTTCACAAAAGAGAGTAATGCGAGTAACGAACACATTTGAATTTCAGTAATTGTAATTACTTGATTAAAAAAAATGTAGTTACATGCGCGTTACTGCTAAAAGTTGTGGAATTATAGTAACGCGTGATTTTGTAGCGCGCTGCTCCCAACACTGCCTCTGTATTAGAGCTGTTTGCATTCTTGCAGAGTTCTCAAATTAAACTGTAGTTTTGTCATGTACAGGTATGATTTTTACTGGGATAATAGTCTTTAAAATATTCAATATTATAATAATAATTCTAAAAATAACTTGTATTATTTTGAATTTTGTAATAATTTGTATTATTTATGGAAGCTTATTTCCGCCACAGAATAAAAAAGGTAATTGCAATTTTTTATCTTACAATTCAGAATTTTTTTCTCAGAATTGCGTGATATAAAGTCTCAACTGCGAGTTATGAAGTCAGAATTGTGAGATGAAAAGTTTCAATTATCTTTTAAAAAAATGTATTTTGTGGCAGAAGCAAGCTTCCAAAATTATGAATGTACAGTACAATACAGGGTTGTTGTTTTTTTTGCCCGACCACACAAAATGTTTAATTATGTTTTTATATGCCTTGTTATAATAAGTAAAATTGTATAAGTGTCAGGAAAAAATATATTCCATTTTAAATTTTCAGATATTCATTTAAAAGATTCACAACAAATTTATCTTGGAATTAATTTTTACAACAGTAATGACACTATTACGGCTATAAACTTTATTAACACTTTTTTAGAAAATGATGGCATACATTTTTTGTTTATAATCTTCATTATTTTTTCCTGAGTAACCATTTTAATTTGTTATAACACCTTCTCTCTATTCTATTAAAGGTCATGGGGAATTCGTATACAGGACACCTTCAGAGCACACGGTTTGAGGAAGTGCTGCACAACTCCATAGAGGCGTCACTGCGCTCCAACACCGTGGTGCCCAGACCGGTGTTCTCTCAGCTGTACCTGGAGGCAGAGCAAAGGCCTTATTCTCATGATGGTGAGCTTCTGTGGTGTCACACTCTTTAGAATGCATCTCTTGGTTTGTTTTGAGTATCTTATACATCTCCTAACCAGACACGAGGTGACAAAGATAAGTTAGTTAGTTATTTTATTGTATTTAAAAAAAACATATTTTATGTTTTCCCCAAAGGCCGGATAGAGGAGGAAGATGACGAAGAGGATGGCTCAGATTCAAACAGCCCTCCAATCCCATTTCAGATGAAGCCTCCACCAGAGGGATCCTGTACTACAGATGGTTAGATCATATAGGCCATATGTAACAGAGCAGATCAGTAGTGACCATTCAAGCCATAAATCAGTACATTTATAGCCATTCAGACTATTGGTGGATGATCAGTGATTCTGTACATTCATATAGTCACTGTGCCCTGACTCCTGATGCAATGGTGACCAGACTTCTGCATTTCAGGGTTCTGTCAGGCGGGTAAAGACCTTCGGCTGTCGTCCATGGCCACTGAGTCTTTGGAAGTCCCTCCTGGATTTCTGCTGGTCGGCGCGAAATCTCCCAGTGTGCCTGATCACATTCTGGTGTGTGCGGTGGACCTGCGCTTTCTCCCTGATGAATGTGGACGTAATGCACTTTTAGGTATGACGCAGTGAACCGGATGAACCGGAGTCTGAATACCCTGCATTATAATAAAAACAGTTTGAAGGAGAGATGAAAAATAGGAAAACCCTGACTTAGGTCAGGCTACCCCAACCTCGTAGGAGTCGGTGGGACATTTTTAGGTCTCTAATTTGGGTTTCTATGGCACTCGGCTCAGCACCCTCGCCCCCCGTGATGGTTTGTGGCTATGGAAACTGGGCGCAGTCTATACTAGAGTATGTCTCTATTTTAGATAACTGATCTTGGTCCTCAAGGAATGTAGACCGCATCTGTGCAATCATAGACATCTACAAAAAAAGCAGATATTCACCGGATGTCTTGTCTGTACTAGGTTTTTCAGGGAACTGCATGGGCTGTGGAGAAAAGGGCTTCCGCTATTTCACTGAGTTTGCCAATCACATCAACCTAAAGCTCTCCACGCAGCCGAAGAAGCAGAAGCACTTAAAGTACCACCTGCTCAGAAATGCCCAGGGCATTCTGGTCAAGGGACCGCCAATCTGCTGGAAAAGAATAGGTAAGACTGAACCGAAATGATTAGACGATGAAGGTATTCTACACTAACGGTAATCTTGTTGAATGGCGTCTTATTTTGACAGCGTGTAGCACCAGCATGGATTATTGACAACCAGTGATTTGCAGGAGGGTTAACTTGACCCTGTTTAGCATCCTGGGTCACCCTGACCCATTCACCAGCACTTGCCTTCTCAGTCTGAAAGGCCAGATGGCCAGCGCTCCTAGTTGAGCTCACTGCTGCCATGGTGACACGTCAACATTGGGCCAAAGAGCTTTGGCAGTGTATGCGCATATTCAGAGATTTATTTACAAAAGAATGCCTACATGAGTGTAATGGCCTGTCCACACACAGGACGATAACTACAGCTATATTCTAATTCTATGAAAATAAGAAAGTCCACACCACAGCAACACAGAGCCAAACAACGCCACTGGAATTTTCCAGCTGACGAACGATAAAAGCCAATGGCAGCCAATCAGAATTCATTTGGCTTACATAACTGCAACACACGCTTATAATAAATGTAACGTTACCGCAAACTATATGTTACATTTTCTAGAAAAAAAAATTTGGTACAAAAGTTGCATACGTGGTTGCTAGGGTTTTCCTAGATGATTTTTATTTTCTCATGTTATGTGCAGACAGCCGAATGAGACATGCAGTCTGTAATGTAGCTGCTGGACCAGAGGAACAATCAGGACATGGACCCTCTGACCTGTTTCCCAATTCAGCGCACACAGCATTGAACACTATTAACCACACAGGTAGGAAACAGAGGGTGTTCAGATAGAATCGCAGGGACGATTCTAGGATTTCAATGTTGGGGGGGTTATGATTTATTAAAAAGAAAAATACAAAAGAAATGTATTTGTTGTTTGTATACTAGGGTAGGCATGATCAATACAGTAGGTTCTACACTATCTATCAAGTAAATCCATGAATATTTAATTCATTTCTAATCATTTTAAATAACCAGCTAATATGAATTATTATTAATTAAAAGGGATAGTTCACCCAAAAATGAAAATTCTGTCATAATTTTCTCAACCCTCAAGTTGTTCCAAACCTGTATGAGTTTCTTTGCTCTGGTGAACACAAAAGAAGATATGTTAGATGTTAGAATGTTAGTAGTAACCAAGCAGACAGAGCAACCATTGACTACCATAGTAGGGAAAAAATACTATGGTAGTCAGTAGTTGCTCTATCTGCTTGGTTACAAACATTCTTCAAAATATCTTCTTTTGTGTTCACCAGAACAAAGAAACTCATACAGGTTTGGAACAACTTGAGGGTGAGTAAATGATGACAGAATTTTCATTTTTGGGTGAACTATCCCTTTAAGCTTTATATTACTGTAATTGTCTAGATTGGCAATATGTGGGTAAAAAAAAATTTTTTTTCAACGCATGTAATAATTTAAACACTTTTTTACTCTACATTTGTGCCGTAAACACAAAAAAATCTACATTTATCATTTTCATTAATGGAGATAACTTAATGAAACTTTATGAAAATAACCAGTAGATGGCTGCAGAGGACCACTAATTTGCCTAATTTGCCATTTCCACTCCCTTTTGTAGTTCTTTTCGCGTGTTTTGTTTTTTGAATTTATGATCAAATTAATATTATAGTAATTTTTAGCAATTGTATTGCACTGAAGTATGAACTATAGCGAGAGTTGGAAAAGTTACAAATTTAGATAAATGGAATTTCATTAAATAAATAAATCCAGATTTTACAGTGGATGGGAAACTGTTTTGAATTTCTCCCACATCATATTATGTTAACTGCGTTTATGAAAAAGAACTACACAGATGTGCAGATATCATAACAATCTATCATTTAATGCACACCCGTTGTCCTCTGCTTTTGACGCTGCACTGCTGGAAGAAACGCTTGAAGAACACGCTGAATAACGCAGATCAAAATATAGGGATGAGACGAAGCCTGCCGCCAGTTTCATATGATTTTTAAAGGGGACTGAGGCTATCACAAAATGGAGTACATATTACGGAGTTAATCACAAATTTTTAGGGGGAGGGGGGACAGCTGGGTGGAAATTGAATGGGCCTAGTGACCCCCTGAATAGATGTCTTGTTGCTAAATTCATAATATCCAATGAATATATTTACCTTTTCAAGATTAAAATCTCTTTTATCTTTAAACTGATATATTTTACCCTGTCCCCATCACACAGATCTAAACACCCATCTCCATATATCTGAGGCCTCCCCTCCCATAACCAACGGCAGTCATATTCCTGGACCGCTACAGCCTGGAACAGTGGCCAATGGCCCTGGAAGGCCCACAGTAATAGGTAATCCTGCCGTCACTATCCAGCAGTCATTATTCACTCAGCATTTATATTTCAAGCTTGGATCAGAGAAAAAGGAAACCTCAATTTTACAGGGGCGGTCCCTAAACTAATCCCCCCTTTAGACTTCACACCTCTAATGAAAGAGAGACTCCTTTTGAAATGTTTAAATGCTTTAAAAAGAGGCAGCTGTATTGTCTAGGCCTTTTCCTCCTCCTCTTTTGTTGTTGGTGTCTGTCATTATTCAGCATTTGGGGCTGTAAAAGATCCCTCTCTTTTCTTTCAGCACTCTCTGACTATCACCTCCATAAAGTGGTGCTGTAAAGTCTCTTCCCTGCTCTCTCCTGCTCTCTGTCTGCATTGTAAAATGTGAGACTTCCTTCCTGATGCTTTGGTTTTCATTAGGATTTAACACATCTACCCTTTTTTTTCTTTTTCTCTTTGCATATCCGCTTGTGTTTACAGTCTGGTTAATGTGTAACATAATAATCACTTCCTGTAAGACCAAAACCCACTTTTAAAGCGAATTTACATTCCATTGCTTTTAGAATAACAAAAAAAAGGAACGTTTGTCAAGGTAAACTTTGATTTGAGCTTGGCAAAGACTCGCATCAAGTTTACCTTACCTTTTTTTGTCACATTTTACAATGCAGACAGAGCCTCAAAGCTTAAAAAAAGGTTTTAGGCTTTTAAAATAGATAGATATTACGGACAGATAAATAGCTACATGCTAAATTTAAATATCTAGTTTGTTCTCTTCTACATTTCTGTTAGTCATATTTACCACTGACCAGTTTTGCTGCTTTTCAAGGCTCCATGGCAAATTCTGGGCCTCCCAAGAAGAGGCACAAGGGATGGTCCCCAGAATCCTCTGCTCCTACAGAAGTCACCCCCAGACCTGCTCCCAACAGCACAACCAATGGCACTAAATTAGGTTGGCACAATCATATCTCTACTGACATAAAATCCCCTGCCCTCATTTACCGCTTATTGTGTTGTGAACAAATGTGTCCTTTTGAATAAGAGTGCAGTTATATAGTATTTAGGGAAATTGACGGCTTGCAGTGGTGTAAAGCACGCTGCCACTGGACTCTAGAGCAGTGGAGACTAGTGATGCGCGGGTCGTCTCATAACCTGCGGGTAACCTGCGGGTCGGGTTGGGGCGGGTTAAGAAATCTTCACTTATTTGCGGGGCGGGTTGGGGCGGGTCATTAAAAACAAAATAAAAAAATCTATGTATGTTGCCTGCAATTCCCTATAGCCTATATAAAATATTTGGGAGTATCTATTTTCATATTTTATTAGGTTTTTTTGATAAGGTTACAATATGAAAGCCGTAGCAACGTAACTTGCATGATGTCCCCAAGCCTTTGGCATCACGCGGCACGTCATGACAGCTGCGCGCCGAGCAGCTCCCACCACCGGCAGCCACGACAACAAAAACGGAGAGATAAAAGTGAAGATGGAAGACGAGGTGCTGGAGTCTAGCCGAAATAGATTAAACCCTGGTACAGTGGACGCCATTCTTTTTTTGCACAGCGAATGTAAACACGCTATGAACATTTCTGTGTGCTAAATAAAACAAAAGTTTAGTGGTTATGTAGCGTAGGCTATAAACTGCCTATACAAATCTGAAATAAAAAATGGTTAAGCCTTCAAGATCCAAACGCTACTTTGGTGAAAATTAAAGGTTGAAAATCTTTATCATTATCTTGTTATTAATATGACCTGATTTATGATTAATGGTCGCGGATGCGGGGCGGGGCGGGTTTTAAAATTGATACACTGGTGCGGTGCGGGCTGGGGCGGGCCAAATAATTTCATAAAAGCAGGACCCGCGGGTTGGAAAAAAAGCCGACCCGCGCATCACTAGTGGAGACGTGTTCTCTGGAATGACGAATCACGCTTCTCTGTCTGGCAATCCGATGGGCGAGTCTGGGTTTGGCGGTTGCCAGGAGAACGGTACTTGCCTGACTGCATTGTGCCAAGTGTAAAGTTTGGTGGAGGGGGGATTATGATGTGGGGGTTGTTTTTCAGTGGTTGGGCTTGGCCCTTTAGTTCCAGTCAAAGGAACTCTTAATGCTTCAGCATACCAAGACATTTTGGACAATTTCATGCTCCCAACTTTGTGGGAACAGTTTGGAAATGGCCCCTTCCTGTTCCAACATGACTGCGCACCAGTGCACAAAGCAAGGTCCATAAAAACATGGATGAGCGAGTTTGGTGTGGAGGAACTTGACTGGCCTGCACTGAGTCCTGGCCTCAACCCGATAGAACAACTTTGGGATGAATTAGAGTGGAGACTGCGAGCAGGCCTTCTCATCCAACATCAGTGCCTGACCTCACAAATGCGCTTCTAGAAGAATGGTCAGTTGGTTCTCGAGTGGATGGCCATTTGGAGCATCCCTAGAAATGAGAAAAGGCTTTTTTACATCCATATTTGACCTCAAAACATATAAGTTCCCGGGCCCCCTTGCATACTCTGAAGCAGGTTGGGAACCACTGACCTAACGCCCGTTTCACACATACTCCGTTTGTAGAGCGTATTTTTTTCCGTACCCATGTTAACGGATTACAGCTTTCACACTGCACGCGGATGCTGTTCGTCAGTCCGTTCCAGGTGTGGTGCGTCTGCAGCAGTGTGGCGATTGTTTCCGTACCGAGTCTATTTTTTGCTGTGCTGCACTGCTGAATTAAAGTGACAGCACATTGTTCGACAAACATGTACTGACGTGAAAATCTAGTAATTTTACCACAGATGCATATAATTTCGAATATACTCTGTTTCAAAGTCAACACATGGCTTTTTTTCCTTGGGTAAAGCAAGGAAACGACACCTTACCTGGCATTTAGGTAAAAAATGTGACAATGGATAGCACTCGTACGTACTTAGAGGTGGAAAAACAAAGGTCTTTATGACCTGCTTTTAAAAGGGTTTAAAAACAAAAGAAAAGACGAGAGTTGGCTGTTTTTGTATAGCCTATTGTAAGTTTCTAATTTAAAATGTTTGTGATTTTAGGCTATAACCTATGTTTAAATGTTTTGCCACTTGTGTGAGCTAAATCTAAAGTGCTAGGCTATATAAATATAAAGTAATGAATTGAATAAAACATTGTTTAAATGTACTACGTTAAAACGTGACATCTATGAAAGTGTAAACAAATAGAATTGAAATTCTGACTAGCCATGTTCAGGAACAACTTTTGGATTTGATACAACCGCGGATCAGTTGCACACTGCAAACGCAGCATATATGAAAGCACAACAGCGCGTGCTGCTCCTGCGCCGCATACACACTGCAGATGGAGTATGTGTGAAACGGGCGTAAGAGATTTAGCATTGCAATTGATTTTGGGATGGTGGTTATTAAGGATGTGTATGTGTGTGCACTGTCGTGGAAATGATTTTATCTTTAAAGTAGTTAGTATTCAGAGAAGTATTGAAAGGTTTAACAATTGTTTATTTCTTGCAAGAAAGGCGTTCATCACTCCGAGCTTTCAGAGAGCGAAGGCCAACTTCCCTCTATGTCTGAAAGCTTTACACCCCCACCCTCGCTGCCGCACTCAACATCCTCTCTATTTTCTTTTGCAGCTTGCACACGGAGGGTTCACAAAAGTCACGTATCAAAAACACAAAAACATAGCATTAATCATGACATATTCCTTTATATAAATACACTCTGTATCTGCCTGTTGCCGGGCAGAAGTTTCCTCTTTTATAATTTCTCTGTACTAGGCCTTTTCTTGTTATCTAGTTTCGGCGAAACCAAGCAGAACTTAATGTTCTCTGGAGCTTTACTTAATAAGGCATTGGTTACTGAAAATTAATGTTAAAGCATGCATTCAAATTTCCATAACAGCACTCAGGCCATATAAATCAAGTGAGTGTTGATCCACTATTACATCAACTATATCAAGTGTGGATGTGTTTGTCTTCAGCTGACAGTGGGGCATCTGGGTGTTTGTCTATGGGGTCTTCTCTGCCCCTTGTCCCGGGGGAGTCTGTCACAGTGCCTGATCACCTACTCCAGATTTGTGGACTACGACCTGTCATTTTTAAAGGTAAGATTTTCGAGTGTTTTTCTTCTTGCATTCTGATGACAAGCTATCTTTTTTTTCTGACCCTATTTACAATAACGGCAGTTTCTGTTTCTACTAATATTTATTACATTACAAAATAAAAATAATAACATACACTGCCGTTCAAAAGTTTTTGATCGTAAGATTTTGAATGTTTTTAGAAGAAGTCTCTTATTTTGTACTACCGTTCAAAAGTTTTGGGTCAGTATTCATTTGTATAAATTTTTTCTGGGAAATTAATACTTTTATTCAGCAAGGATGCATTAAATTGATCAAAAGTGACTTTCTATTCATCAAAGAATCCTGCCTCTTTTCTTTTTTTTACACAACTGTTTTCAACATTGATAATGTAAATTGTGTATATAGACTTGTAGAAGAAACAAAAAATTATGTTTTTGGTGGGTTTTGCCTTTTTTGTCCACTGTGTAATGTGAGCAGTGTCTGATTGCGGTTCCCACCACTTTATATTGGGCCAGCTGTTCAGTTACACCGTGTTTGTGTTTTTATCTGTAGGGCACGGGACACTGCCACATTTGTGTGGGAACCTCGGAGACGTGCTGGTGAGTAGCCTGCTGCAGAAATGCTATCGCAGTTCCCAAAACCTCCCACGCGTCTATGAGCAGTATGGCGCTGCTCCCATTCAGCCCATCTCCACTGAGATGCTGATCCTGCTGACTGTCTACTATCTAGTGCAGCTTGGTGAGAACAACAGTATTTCAGTCTGTTTATGTATCTAACCCTAACCCAATATGAGTCCCTTCCTAAAATATATGCATGTATAAAGATCAATTTGTACTGTTTACGCCAAATATAAAGCACGATAACCTTCTATTAGAGTAATATTTGATAATGGTGTTTTGTTAATTGACATGTATTTGTCTATCTTGTTACAACAGCACCTGACCAGGCTCCTCTGATGGAAGACTTGGAGCAGATCTTCATGCGTTCCTGGCGAGAGTCACACCTGACGGAGATCCGGCAATATCCGCAGGCGCATGCACAGTTTCCACCTCCTCTTCCCTGCCTCGCACAGCCCCTCACTCCCTCTCAGCTCCCCTGGCTGGCCAAACTGGCCACCAGCTCATGCGGGGAAGGAGTTCTGGTGCTGGACACGGCGCCCTCTCTGGCCGAAGCTCTGGAGGACACCTTTCACAGACTGGTGGATGGCAGATTGCGCCAGACCAATTATGTGGTGATCATCTGCATGAACAGGAGCCAGGAAATAGAGTCATGTGTGGTGGTGACAGGTATGTGGGTTACAGAATTCCAACTAATAATGCTAGATATATATTTAAGAATGTTGCTAGAAATGCACAGGATATCAGTACCATATTTGTAAACAGGACGTTTTCTTATATGTAATGAGGGTGGTTTCAAGGACAAAAGTTTGGGAACCACTGATACTTCAAGTTGATCTTTAAAAAAACTCTAATAATTTAATAACAGTTAAAATACTATAATATATAAATTATACTAAAATAACAACGGCTTAAAGGAACACGCCGACTTTTTGGGACTTTTATCTTATTCACCGTATTCCCCAGAGTTAGATAAGTCCATACATACCATTCTCATCTCCGTGCGTGCCATAAAAAAGTAGCAATTTTCTAGACCGATATGGCTAGGAACTATACTCTCATTCCTGCGTAATGATCAAGGAACTTTGCTGCCGTACCATGGGTCCAGCGGCGCAATGATATTACACAGCGCCTGAAAATAGGCTAACTTCTGTCAACATAACCAACGTGACAACCTGCTTGCACAGAGAGCATGCTGGGGACTATTTTCAGGCGCTGCGTAATATAATTGCACCGCTGCACCCATGGTACGGCAGCAAAGTTCCATGATTACTACGCAGGAATGAGAGTATAGTTCCTAACCATATCGATCTAGAAAATCGCAACTTTTCATTTTCCATTGGTCTTAGTACATGCTGTAACTATACACATCACAACATGTAAATAGGAAAATGTTGGTGTTATTTTGTCACTTATTGAGCAGTAGGCTAGCTGGAGCCGTTTACCTCCAGTCTTTGTGCTAAGCTAGGCTAGCGGTGGGTGCGTCAGACAGAGTTATGGCACGCACGGAGATGAGAATGGTATGTATGAACTTATCTAACTCTGGGGGATACAGTGAATAAGTCCCAAAAAGTCGTCGCGTTCCTTTAAGCCGCGTTTCCACAGGAACTATGGACTTTGGAGTGTGTTTCGACCGCAAGAACCGGGGTCTAAATAAAGTTCCGGGTAAAAATGTCCCCCTTAAAATGTCCCTGCTTGAGAGGTAGTACTTTTTCAAAGTTCAGGAACTTTTGGGGGTGGGACTTGGGTGCTGAACATGCTGATTGGTTGAGCTCACCCAGCATTTTATTTCAACCTAAAAGTCAGCTGTGGTGCGTGCCGTGCAGTAAGAGTTGTTTGCTATACGAATCAACAATGAAGTTTAAAAAATGCGACCGATGGGCCGACGACAAGGTTGCGAAAGACAAAATCCAGTGGGCTCTGGAAAGTCACGTGCAGTCCTACATCACCAGACTAATCTTCACGATACTTTAGACCGCGATGGAAACGCAGACAGCAATAGGTCCGGGGGAAAAAAGTTCCTGGGACAAATTGTTCCGGGTAATTTTGGTGGAAATGGGGGCTTTACAGTTAAAAACTACAGTTATCAACATAATAAAATGTAGAAAGCATAAAGCAGTAAGCTAAACATTATCACATTAAACATATTTAATATCTAAAGTGCATCACTTTAACTTTACCACTGCTAAAAAACCCTGCAAAATGAAACAAAACAAATCCTATTTTGGCAGACATCTTAGCACCCCCTTGAGATCTCAAATCAAAAAATGATCATACTGTAAATTTTAATGTTGTGATGCTTTAACTTGTCACTTGTAGCATTTAGAACAACTGTTTTTATTTATTTATTTATATTACTATTACAAAATAGTGTAGAATTATGGTTTTCGGTCTTGACATGAAAAAAAAATGTTTTTAGCTGTATCGGCCGGAATTTTAATAACTCTATGTAAGATGCATGTAGATGTGAAATCAAAAGAAATTTAAATTAAAATTGTATAATATCTATGTTTTCACACAGGGAAGCATCAGACTCGTGCTCTAGCTGAGAGTCTTCTCTCTCCCAGTGATTGTGTGAGAGAGATCGTCCATGAACTGTCTTCTGGGATGTCAGCAGAGATGGAGTCCTATTTCAGTTCTTTGGGTCCAGGTAAGACCTCTGGTTTGATACATGGATCTTACCTCTGCTGTTTCCCCATTCAGTGTTTAATGCACCCCTATACCACTAATCAGATGGAGATGTGGAGGCTTTACTGGAGAAAACCAGTCCTGAGAACGCCTCCCAGTATTCTGGTATAGAACCATCAGGAGACAGTCCTAAACCCAAGTGTGCCGGTGAGCCTGACTGAATCTAAGTATGAATTTAATGCAAAAAATACCTTCAGTGTAAGGTGTGTTAACACTTCAGAGTCGGATTTTTCGATAGAATTCTCCGTAGAGTGGCACGAGATTCGGCCCGTTCAGCTTGCTGTGGCACGGAAGCTGCTCTCGCACGTTTGTGCCATCGCTGATTCCAGCACACAGAACCTGGACCTCGGCTCCTTTGACAAGGTTGAGTTCTTAATCTGTGTTCCGCCCTCAGAGGTCACCTTTCATCAAGTCGTCCTTCACCTGTGGAACTCAGGTAGAGTACCGCCACTCATTATCCATGACATGAGTCTCTACTGCACCCTTAAAAAAAAGTATACTTTAAGTAAAATTAAGTATATTTTCCTATTATTATCTGTGTTAAGTAAACTAAATCAGTGTACTAGTAGTTTACCTGTAAGTGTACTATCTCGGTACCTCTTGGGTCTAAATTGGCCCACTTTTTAGATTATAAAAGTGTAACAGTAGTAAACTTTGAGTACACAATTAGTTTATAATTAAGTTTTATAAACGGTTACTCTTAGTTTACTAGTTATACACTTCTAGTCCACTTTTTAGTTTACGAAAGTACACTTTGAAGTATACTCTCAGTAAATTACTAGTTTATTAGTTTTTATACTGCAATACTGCAGTTAACATCATATGTATAGCTTATAGTTTA
Organism: Gobio gobio; assembly: GCF_949357685.1. NCBI lineage: Eukaryota > Metazoa > Chordata > Actinopteri > Cypriniformes > Gobionidae > Gobio > Gobio gobio. The sequence goes on from NC_137106.1 coordinate 16,854,928, forward strand.
TTTTTGCATTTTAACAATAAGCCGTGTATACTTAGATTACTTGACTGAACTTTTCTTAAGTATATCTCGATTAAAAGTACAAGTTTAGGCCAAATATACATAGACTTTTCTGTATAAGCCAAGTACAGGTGCTGGTCATATAATTAGAATATCATCAAAAAGTTGATTTATTTCACTAATTCCATTCAAAAAGTGAAACTTGTATATTATATTCATTCATTACACACAGACTGATATATTTCAAACGTTTATTTATTTTAATTTTGATGATTATAACTGACAACTAAGGAAAATCCCAAATTCAGTATCTCAGAAAATTAGAATATTGTGAAAAGGTTCAATATTGAAGACACCTGGTGCCACACTCTAATCAGCTAAACACCTGCAAAGGCCTTTAAATGGTCTCTCAGTCTAGTTCTGTAGGCTACACAATCATGGTGAAGACTGCTGACTTGACAGTTGTCCAAAAGACGACCATTGACACCTTGCACAAGGAGGACAAGACACAAAAGGTCATTGCAAAAGAGGCTGGCTGTTCACAGAGCTCTGAGTCCAAGCACATTAATAGAGAGGCGAAGGGAAAGAAAAGATGAGGTAGAAAAAAGTGTACAAGCAATAGGGATAACCGCACCCTGGAGAGGATTGTGAAACAAAACCCATTCAAAAATTTGGGGGAGATTCACAAAGAGTGGACTGGAGCTGGAGTCAGTGCTTCAAAAACCACTATGCACAGACGTGTGCAAGACATGGGTTTCAGCTATCGCATTCCTTGTGTCAAGCCACTCTATAACAACAGACAGCGTCAGAAGCGTCTCGCCTGTGCTAAAGACAAAAAGGAAAAAAAGTGGTCCAAAGTTATATTCTCTGATGAAAGTAAATTTAGCATTTCCTCTGGAAATCAGGGTCCCAGAGTCTGGAGGAAGAGAGAAGAGGCACACAATCCACGTTGCTTGAGGTCCAGTGTAAAGTTTCCACAGTCAGTGATGGTTTGGGGTGCCATATCATCTGCTGGTGTTGGTCCACTGTGTTTTCTGAGGTCCAAGGTCAACACAGCCGTATACCAGGAAGTTTTAGAGCACTTTATGCTTCCTACTGCTGACCAACTTTATGGAGATGCAGATTTCATTTTCCAACAGGAACTGGTTTAAGGACCATGGTATCCCTGTTCTTAATTGGCCAGCAAACTCGCCTGGCCTTAACTCCATAGAAAATCTATGGGGTATTGTGAAGAGGAAGATGCGATATGCCAGACCCAACAATACAGAAGAGCTGAAGGCCACTATCAGAGCAACCTGGGCTCTCATAACACCTGAGCAGTGCCACAGACTGATCGACTCCATGCCACGCCGCATTGCTGCAGTAATTCAGGCAAAAGGAGCCCTAATTAAGTATTGAGTGCTGTACATGCTCATACTTTTCATGTTCATACTTTTCAGTTGGCCAAGATTTCTAAAAATCCTTTCTTTGTATTGGTCTTAAGTAATATTCTAATTTTCTCAGATACTGAATTTGGGATTTTCCTTAGTTGTCTGTTATAATAATCAAAATTAAAAGAAATAAACATTTAAAATATATCAGTCTGTGTGTAATGAATGAATATAATATACAAGTTTCACTTTTTGAATGGAATTAGTGAATTAAATCAACTTTTTGATGATATTCTAATTATATGACCAGCACCTGTATACTTAAGTACAATGTTTATGTAATCAGATTACTTTTTCCCATTTATTGACTGATGCCTCTCCTGTCCCTACGTTGAGAGAATTGTGAGTAAGTGCAGAGGCGTTTTGTGCGCTGTGTAAACATGATGGTTACTGTAGTTCTAGACTAAATGTGATCATGCATTTACTCATCTCACTTAATAAAAAGCTGAATGAATAAATAAATACTTTGAAATGCACACTCACAATATTAGGCAAACCTGCAATAATTAATATGTTAAATAACACAAATATACTTTATGTATTTAATCTCACTTTATCAGCCAATGTCTTTGCTGCTGACCCTTAATGATCCAATTCATACATACGAATAAGGAAAAACGACTTTAGTTAAACATCACTTTTTTTGCTGCTTAAATAATAGTTAAACTTTCTCCTCCTGCGTCCTATTCTGCAATCCAGAATGGCAGCACATCTAAAATGTTTGTTACTTTGGTAACCATGTATGAATTCATTTTTGTCATTTTAACTGAACTTATTTTAACACTTTGTGTTTCGGTGTTAAAAAAAATAGATAATAGTAATTATTATTTAAAGATAGTAATAGAGATAAAATACTACTACTAACTACTAATAACAATATACAATGTACTAAGGGTTGATGATATGCTGGGTTCATGAATCTTAATCGCGTTGTAAGCGTTCACTCAAACTGATTTGCTGAAATCAAAACAGGTACAGTAATAGATGAGCAGAGCGCCAGCCAAGGAGATGGAAAATGCAACAAAGAATATCGTTTACATGTAGCGCGTCGATTCTGCGTGTGTAAGACACTCGTTTTGACATATTTCCCTTTAAAACAGAAAGTTAATGGTCTTTTCCTTTTTAAATAAGGAATTTTTTGTCACAGCCTTGGAGAAATCCCATTGAGAAATGATATTAATATTGCAGATAGATCTCACTTCCTGTTTTTGTATTTCAGGGGTGTTACGGGAGTTAGGGCTGAACCAAGACTGCTTGTCACTGAAGGAGGCGGAGCAGTACGTGGTAAAGCTAAACCAGAGTGCAGTGGGAAAGATCAACAGCCTCATTCAAAAGTCCAAGATGAACCCGTACACGCTCTTCATACTGGTGCATGATCACGCACACTCGGACATCAGCAGGTATAAGACCTCCCATGATTCTCCTTGAATCTTAGCATCCTCTTTACTCGGCTGTTGGTGGAACGGTCTCTGTATCTTTTTTCTTATGACAGTGGGCAGTGCACTGGAGGAGACTCCAACTTAGGACTAGTGGATGGTCTGTTGAACTGCAGGCAGATTCGAGATGCTCCCAACATCCTGACGCTCCATGTGACTTCATTCCCCTTCACCTTGCAGACTCAGTACACACGCATCAGCCCTTACAATGAGATCCACTGGCCCTCCGGATTCAATAAAGTAAGAATGCCACATACTATCTATTTAAACCAGTAAGTTAAGCTCGACCACAGAACTTTTTTATTTAGTCTCCCTGTTTTTCTCACTTAGGATGTGGATCTTTATCACGAGAAGACAAAGTACTTTGGTGTATCTGAGCTGCTGGAGACAACCCGCTCTGGGAGTGGCCTTCCTCTGCTACGATATGACAGTTCATTTGAGAGCATGGCTGCTGCTATGGAGGAGAGGTATGTTTTCAGTGTTATTTTTAACGTCACAGCTATTACATCATGTGTATATATACTTCGGTGCATATACGCTATGGTTCAAAAGCAAAGGGTCAGTAAGATTTAAACGAATTCAGCAAAAGTGACAGTAAAATAGCATATATAATGTTACAAAAGGTTTCTATTTCAAATAAATAGCTCTTTTGAACTTTCTATTTAAAAAAGAATCTTGAGAAAAATGTATCACGGTTTCCATAAAAATATGAAGCAGCATTGATTGTACATTAATAAATATAGAATGATTTCTGAAGGATCATGTGACACTGAAGACTTGAGTAATGGCTGCTGAAAACTCAGAATATTTCACAAAAGATGAGACTTCTAAAACTTGCAGACCACAAACTTTTGCCTATATATGATGTTTTTGTATGAACTCCTCTCCTTACTTGTCCTCAGGTTCCCAAAACTACACAGCGCGGTGATTCGCACCCATGTCCTGATCCAGCATTACTCTCTGGCCCTGATGGCAACAGCAGGCGGCCAGGCTTTACAGGCTTTGCAGAAGCACATCTCAGTGGAGACTCTGGAGATGGTGCAGTGCCTCCTCAACACATCCCAGCGGTGTCCCAGCCACCACGGTCACATGCTGCTCTTGCGGATCCCCTCACTAGCTCTCGCTGCCTTCGCTCACCAGCGCCTATGCCATGTCCGCAACAGACTCGGCCTCCACAAGCAGTTTGAGATCATTCTAGGGGATCCATGCTCTGCTCTTACTGTAGGAAAGCACTTCCTTGATCAACTGAGGGTATTTACTTTTTAATCTTTGTTTTTTAAATAGAAATAAAATTATGTTGTATATATATTGGTGTATTTGTCTTGATATCCCTAAATCATGGATCATTTTGCTCTTTAAATGTCTTTAGGTATGGCTGAAGATATTAGACCCAGACTGGGCTCCTCGGACATATCTAGAGCTGGAGGCTTTACCCTGTATCCTCATCTTAACCGGCATGGACCCACTTGGAGAGTCTTTACCCAGGTAAAACGCTCATAGTAACTCAGAGTTTTTTTTGTAAAATTTTAGACATTACAGGCATGTATTCAGCTGTTAAATATGTTCTTTTTTTAATTGTATTTCATATAATAAAAACTACCATCCTTTAAGAGTAGGTACTGCAAATGATTCAATGAATCATGAAATGGTCCTTTTCAAGCCTTCTAATCTATTTTGTTTGTTTGCCCAAATAAATTGTACAGAGGTCAGCATGATCTCAGGAAAATAATTACCTGTGGCAATTTGAGGCCCCTTTCAAAATAGTTTTGAAAAACTAATTGTTGTGCTGTCCCAATTTTATGTATTTATTTTACTAGCACAAGCTATTTGAAATTGTATTACATTCAAAATGTCAAGCAGAGTTACAGGGCTTTTAGCCCAAATTTTAATATCACTATTAACCTATGCACATCTCCATGCAAACCTGGAAAAGTGTATTTATGAATGTTTTATTTTCTATACAATATTATATTACGATATATTATTATAATTAATATAATTACAATAGTTATCAATAACACAGATTATCTCTTCATCACAGCACCTGTTAGTGGGTGGGATATATTAGGCAGCAAGTGAACATTTTGTCCTCAAAGTTGATGTGTTAGAAACAGGAAAAATGGGCAAGCGTAAGGATTTGATCGAGTTTGACAAGGGCCAAATTGTGATGGCTAGATGACTGGTGGGGTGTTCCCGGTCTGCAGTGGTCAGTATCTAAAAGTGGTCCAAAGAAGGAATAGTGGTATACCGGCGACAGGGTCATGGGCGGCAAAGGCTCATTGATGCACATGGGGAGCAAAGGCTGGCCTGTGTGGTCTGATCAAACAGACGAGCTACTGTAGCTCAAATTGCTCAAGAAGTTCTGATAGCAAGGTGTCGCTTACCTGGGGAACACAAGGAACCAGGATGCACTATGGGAAGAAGGCAAGCCGGCGGAGGCAGTGTGATGCTTTGGGCAATGTTCTGCTGCCATCCATGTGAATGTTACTTACACATACCACATAGCATTGTTGCAGACCATGTTCACCCTTTCATGGAATTGGAAACAGTATTCCCTGGTGGCTGTGGCCTCTTTTAGCAGGATAATGCGCCCTGCCACAGAGCAAAAATGGTTTGAGGAGCACAACGACTTTGAGGTGTTGACTTGGCCTCCAAATTCTCAAATTCCAAATTCGAGCATCTGTGGGATGTGCTGAACAAACAAGTCCGATCCATGGAGGCCCCACCTCGCAACTTACAGGACTTAAAGGATCTGCTGCTTACATCTTGTTGCCAGATACCACAGCACATCTTTAGGGGTCTAGTGAGTCTAGGAGTCCGTGCCTCGACGGGTCAGGGCTAGTTTGGCAGCAAAAGGGAGGCCAACACAATATTAGGGTCATAATGTTATGCCTGATCGGTGTATACCGTATATGTAGTCTATTTTTGTATATTGTTATTTCCTATTTACTTATTCTATTTTTATTATCTGTCATTCTTTTTGTGCTGTGGAAGCTTCTGTCACCAAAACAAATTCCAAAAAAGCTCTTTCTGATTCTGATTCTGAATGTAGAGCTTTTGAACATGCTTGTAAGTTTTAGTGATTGGATTCGAGAGCCAAATCTGAGAGAACTGAATTGTTCTTTTGAGCCTGTTTTAGGAATATATCTTAAAACAATAGCTTTGCTTTCATGGTTTGTACTTAGGCTTACCTCACCCATGTTGTTCCTTTGTCCCCAGATCTCTGAAGTACTGTGACCTGCGTGTTATCAGCCTCTGGTCTCTGCAGCGCACCACTCTTGAGCAGGAGCTGGGATTGGCCGCATATCTGCTGAAGACAAAACAAGACACCCAGCATGGGCCCCGTGCACCCAGCGACCTTTCTGAGAGCGACCCTGAAAAACTTAGCAGCACTGACAACGAGGAGGAAGAGGTTGTGGTGGATGGTCAGTATTGCAAAGCCAGAAAACATGAAGTTCATACTAAACCGAACATAAAGCATTTCGTTATGAGAGTTTGTGCACCATTTATACACTAAACTAGACGGACATGTTCATGGTCAAGGCATACCGCAACTACCCTAAGCATTCATATAGTCAGAGAAAAAGAATATCAAGCTGTTAGTCAGCTCAGCCTCATACCGTCTGTGTCTTCAGCACAGCTTTTGAGAGGAAGAGGATCCTCTTCCAAGACTCCAGCATCTCCTCATTGTCCTCCAACACCTCATGTAAGAGGAAATGGAGATTAAGGACCTCAATGACTGAGAACTTTCTTCGGGGACATTTCCAATAATTCAAAACATAATAGATGAATCAATATCAAAATCTATATCTAAAATGTATTTCAAATTAAAATGAAAGGATAACTTTTTAACCAGCTTTTTATTGTTACAATGTCTGTGAATAAACAAAGTGTACTTTCCCCGTGTTACTGCACCCAGATATCCCCGTTTATTTGTCGGTAAAAGTTGTCTTTTAATTGTAACCCCTTGGGTTGTTAGTTATAACAAACGTGCTTGTAATTCTTTTAGCAATTGTTTGTAACTGCAACACACTTTCAATTTAACTCCAAAAACGATCAATTTTTTCTGATAATAACTGATAAACTGATCAAATAAACTGATATCCTGAGTGGAATGCCTAACGTCACTTTAATACTAAGTAAGCATGAGAAATGGGTCTGATTTGGGACTTGGGACAGTGCTTTCAGAATGGTTCCCAAAACTGGTGAATTCAAAGGTTTTTACTTCCATGTATTTTGAGGGATTCTCTCACACTGATCTTACCTCTCTCTGGTGGTCTATAGTAAACAACGATCTCCCTAGACTGAGTAACCAGGCCTCCCCAGCTGGCTCCCAACACCCCCAGTCTGACTTTACTCCTTTGGATCCAGAAAAGCAGCCCAACCAGAGGCGGCAATCCAAATCCACTTCGTCTGGCTCTTCGTCCACGCGGGCCTCTCCTCTACGGCAGAGCTGCTCCTGGGCATGCAATCTAAGCCGCCCGCCTGTGATGCTGCTCCCTAAGGCTGTCTACGACCTCATCACAACTGTGGATTCCAGTGGCCTGCCCAAGTCCACTTCCTTCCTTCCTCACTCTTCGGTAGAGTGGGCCAGCTCCTTTAGACCCCTCCTCAGTAAGATGATGACCTGCACTGAGCAGTCACTGTATTATCGCCAGTGGACGGTCCCTAAACCCTACCACATGGACAGCAGTAACAGAGCTGAAGGACGCACTGATAACTTCCACCCACGAAAGCTGCTGCTAAGTGGGCCACCACAGGTAAACAAGGGTCTGGAACACTGGGTGACAATGTCGGTTTAAGACCGGTGGGATAAAATTGCTATTTTTGTGCATGTTCAGGTGGGGAAGACTGGGGCGTATCTGCAGTTCCTGGGTATTCTCTCTCGTATGCTGATCAGACTGATGGAGGTGGACATCTACGATGAGGAGGACATCAACTGCAGTAAGTATTAGGGATGGAAATAAAAATCATGTGTTTTAATTCACATTTAAAAAATTGCCTCATAAGAGTTATTCATTCAGGAATCGGCTGGATTTCACTGTTCGTGCTGTTGGGTCTTGATTCACTGAGAAGAACAGACTCATAAGAATCATTCATCCGTGAATCGGACTACACTGGTCGTGTTGTATGTTTTTGAATTGCTTAAAAGAACTGACTCATAAGAGTAATTTGTTCAAGAATCAGACCACACTGGTCACATCTGTGTTTCGGTACACGTACAAATAACATTAATGAACTATGATTCGGTTCTGGTATTGTAAAACCTTTTTCTATTGAATCCCTTTTATTCAAATCCTTAAGCTCTGAAGTCTTAAAACTGTCTTGGTGTCCTATAGGTATCAGTGAAATGTTTCTTATTTTTTTCTCCAGAATGCGAGACAGATTTGATGCGATATCATCAGCCCGTTGCATTGTGGCCCAACACAGACACTGTACGAGGGATGCCATTTGATTACACCATTCATGACCCTAAATACGAGGACATTAGCACTGTCTACTCACCAGACTTCACTCTGAATTCAGATGGTGAGACCATCAAGACAATCCTATCTGATTTAGTTGAGCCCTGCTATGTAAGTAGGTATTATTAAAATGGTTTGTTTTGTCTTTACTGCTGTAGATGGACACTCCAGGAGGCAGGAAGACGTGTATCTACGCAGGCGAACAGCACGGATAAAACTCTCTAAATACGCAGCATACAACACGTACCATCATTGTGAGCAGTGTCACCAGTATATGGGTTTTAATCCACAGTATCAGGTACACTTATTACACAGCTCTCACAAATACTTGATTTTGATTGGTCAATACAAGCATAGAGATTCTGATCACTCTGTCGGGGTTAATTTAGGCAATAATGACCGGCTGACTTTACATTATCCCTTACTATTTGGCTTTAAACAGTATAATCTGTATTATGATGTGTGCGTTTTGGCCTGACTATATTTTGGGATGTTGATTTTCTATTTGCAGCTGTATGAGTCCACACTGCATGCCTTTACTTTTTCTCATCTTCTACTGGGAGAGGAAATCCAGCTCTACTTCATCATTCCCAAATCCAAAGAACATCACTTCTCCTTCAGCCAGTCAGGAGGCCAGTTGGAGAGCATGAGACTGCCCCTTACTTCTGAATGGGTACGGACTAGTAGTCAACTAATAGAGTCTTGCCATGAGTGCATGATGAAAATGACTTCATAGTTTTGATATACAAACTAGTAAATGTCTTCTAAAAGGTTTTAGTTGACTAATCTTGACTAGTTCCAGACTCAAATATAATTGAGTAATTAAAAAAGCAATGATTAAAGCTAGATTTGATGTTTGCAGAATCCCGATGCTATCAAAAGTCCAATTTTCACACCCACTACTGGTCGCCATGAGCACGGCCTGTTTAATCTGTATCATGCCATGGAAGGAGCCACCCACCTGCACATTCTAGTCATTAAAGAGTACGAGATGGCCGTCTACAAGAAGTACTGGCCCAACCATATAATGCTTGTCCTGCCCACTATCTTTAATGGAGCTGGAATAGGTAACAACCAGTAAATTATCATCCTGTTTAATTGATGTTGATGTCAGTAAGTCTTTAATAAAGTTGCGTTCTTTCCCACATTCTCAGGAGCGGCTCATTTTCTGATTAAAGAGCTTTCCCATCATAACCTGGAGTTAGAGAGGAGCCGGAGAGTGGAGCATGGAAATCGGCCACAAGACGTCTGGCCCTTTGTCATCCTCGCAGATGATTCCTGTGTCATGTGGAACAGTGTCGATATTGATCCAAAAAGGTGCTTAATTTTGTTTTCATTTACACTTTATTAATCTTACATACACTATATTGCCAAAAGTATTGAGACACCCCTCCAAATCATTGAATTCAGGTGTTCCAATCACTTCCATGGCCACAGGTGTATAAAATCAAGCACCTAGGCATGCAGACTGCTTCTACAAACATTCGTGAAAGAATGGGTCGCTCTCAGGAGCTCAGTGGATTCAAGCGGGGTACTTTGATAGGTTGCCACCTGTGCACATGTTCATTCGTGAAATTTCCTCACTACTAAATATTCCACGGTCAACTGTTAGTGCTATTATAACAAAGTGGAAGCAATTGGGAACAACAGCAAACTCAGTGGTAAGTGGTAGGCCTCGTAAAATCACAGTGCGCAGAAGTCACCAACTTTCTGCGGAGTCAATTGCTACAGACCTCCAAACTTAATTTGGCCTTCAGATTAGCTCAAGAACAGTGCGTAGAGAGCTTCATGTAATGTGTTTCCATGGCCGAGCAGCTGCATCACCAAGTGCAATGCAAACGTCGGATGCAGCGGTGTAAAGCACGCCCCCACTGGACACTAGAGCAGTGGAGACGTGTTCTCTGGAATGACGAATCCCGCTTCTCTTTCTGGCAATCCGATGGACAAGTCTGAGTTTGGCAGTTGCCAGGAGAACGGTACTTGCCTGACTGCATTGTGGCAAGTGTAGAGTTTGGTGGAGCGGGGATGTTGGTAGAGGGAAGATTGGGACAGGGGTTGGGCTTGGCCCCTTCATGCTCCCAAATTTGTGGGAACAGTTTGGAAATAGCCCCTTCCTGTTCCAACATGACTGCGCACCAGAGTAAGGTCCATAAAGACATGAATGAGCGAGTTTGGTGTGGAGGAACTTGACTGGCCTGCACAGAATTAGAGCAGAGACTGCGAGCCAGGCCTTCTCGTCCAACATCAGTGCCTGACCTCATAAATGCACTTCTAGAAATTCCCATAAAAACACTCCTAAACCTTGTGGAAAGCCTTCCCAGAAGAGTTGAAGCTGAGTTAAACCCTATGGATTAAGAATGGGATGTCATTTAAAGTTGATGTACATGTAAAGGCAGACATCCCAAAGCGTGCGTGCGTGCGTGCGTGCGTGCGTGCGTGCGTGCGTGCGTGCGTGCGTGCGTGCGTGCGTGCGTGCGTGCGTGCGCGTGCGTGCGTGCGCAAGTTTCTAAGAAGCACTGTTCAGGGGAACAACTTAGGAGTTTGCCTATACTAAAGAAAGGACTGCCCACCTCTCCAATTACGCAGCATTCTCTCAGTACACTCTCTATTTCATAATGATGATCCATTGTGTGTGTGTGTGTGTTGTATTTGTATGTATGTGTTTTGTATGTTTTTTATCATTCTTATTTTATTTTTTGTGTTTTAGTCAAATTACTAGATAATTAAATAATAATTAACTACCATTTTTAAATAAAAATGTTAAATAAATGTATCCTGTCATCAAAAACGTCTGATGGAGATTAATGGGTCAAAAAATATGGGACCAGAATTTTTTATATTGGATTCATCCCTATTTTTACCATCTGTCTGAAGTAGTGTTTGTTTTTCAGCGGTACCGCAGGGACAGAAAGAAACGTGTCCTTGAAGCAGGTTCTTCAGCACATGGAGTCCTCTCCAGATATTACTCAATATGGCTTATGCGGGATGAGGAAGTGGTCCAGTCGTGGAGGTAGGGCTGGGCTGCAGAAAGAGCCCTTCTCGCGTGGGCACCTACACGACTTCCTGCTACTTAATGTGGACCTCACACAGAATGTGCAGTACAACCAGAACCGGTGAGTTCTGAGAATGTCCAACTAATTTGGTTGGTTTTTCCTCCATTGTTGTCCAAATATTCTCATCTTCCCCTCATTCTCTCCACAATAGTTTCACATGTGATGACGTGGACTTCAACCTGCGTGCCCACAGTGCAGGACTCCTCATCTGCAGATTCAACAACTTCAGTGTGATGAAGAAACAGATCGCCATTGGTGGATACGGTACCTTCATCATCAAGACCAAGGTAAGTTTCTAGTCAGCGTCCAAAACCGTTTTACTGTATATAGATCTGACAAAAATCACATTTCATGCAACTACTAAAACAACCTCCTTCTCATGTTCTTCTGAATTCTCCACAGATGACCGATGTCCCCACCACAATCCAGCCGTCTCAGTACATCTGTGCTCCAGACAGCAAGCACCTGTTCCTGGCCACACCAGCTCAGCTACTGCTGGAGAAATACCTCCAGCACACCAGCCATCGCCTCTTCCCCCTCAGTGCCCAAAACTACAGCCACCCAGTCCTTTCTGTTGACTGCTACCTGAACCTCGGCCCAGAGGTACGTACCTGTACCTTTACAAAAAAAAGGGCTGAACCATAAAATCGCAATATGGCTTAGTGTGATTTATCAAATCACAAAGCCTGCGATTTAAAGTAGAGCTGAACGATTAATTGTTAAAAGACCGCAATCTTATTTCTAAATGACAACGATTCCGCTATCATGGCTATCAAGGGCTGAACCATAAAATCGCAATATGGCTTAGTGTGATTTATCAAATCACAAAGCCTGCGATTTAAAGTAGAGCTGAACGATTAATTGTTAAAAGACCGCAATCTTATTTCTAAATGACAACGATTCCGCTATCATGGCTGTTTCACATCACAAGCGTCAGAGGAACGTGATCAGCACGTATTTTGTTGCGTCCCATGTTAGTGAATGAAAGAGTCGGCTATCACACTCCAAATGTGAACGCTCTCATTCATTGATAAGGGCAGCGGTGCTCACGCTTCACTGACACTTGTGACGTGAAACAGGTTTTAAACCGAAGCGTTTAGGGACTTTAAAGTACGATCATGGCACTGCAACATTCAAATCTGCGTTCACGCTACCGCTGATCCGGAGAGAGAGACGCTGCCATGTTAATGTACAGATAAACAGCTTCACTGTCTTTTCAACCACACATTTCGTTATTTATGTGTTACAAACATTAAAATAGTAGGGGACAAATGTGTACTGTGATTACAAGTTAATAGTTTGGGTATGAAAAATAGAGCAAATCACCTTTTTTAGTGTTTTAAAACACTAGTGTAAGTCATCGCTTATAGCACCAGGAGGTGGCGACAAGAGACTGTTTAAAAAATGTTTGTTGTTGAATCATTCATTCAAGAGATTCATTCACAAGCGCTGATTCATCCAATAATGAAACCGGTCTTTATGAATGAGACATATTATTTTCTTTAATTATTTTGTTCAAATTCATGTATTTTTTAAATGGACTGGAGCAATTAAAATTGTCAGAACCTCTAGTAAATTACGTGTTATTTTGTTTATTTGTCTAATGTTTTTTCTTCAGAACCGTGGGAGAATCGCAATCTCAATTTTAAACAAAAAAATTGTATTCGTCATATTACAGTATCGTTTAGCCGTGCTTGCTCACAGACATGTGAAAATAGTCTCATTTTGAAGAAGACAACCTAATGAACAAGCTGGTATAGCGTTTGAGGCTAGTAGTCTGTAGTGATCCAAACAGGAATATGACTGTGTTTGCTTGTTCAAAGGAGTCATTTCCATCTTGGTGATTCTTTTGATAATAACGTTACTGTAAAGTGTACTGTAAAGTGTAACGTTACTGTAAAGTGTTGGATCGGTGAAATAAACTGCACCGTGATATTCTTGAGGGTGAAAGCTTTCATTTGATATATGACTTGTCTATTTTTGGTGAGTTCGTGTGATATAAACATTGCGGGGGGGTTGAATTCAGATTCTTCTACGTAAGTAAAAAGTGCAAAAAGTGATTGGGTTATCAAGAAAGCTGAGGTTCTAATCTTTCAAATGATATCATACATGTCTAGTTTTGTGCTGCACAACTTATGATGATGCAATATTGGACCCACGGGTGGGGCGGGGGGGAATGCAGAGCTGAAGTGGCTTTAATTATTTTTTTATTTAGTAATAATCATTATTATTATTATTATTATTATTATCATTAGCCCTACAAACAAGCACAGCCTACATCAGAATAAATGCAATTAAAATAAACCTATTTGTGGTTTATTTGTGTCCATTCCCAGGTGACCATTTGCTTTGTCAGCTCCAGACCTCACTCCATTAACTTCAGCACTACTGGACTGCTCTTCAGTGGCCTTCTCTTATACTTTTGTGATTCCTTTGTGTCTCCTGGATTCCTCAAAAAGTTCCAGTTCCTGAAAGGTAAAGACCAGGGAGATAAATAATGTATGTATCTATTTGTCTCAATTTTTTGTGTGACTTTCTGTTTAATAAGTATTTGCTCTTTTGTGCTCCAGGGGCGACTCTGTGTGTGATCTGTCCTAACCGCAGCTCTCTACGTCAGACTCTAGTTCGTCTGGAACTGGAGGACGAATGGCGGTTTCGTCTCAGCGATGAGTTTCAGACCGCCAACGCCAAAGAGGACCAGCCTCTCTTTTTCCTCACAGGAAAACACATATGACTCTCAAAGCCGAAGACTTAATCACTTTGGTCTTATATCCTGTATGTATATAATATTAGCTCTGTATATAATGCACTGGATGTGCTGTACATTTCCTGCTTGTTTGCTGTTGGTGTTTTTTTCTCTTTTTAAGATCATACAGTAAAAGATGATTACATTGCATCATGGACGCACCCTCAAAACAAGATTTACATCTTCATTGTTTAAAATGTATTTATTTACTGTGAACTTTCTATGTTTTTATCTTTCTGTTTTATTGTTTGGTGTTTTAATTGTTTTTTTTCTGTCACATCTGATCTTTTAATGTCAGCTTTATGCAGTTATGAAGTGTTAAAAAAAACAGATTGAAGTATTTTGTAGAAAAGAGTATTTTTGTAGCTGTGTTTGGCCAGTTCTGTGATAAGTGTGAATGAAAACGTATTGTCATTAAAGTACTTATGTCATACATTTCAAATTTTCAACATTTGTTCTGTTCCAATCCAAATGCTTTTGAAGCTATACCACTCTGTGAACACTAGAGGGCAGAATAATCACAAACGTTTAAAGAATGTGCTGTGGTAGAGCTGCTAAAAGCACATTTATTCTTTTAATACAGCTGAAAGTTATGGTTTAGCTGGCTCAGCTGTTCTTTATAAAAAAAAATTAAATAATGAATCGTATAATTTGATAATGTTTGTAATGTTAAATTGAGCTTCCATAGTTCGTGTGTAATGAATATGCCCGACAGAGGGCACTAAACCTCGGGGTTACTGCATTGTAAACGTAAACTGGTTATTCCAAGCCATTTCAAAATATGCTTGGAATATTGACATTGCCGTTCACAATGTCAGTTATACCTTCCTCCAAAAAAAGGCAAGTTTTACTCCCCCTTTTAGTCCCCATGTTGAAAAAAACCGAGAGTAAGTGCAGAGGGGTTGTGTGGAAACATGTTATTTTAGTTCTAGACTAAATGTGAGCATTTATTTACTAACCTCACTTGCACAAAAAATATTCAGTACTCCTCAAAATGAATAAAATCAGTCAAATGCAAAATCAGAGTACTGTGCAAACCTCCAAAATGTTAAATAAAACAAATATTTGTATGCATTTAATCTACCTTTATTGACCAGTGTCTTGCTACTAACCTTTGATGATTCAGTTAAACCATGAGCAAAAATTACTAGATTTTTTGTTTTTATTGGTAAAACTTTTTTCCATTATCCAGAATGGCACCACAGCACAGCAGAGCTGCGCCCTCTACTGTTCATGCGTGAATTAGCATTTTCACCTCAGCCTGAGGCTTATTTCAATTTTGGTATGAAGAGGTCTTCACGTTTGCACAAAAATATAACTTTTTTACAAAAAAACAAGCCCAGCCCAGGTGAGAAAAAGTGCCGCAAAAGTAACATAACACATTACTTTCTTAAAAAGTAACTAAGTAACGCAATCAGTTACTTTTTAAGGGAGTAACGCAATATTGTAATGCATTACTTTTCAAAGTAACTTTCCCCAACACTGGTAGTGCCTCTCTGAGAAAACCTCAGACTGAAATCTATAATAATCTATTGCTGTTTTCAGACTGGAAAAAACTAGTGATAAGGTGTTTTCAAACTCATCTGAAATGTTTAGTGTTGAGGATAACGCATTAAGTAACATGCATTATGTAATCAGATTACTTTTTGATGTACAGAGTAAAGCAATGAATTACAAGTAACATGCATTACATAATCAGATTACTTTACTTGTAACATCAAAAAAGTAATCTGATTATGTAATGCATGTTACTTGTAATGCGTTTTACTTGTAACATCAAAAAAGTAATCTGATTATGTAATGCGTTACTTGTAATGTGTTGCTTTACTCGTTACATCAAAAAGTAATCTGATTACATGATACATGTTACTTGTAATCCGTCACTTTACTTGTAACATCAAAAAAGCAACATGCATTACATAATTAGATTCTTTTTTGATGTTACAAGTAATGCATTACAAGTAACATGCATTACGTAATCAGATTACTTTTTTGATATTATGTAATCAGATTACTTTTTTGATGTCATGTAATCAGATTACTTTCTTGATGTTATGTAATCAGATTACTTTTTTGATGTCATGTAATCAGATTACTTTTTTGATTTCATGTAGTTAGATTCCTTTTTTGATGTTACTAGTAACATTACTAATGACATGCATTACATAATCAGATTACTTTTTGATATTATGAGTAAAGTAACTCATTACATGTAACATGCATTACCTAATCAGATTACTTTTTTTGATGTAACTGCAAATGACATCCTAATAACACTAATTTATTTACAGCCAACAAAGTTACTGCAGATGAAGTATTTTCAAGAGCAAGAGTAACAGAAATAGTATGAATTGTAGCGGAAATATAACTGCATGCTGTCCTATTTTGTGGACAGGTGATTTTCTCCCAATCTAAAACCACTATTGGAAAATTGAACAAGATATGACTCCTTAGATGTTACTTGATGTTACAACATTTTGTTTTACCTGCAAGAGTCACCTAGCATAGAAGGAATTAGGTATTTTGGTTATTCTGATGATGCACTCGTGTTCACTGTAGTGGTGGATGTACAATTGTTTAATCAAAACCCATGCATATACAAAAAATGGCTTTTTGAACTGTAGTGACATCTATGCGTGAAAGGGTTATTAGAAATACTCAGATAAATTCAGTTTCCATAACAACCCATCAGCTCAACTTTATACTGGATGGCAGGACGGGTGAATATTACCTGCTAGGCATGTTCTCAGGGCATGTTATGTAACAGGTACATGTACCATTCATCATTCAGTTAATAAGGGACATCAATGTGTCACAATTTTTTTTTACAGCAACCACAGCGCGTGTCATGTTTATATGCATCCTGGGGTTATGACCACCCACAAACATGACTGCAACTTGCAGTTAAATTCAAGCATGATACTTTATATTTAAATTGAATTCCAATCCACATTGGTGTCACCGATAGATATCTTCCGATCACAAACCGCTTTGAAATGAATCCGCTCTGGTTACTGAGTATCTCAACATTTTATCTGAGCTTATTTGAAATACATTGTACCTGTACTCAGGTATATGTGGCATTTCTTGGTCATCAGAGAGATTAATTGTATTGAATGGTGTGGATATGAACTCAATGGGAAATAGCTAAGAAGTTTCTCAAATTCAGCAGGAATGTTTGAACCTAAATGAACATTTGAACATTGCGTACCTGTAATCAGATCAGTGTACGTTTGCATGAACTTGTGTGTGCGTGGATTTGTGCTGACCATATTCATCTTCAGTCATTCAACTGTTACACAATTGAATCACTATCTCTATACACAATAGATTAAGAGGACATATCCAGTCTGTCATTTGGTGTGAATTTATGGCTTCTTCTTTGAAGCATGTGGAAACGGTGCCTCGTGTTGCAAGTGTACATTCTGACCGTGTCTGGTGGGTTAAGGGTCAGTCTCACAGAGAGAGTCACAGTAACCACAGAACCGCCCCTCCTGAAATGACATGTGACATGATCTGACGGTTCCCTGGAACTGTAACATGTACAACTTAAAAATAACGTTTTTATAATCAGACTCACAGTTGTTGCAGTCTAATTGTAAGTTAATGTCTTTTTAATAACTATAACTTCAGCAATTATTTCTGTGGTAAACTGCAAACTTATCAAGATTCAATTACAAACAGTTTTATTAAAAGTTTGATTAACTTTGATCATTTTTGTCTTTTAAAAATGCTTGTTTTGTTAGACTTTTTAGACTATTTTTATTTTTATTATTGCTGTTTTCAGACTGAACTTTTTCTTAAACAATGAAAATCATCCATCATAAAAACATCATTGCAATTTTAACTTTTTTTTAACTAAACAAAACGTAAATCAACCAATTCAAGGTTGTTGTTTTTTTTATGAAAATAGTTTATATCACTTTTTTACACAAACTACAACTGTCCTGCAGTGTGTTTGTTGGTGTTCTTGGCACCAGTAGTGCCAAATATGAATTGCCAACAGTGTTATAAGGAGTCTGATATTGATTTTATAGTTCAATAAACTCAAACTTGAGCATATATATATATATATATATATATGAGGCTTGATATATGTATGATCTATCTATATATATGAAACTGCTGCATGTCTCTAAACAAGCAGCAGTAGTGTGTTTAGTTTTTAAATGAATCAGTGTTTCAAATTTATCAGTTTAATAAATGATTCAGCGACTCAGAAAAATGAAAAATTTCTGAAAAATGATTCAGAAAAACGGTCACTTGTTGCTACTGGTGTAATGATGTGGTCCAAATGTCACGTCCACTACAAAATTTTATCAAACAGAATACATGACAGAAAAATGATATTACAGAAAAACTTTCAGTTTGTTGAGTTGGTTGTGCACATGTTTATGGTTGGTCTATAGATCATGTGTGCATCTTTGTGGGTGATTATGTACTAATTGTGAGAAAGCTATAGCGATATCCCCTCTCTCAGGGAGGGTCTGACCGCTTGGGGCTCTTCATGCCAGACCTCTCAAGTTTCGCCTGTGGACACCATTCCAAGAACACGCTTGGTAAAATTAGTATACGAAAACACCGTCAAGCCCAGTATATAGCTCACTGCTCAGTTGTTAGCAGAAGCATTGCGTAAGGACTAGTCTCAGCATCATAATAAAGGCTTATTTCATATAAGTGAGTGGATAATGGAATCATGATAGCAGAGGATCAAGTGGAAGGCTACGATGAGATATTCAGCCCAAATGAGACGAGCTGGACATGGGTAACACACACTGATTTGTCAGTTTAATATTCAGTATGATGGACTAAAACACTGAAAAATGTCTGTGTGGATTTTGCATTATTATAAAGACGTAATTGAATTGCTTTATTGTATTTAAAGATTCAATAGCTTTTCTTGATTGCTTACTTTTAGTATTTTTGTGCTGATTGTGACCTGAATGATTGTTCTGAAACAGTGATTGCTCTTATTTTCAAGTAAGATTCTCATTTTAAGAATGATTCATCAGCATAAACAACAAAAGTGCATATAATATGCATGTATTTGAGATATGTTCTTATGCATATATGACTAGAATAGAACATGATTTGAATATTTATTATATTATGTTTGTTAAGGAGTTTTGCCGTCTGCAAATCAAATGTCCGTTTGGCACGAATGGGGGCCAATCATCGGCAGGGATACCATGAGCGTGTGTCTGCTTACAGTCTGTTATGTGACCTAGAACCAAAGAGCATTGAGTGCGTCATTGTGTCAGGTTACACGGTCATTTCCAAATAGACAGGTTTGCATAACATTTGAGCCATGTCATTCGTCAAAGTGTGTGTTAATAGGATGTCTGTACAACGTTATCATTTAATTAAAAGAGAAACATCAGATGTTTAATTAAAGGTCAGGCAATATCTGGATAAATCATAAGTGTTCAGCAGGAGCAAGTGAAGGTCAGGAGCTGTACGCTGTCGTATATTCATAATGCTGCGGTCATAATGGTTATGATTCATGTATAATTCGTATTTTAAGAGCCCTTGTTAGTGTTTGTTCTGAAGTGCGGTGTGATCAAATACAAATACAAGCTAGATTTTTACATTTTCTTTTAAAAAAAGGTATGCAGAAGTAACCTCAATTGTGCTAGGTTGATGCAACACAACAGATGCTTTTAATATTTTAGTGTTTTATTTTACAACAGATGCAAGTTTATAGCGATTCATGTAATTCAACCCTCTTTTAAGACATGCATTTGAAGTTAATTATGGCCAATGCTACGTCACGACTGAAATAACTGATGTAAAGCTCAATACCACTGCAGCAGAGCAAGCGTCTGCTTGTGCTGAGACGAGGGAAACGGATTTGCTGTTTTTTGAGATTGAGAACAGGGTCTTTAGCTTGATTGACTATAAACAGACATCAGCATGAACTTCCAGCTAAGCCTGTTCCTTGGTTTCCAATTTTGCACTCTGCGTGGTGTGAGGGGTTTTGGAGAGACAAGATATCACCACTCATGTTCCTGCAACTTCAACATGTTCCTGTATACTTAGACCAAAAAGTCCAGCGATTTATCCCACCCCCACCCCCACCAAATGCTTGTTTCCTATTGAACAACCAGTTTCCCACATTCTCTTCCTCATATATCTAGGAAAACCTATATGAGGTAGCCTATGCAAACTCTTAAAACACAATAACATTTTATAATGAATATAATTTTTTTCTATTACACACACTTTTTTTCTAAGCTCTAAAATATTTTATCGGGTAGAAACCGTGAGTACATTTAAAAAAAAATCCTTATCCTTATGACCATATAGATCAATGAGACTCCAAAACGTATAGAATCATGAAATTGCAAGCATAATTGTTATTGTGTTTTATTTTACAGAAACTAGGAGTGTCCATAGATTAAAATATGATTTGAAAACAAAACTATAGGGTTAGGGGGCCTTTGGATATTGCTGTGGGGCCTTGGAGTCATAAAGTTTGAGAACTTATTCAATTTAAGGTCTTATTTTATTTAATTAGGGCTATTCATTTAGTGTGATACATTTTAAAAATATGGAACAAAAAAGTTACTTTTTCAACTATTTTTTATTATACAACTTTTTTATTTATCTGAGCAATTCAGGTTTGATTTAGCACTTTTGAGTTTTTGAGAGTCTGCAGAGTTGCATACTGTCTATTCACTGATTTAGTTTTTTGAATCATCTTAATTTGGTAACACTTTTACAGTGTCCTTGTTACATGTTACTTACAGTTTCTATAGTAATTAAGTACATGTAGTTTATTTATATTACTCAGTACTTAAATGTATAATTACACTGTAACGAGGACACCTTAAATAAATTGTAACCACTTATTTCAGCAAATATATGTAATTAATTTGAATAATTAATCAACATACCATATAATTAATTTGATTACATTTTTAATCAGGTGACAGTCCTATCTCCTTATTAGTACACAGTGTTTTTGACCTATGAACTTGGACGTTCACACACTCAAATACACTTCCTCCACTTGTTTACAACCCAATCCCTCATACTAACTGAGCAGGATCTTGTTTTACAGCCTATGGTACATACTGTGCTGCCCCGGGACGTCAAAAACACAATGGATTAATGCAGAAAAACAGGCCCCACTTCACTGAAGAGTCTCAGTGTCACTCTTCCCTCTTACAATAGTAAGGTCAGCAGTTTAGTCAACACATGACCCCACATGTCTCTGATTGGTGGAAACGGCCCAACCCAGATGACTCCCCCTTCCTCCACGTGAATGTATTCAATTCTAGGTAAAGTTTTTTTCACAATCAGTCACGTGCTAAGCTTATAGAACAAAATGTAAAGAGCCATATGGACAGGTTTTAGAGTATATAAGATCGTATTTACATCTACTGTAAATAGTGAATTTTGATCTATTCATAGACAAAGTGTTACAGTATGACTGACAAGAGACAGCAAAACAAATCAAAATATAGTATAAAATAGAAATATTTCAGTGTTTATTGTATCTTGACCCGACCACCATGTCAACACATTTTATTCAGTTTCTTCACTATTATTTTTCTCCATTCTTACATTGCAATCAGAGCATTAAAACTCTCCTTGGACTACTCAGACCCCAGACCCTCTAAATCACATTCACTGGTTCTTAGAAACCGTGCCAGTGTTTCTGGAATGCACTCTAGTGTGCTGGTTCATCCAGTGGAGAGATCAATGGATCATCATTATGAAATAGAGAGTGTACTGAGAGAATGCTGCGTAATTGGAGAGGTGGGCAGTCCTTTCTTTAGTATAGGCAAACTCCTAAGTTGTTCCCTTGAACAGTGCTTCTTAGAAACTTGCGCGCACACACACACACACACACACACACACACACACACACACACACACACACACACACACACACACACACACACACACACACACACACACACACACACACACACACAAACACACATGCGCATACCTTTGTCTTCTTTACTCTCTCTTTTCAGAGAAAGCTAGCAGTTTGTGAACTTGAAATATGCACACACACACATTCTCCATTGAACCACTCAAACAAACACAAGGTCTGAAATTCCTCTTAAAGGACAGACAGGGTTACCACAGTACACTACACTACAATAACTGCTATATTAGGATGTATGTTTTCAGTGACATGTGCAAATGGCATCTAAAGCAACATCCAGTTTAATCTTAACATAGAAACAATCCGTAAAGATGCATATCTATGCATCTTTGCAAAACTAAAGCTAAGTAATACACTGTACTACTGTGGTTTACCATGGATGTCTGATGAAGTTCGCAGAAACGTCACTGTTTTTAAAGAAATTAAGTCAAGTTTGTAGAGAAAGTGTGGCACTTTTCTTCTAAAATACACATCTGGTATGCAGCATGCATGTGAGACATAAATGCCTGTTATTAAAAAACCTTTTATTTTGACTGCATGTAATGGCGGTGGAATAATAATCAGTAAACCATCACTCACCCACCCACGTCTTTTCTATGATGACTTACAGTCACACACAAACACACCAAGTTTGCTATTTTTGTGGGGACTCTCCATAAACATAATGGTTTTTATAGGCTACTGTACAAATATTTTTTTAGGAGTAGGTTTAGTAAGGCTTACACTTCTAAACCTAGACATCACAGAAAGCTTTCTGCATTTTTACATTAAAAAAAAAAACTAAAAAAAAACTGAATCTGTATTATTTATAAGCTTGATTCCTCATGGGGACCTCAATTTAGGTCTCCATGGTGACACGAGTCCCCATGAGCCCCCATGAGCCCCCATTGAAGTCCCGACTGGAAAACAAGAACACACATACACACACACTACTGTAAAATTTTCGATTGCCAGTTCAGCTGCAGTTGCTTTCCTGCCACGTGAGCAGAATTGTGTGCGTGTTAAATCCATTAAACGCGTGCATTAAATGCAGTGCATTTTCAGCATTAGCCTACTTCACCACCGTTGTGGCAGATTCAGCAAGCAATTATAATAAAACATAAACTAGGAAAGTCATTAAAATGTAAAGAGTTGTCATATTACAGTAGACAGAAACAGACAAAATATTGCCTTTGACGCTGGAGCGTTCTAGTCGCGTTGCGTCGCATAAACAACGCGTTTGATTGGTCCACTGGGTGAGGACGACGTCATGGCTCCATCCACAAACGTGAGAGACGCGTCGCGCGCATACTATTGGATACAGTAGACTGCTACATTTACTGTCAACGGGAGCTTATAGCTGTTTTTCGCGTCGCGTATTTATCAGTGTAGATGGGCGCAAAGGGTTAACTGTGATGTCAGTTGCAGAGGCAGGGACTGCTACTCACTGCAAGCAGTTCCCACCCTGCTTTAAATACAACGCCAACACAGACAGTCAGAGAACAGTGTGTCAAACGTTAGAGACCAAATACAGCGAAGAGCAGCTGGATTCAGCAGCAGCGTGCGAAGATCCACTAAAGTGCTTTTGAATGGCTGTCTCATCCTAACGCGTCTGCCGCATCCCACGTATGTATTACAGGGAATGATCATGCTTCTCATTTCCATCTTGTTTATAATCATCATCAAACGTAAATGCATGCATTTGTTTTGGTGAATGTATTTATATACACAGTGAAAGGGGCTTCTCTTTTTATAGCACAAGGGATGATTGTTTACATTCTTTGGATCTATGACTGCAATGATCCGTGACAATCGGTTTCTATAGCAATCATGCAGTAATCAAGACGATTATACACATTTTATATTATTTAACGCCGAATGACAACAGCAATTCTAACATTTGTATGTACAGCAGTATACTTACCTGCATGTTATTATATATCTATTATACAATATCCAGGATTTAGCAGCGATTGCTTTATATATATATATATATATATATATATAGAGTATAGGTCACCTTTGCAGTGACCTCCTTCCTTGTATTGTGGATATTCTGTTTTGATCTGTTGAAATTTAAGTGTTTGTGGGTATGGGCAATTATGCAATAGTTGCCCTGCAGCTCTAGCTATTAAGCATCATGCACTGTACATTTGAATGCCTTATGTGCTATTATTGGCACCAGTATCTAACAGCAGAACCATTGGAGCCTTGTCAGGCAGGCCCATGTGACTATGGTGTCTGTGTATATGTGAAGGATCAGTCTGTTGTGTATGAACAAAGAAGACTTACTTGAAGGTTTTACACAATCCCAGGGTTACATAGGGGGCAAATGATTTGGGTTAATAAGGTTGTAGAGCCCAGCCCGAGTTCACACAGTCAAGGAAACCCTAGAAAGATTAGGGAATTTTCCAGGCCTGGATAAGTCTGTAGTGAAAATACATTCTAGTTTTGCATTTACCTCAAATATTTCACTGGCTTGTTTGTCCGTTGAAGGTCATTTGTACAGTCCTAAATATAAATGTTTCATTTTCTGGGTTGGTAGAGCATGCCAGAACCAGGCTTCATTAAACCCTTGGCAATGCACCACTTGTAATTCTTTTTTGAGCAATGTCCCTGTGTCTATCACTTGCAGTCTTTAGGGGGCTCAATGATATTTTACCTTTCACCTAAATTGCTAAACATATCTTGGCTTGATTTAAGCAAGACAAGAAGTTTTTGCTCTACAGGTTTTTCTTTCTTTTCCAGTCAAACTGCAGCTGCAAAACTTTGCACAATCGTAGAAGAAATTTTGAATACGTTATCGTTTCTCTCTTAACACACAGATGGCTCCTCAACCTAACCGTTGCGTTTACAGAGTAGACTGTGCACTTTCACAAGCTATTCATTTTAGTCACCCCATGCCCTTTAAAAGCTTGAAATCTCTCTGTTTCAGAGTCAGACCATGAACTACGTGGGTCAGCTGGCCGGTCAGGTTTTCGTGCAGGTGAAGGAGCTTTACAGAGGCCTGAACCCTGCCACCCTGTCTGGCTGTATCGATGTCATTGTGGTGCGTCAGCCTGATGGCACTCTGCAGTGCTCCCCTTTTCACGTCCGGTTTGGCAAGATGGGAGTGCTGCGCTCGCGGGAAAAAGTGGTAAGCACTAGTGCAGACATGCTTTAGGGTTGCAGCGTACAAGATATTCATATTTTTGCAGCTTACAAATTCACTGATTCATCTTGTGTGTGTGTGTGCGTATGTTTGGAATCTTCAAGCTCCAAAAAGAACCAGCAAACACCAAGTGTGGCTTTAAAAGTCTTGGAATAGTGTCTTACTGTGTTTTCATTGTGCTTGTTTGTCCCAGTGAGGTTTGTCACATACATTCAAGCTTCTGCAAGAACCAGTGAGGTTTGTTCTTGCACATCTAGCAAGCATGTTTAAGCTTCTGCTTACCATATTTGATGGGCTTTATGTATGTGTGGCGATCAATTTTTATATGTGAATACAAGCCTAAATTAAATCCGTTCAATATATAACACGATCCAGTCTCTGTTTAATTCATATGGATAACATTTACATGTTTTTTTGTACTTTTTAATGCGTAAACGTTTTTGGTTGGTTTGATTTTAAATGGATGGACAAAAGTAATGAGAGTATATTAAAAATAACTTAATTTGTGTTACGAAGACGTGAGGGTGAGTAAATGACATCAGAATTTTCATTTTTGGGTGAACTATCCATTTAAGACACGGTAATCCAGTCCAATGTCCAGAACGTTTGGTGTCACATATCAAGAACTGTATCGCAGCCATGGACATATGCACTTAAATATAGTCTTTTAAGTTGTAGACTTAAGGGAACAGCAGTTGTTTGAAGATGAGATAAAATTAGCATTGTCATTGGCTTTGTGTTGCACATGGCTTACTGTTGTAAATTGTCTTTATAATAGTGACAGTATTCTCTGTTCCCTTTCTCCTCAGGTTGACATTGAGATAAATGGGGAGCCGGTCAGTTTACACATGAAACTGGGTGAAAATGGAGAGGCATTCTTTGTCAAAGAAACAGAAAGTGATGAGGTGAGTACTGGTGTCCTGTACCAAACAATAAATCCTAGCGTTGTTTTGATAGCGGTCATTGTGCAGAATGTGCACTGAGAAATGTAACACGATGTATACAAGTCTCGTTTTGAGTACCATAGTTTGAAATCTGAACTTGTTTACTGGAAACAATCCCGCTGCACGCATTCTGTTACCTGAGTTTGAACACTTTGCTCTGGAACAGACCCTCTCTGCCAAGGCCACCGTAGTCCTGTCTAAAACAGGACCCATCAAGCTTGAAAGGAAAAAGCCGGCCAATTTAAAGGGCAAAGTAATGCACAGGAGAAAAGCCCTGAAACACTGTCCGACCGCTGAGATACAAAAAGCTCTGCACACGTAATGTTGGTTATCCTCCTGGCTTAGTCTTCCCCTTCCTCATTGCTTTCTGACCACAGATGGTTTCTTGCTCATCACAGGCACGAATGCCTGAGATGAATATCTGCTGAGGTACCCTGTGTTCAGTTAATAGCTAGAACGGTTGCCCTGGTTAGCGCTCATGTGGAACATTCTGTCTTCTGAAGGATTGTGACAGTGGCTGAAAAGAGCACTTGTCCTCAACCCTTGCCTTATATTACTGAAACAATGTTGTTCTTTTTGACATACAGCTGTGTCACAATATTATTATCAGTAATATTATCTATCTATCTATCTATCTATCTATCTATCTATCTATCTATCTATCTATCTATCTATCTATCTATCTATCTATCTATCTATCTATCTATCTATCTATCTATCTATCTATCTATCTATCTATCTATCTATCTATCTATCATTTATGCCTTTATTTGACAGTGAAAGTGGAGAAATAGTGTGTTGTAATGATGTGTGAGCACTACACAAACATGATGTGTCACATAGAATCAGTTTTAAGACAGGAGAGGCTTTTTCACTGAAGTGAACTTGGAATTGTCTTGTTGCCAGCCCACTACAAGAAATTAAAGCTGCTGGAGGGGATTTTTACAAAACGTCAGATGACATATATTACTCAAATAGGTATCCTGAAACATCACACTTGTCTCTGTGTCAGCCAAAGGCTCTGTCAAGGTCAAAACAAGAATCAATGCATATTAGTCATTCAGGTGACTTGGATTTGACTTTGTTTGGGGTGCAACTAAATAACTAACTTTATAGCCCTATGAAAAGTTATGTTAAAGTGCTAAAGGAACAGTGGTTTTCTGTATTAACTGTTGTGATGGTCCCTGCTGTTGACTACTACAGTCATAGGATAATGGTCTGTCTGCTTCAATGGGAGTGATAACTGACGTATGAGCTGGCAGTGTAGGCAGTCTGGTTCTGGTCACTGAGTGACGTAAACAACTGAACATTATTTATTTGGTTCTGTTGCTCTCTGCATGCACTTATGTCTTATGAAGCTATGACTTGCAGATGGTTCAGAACTGTTGAATGAGTTTATCTGTAATGAAACATGCAGCGATCTGTCACATGGCATTACGGTTACAGTGTTGTGCTTCTGGGATTTAAGCAGACACAGACCAAATCTAAGGCTACAGTCTACATTCATGTTTATATGAATGAATGGTTGAGTTTTCAGATACAATGTTTTTGTAAGGGAACTGTTTGCCTACAACACACCCAATCAAGGTCCAATATAATTTTTTTGCAACACCTGCCACCTGCAAGTTTCAGGCCATAAATATTTCTAAATATTGGTAATGGAACTGGATATTTAGCATTATTTTAAAACAATAATAATAAAAAAAATCGTATATTTGCTACAGATAAGATAAGATAAGAAAAAATCCTTAAAATGCAAAAACTCCATAAAGCATGCCTACATTTCATACGATTTATTACTCTGTCTACAGGAGATGGTGCCATCCCACTTGGCTACATCACCCATTATTTCAGAAGGTTCTGCCCTGATGCAGGCCCAAGTGGGAAAAGGCTTGTCCCGTCTGTCTGAGTCTGGAAACGGAACCTCTATTCAAACCCTGGGCCCCATGCAGGCCCCTGGTGACAGTTCAATAATGAAGAAGAGGAGGAAGAGGAGGAGAAAATCTAAAGTAGACAACATGAAGCGAGAGGACAATGGAGACTTTTCAGAAGATGACATGTTTACCATCGACATGAGTTCTGATGATGACACAGGTGCTACATGCAGCAGGTCAGAACAAACAGCATGGAGAACGTTTTTTAATCTGAGAAATAGTATCATCCATATTATGTTCCATGTCGTTTTAAGCCTCTATGAATTTCTTTCTTCCATGGAACACAAAAACAGAAAATTTGAATATCTATGCTGTTCTTTTCCATACCAGGGGCTGTCAAGCTATAAAAATGAAAAGAAACAGGGGGTGTATTACAGAAAGATCCTAACTTTATAATCCCACCTTCTTCTCTGTTTGGCCATTTCAGTTAGGACCTCAAAGCTATTACAGAATGACATTTCTTAAGTGCATAATCGTATCATAACTGCGGATAGGAAAAGGGTATTACACTTTGACAACAAAACACATAAGGGAGTCCCACGAAATATAGTGATTGGCTTTGCCTTTTCTATCAAGCTTATCAAAACTTCTGTTTCTGCAACACTTAATTGAAAGCACACCTATTTTGTTTCTCCATTTTAATCTCTAGCATTTACTTCAAAGCAGCTGCTTGTGTGTCGTATGGTTGCTTGTTAACAAACCTGAGAGTTGATTACCGAACTCGATGGAGATTTCCTAACTACAGATAAGAAGAGATTTTGTAAGCTAGGATAAGAATCCTAAATCAAGTCATGATTTAGCCTAGAAATCTAGACGCACCCTAGCGGCAGCAAATCTAATTTGCAGCCAGGGCGTCTAGCAACTCTCCGTTGGCTTGCGAGCTGGAAAAACCAAACTCTGGTCAGGCCAATCACATCGTGTAAAGAGTCGGTGGGCGGGCTTGACATAATGACGGCAGAGGTGCGGCGGTTTCGCGTGCTACTTGTAAACAAAGAAGCTGGCAAACAGCGGTCTTTCGAATCGGCTTTGACCGCGACTCTGGAAGACTTTTCTTTGAGAAAAGAACGGCACTGAAGTCATTTGCCGACCGGATACGGCGAAAGTTTAATCTATCAACTAACTCTGCTTCACCTTCTTTGTTGCTCTGGTTGGTTGTAGCGCTATCCTATTGCGTGCAGAGGGAATTTGAAAGACAGCCGTTTATCCCGCCCCTCGGATTGAGTCCTGCCAATGGTGAGTTCCTAGACCCAACATCTTGATGTGGGTCTGGCTTGTCAGGCTAGTCATGATTTGCTTCTGTATTATGAATTTGTAAAAAATCCTAAATTAACTTGTCAGATCTTCACTTAAGACTTAATATTCTGTAATACACCCCACAGAAGTAGACCATGTAACTTATTTGCATATTCAAATGTATCACATTGCAATTGTTTTAGAGACATGTAAAATCCAATGACATTTGGTATCACTGACGTTAAACCTGTTGTGGCGCATTTGGATGTGCTATTTTGAGTTTTGAGAGCTGCGATGGATGGCATTGTGATGTTTTTTGGAGCTTGAAAGCCCCTGGTCACCATTCATTTTCATTATATATGGGTAAATGGGGATAGTGGTCTTGCCAAGATCTCACATTGAATCTAAAATCCCACTTTTGTGGAGCTTAATTTATTTCCTGCATAGAGCATAGAGGACACACACATGCAACATTACAGACAAAACAAATGGTTCTGTAATGAGAGATCCTCCTTCTCTAGCCCCCTTAAATCACTGCAAATGATGTGATTACAGTGGCATAATTTGTTTGCTGCAAATATGCTGGAATGATTCCAGTTGCATTGGTCTTGGGATGTGGGATGTGTCTGTTTGTTCACTCTTCAAATAAGCTCTGCAATGGAGAGAGAGAGAGAGAGAGAGGCAAAGTGGAGAAAAATAGGTCGCCAGTCCTATTGCTGAAGTAAACAAGCGGCTCAAACAGCCCCTCCAATGTTTTTCCACGAAATCCATGAAACCATGCCAGTTCTGGCTCCAGCTCGAGGGGAGTCCTTTGTAATGCTGGGCAATCTAGCATTACCCACACATATACAAGAAAATAAATGATTTGCAATATAAATCAGTTAAACAACATAAACATCCTTTTCCCTTCTTTCAGTCTCAGTGGACTACAAATTATGTATTTTATCTATTCAATCTGGATAAGCAAGTTCCACTACACTACACTACATGCCTTGCATTACCAAGAATCTGTTTCCCAGGTACCAGTAATAAATTTAAAACGCGACTGTAAAGGTCACTGGGAAAGCGCTGTTCACAAGGCCAAAAAGAGTCAGCTGGGAATGAATGCAAACTCAAGAATGTGTTGCTCAGTAAAGCAGCATTTTGAATCCAGAGACTAGCTCTTTAGGAACCCCACAATGCTCTCTGTCTTCCTGGAAGAATGAGCCTGTGGAAGACAAGCACTCAGATTATCCCAGTGCATGGAATATCTAAATGTACTTTAAATTGTGCTTGTCCTTTACTTGTCTGTCTGTTACAGCAGGATGGATTTTGATTGGCTGTCAATGTTTTTATTGTTCACCAGCTGGATAAAATCGTTCTGAATGTGATTCCAATGATATTGTTTCTCTGTGCCATTATTGTTATAGCTATTCTTTAATATTGAGAATGATTTTTAGAACTATATATTTATTGTTATCTTTATAGTTATTGTCCTTGGTGTGAATGGGCCTTAACTCTTTACTTTTGTGGGTATATATATATACTTATTTGTTTGCCTATACTGTATGTGTTTTCAGAGCCATGTCACATGAGCTGTTTGCTGAGCAGGTGAAAGGAACTAGCACATACACACAGTCTGAAGGGAAGTGGACTGGTGCTCAATGGTATGCTTACCAGTGTTTTTCAAAAAGGTTTAGTTAGAGGTAGCCAAGTTCTAGTCAAAGTCACAATTGCTTGATATATAGTTAAAAAAAAAAGTTGCAGTAAATGTAATGTATTTAATACATTTCAAAAGAGTCAACAATGTACCACGACTTGAATACAACATCAAAAGAGCCTTTCGAATGGAGACCCCTGCCAGTCAGTCTGTTATCCATTCTTGATCTTTGGGAAAAATTAATTTGTGTATCTTTAGAAAGAAGAACAGACAAATATTGTGTGGATTTCAAAATATTGTCCTTATATTGTAACCATTACGATCACAGGTTGTAATCATTGCTTAATATGTCCACTATGTCTGCTTAACCGAATACATGATGTTTACTAACCAACTGTATTGGTGCTGTATATAACTGTATATTACTGCCAGATGGACATTAGATACACTCATCTCTGATTGATAACAGACTAATTTCTGATTGTAACATTAAAACATGCAGTTTCTGTGAAGCTGCTTTGAAACAATATGTATTGTAAAATGCAATATACAAAAAAACTTAAATTTAATTAAATTTCAAACAAAAGAAAACAAATCCAGAACCGTAAACAAAATTCCGTCCAATGGGACTGTTTTTTCACCACAGTAAAGGAAAACCCCAGCATATGCTGTATTGCTGACTGTTTCTAAGACTGAATCGAAGGCTATATTAAAATATATCGATCATCATTAGCAAACTGTTCCCCAGCTTCAGCATGATGATTAAACTGATATGTCATGCCACAAACATGCCAATACATTTAGCTGTGTTTAGTCTACAACATACTTATATAGTCTTGTGCTTATATTTTATTCTTTCTATATATGAGATTCAAAATAATGGACATTTGAATCTAAAACTTTGTTTTTTGTTTTGACCCACAGTACAGGGTTGGAGAAGACATGCTCTTTACCCATTCCCACCACTGTAGGATTATCATTTTCCTGCCCTCAACAAACAGCCATGTTCCAGTCCAGACACAGGTAGCCGCCGCAGTCACCATGTTATGTAAATACATTTGCAACAAAGCCATAAGGTTTCACTTAAGCCCAATTTTGTGTTGTCCAATTTTAAGATTTTGGCTTTGTTTGTCAAGCATGGAATTCGATTTTGCAATACAAGGAATGAAAAGGCATTGTTACTATCTTATTTCACAACTGTATAAATACAAACCTACAATTAATCATAAATATTTCTCAATGTCTCCATCTCTCATTCCTCTCTACAGCAGTCCAAATAGCTCCTTGCCATCTACACCCAAGAGTGATTCCGAGTTGCTGGACAGTCAGAAGGGAAAATCAGACAACCCCGAGATGCTGTGGAAATGGGGAGAGCTGCCTCATGCTGCCAAGGTACAGTAGTCACCAGCCATGCCACATGACCACAACAAATTAGCAAATCTGAATCAGTTAACTGTACGTCTTTCTTTTTACACAGCCTTCATTCCTGCAGCACCTGTCAGAGCCCAAGGTGGTGACCCCAAGATCAATGCCACCGTCTGAAAGCACGCACTTCAGAGCCATCACTGGGGATGGAACGGAGGAGTCTCAGAGCAAGGATGTGTATGTTCCTGATCTCAGGGCTGGAGAGGCAACATCTGCCCCTGCTGTAGACGTGGAGGCCATCAGTGCAGCCGCCCATCTTATCACAGACCTAGTGGAGGGGCGTCACAGTCCTGGGGCTCATGGCATTAGCAATACGGACTCTCCATCCAAGAGAAAAGGTGTATATACTGTATATATATATATATATATATATATATATATATATATATATATATATATATATATATATATATATATATATATATATATATATATATATATATATATATATATATATATATATATATATATATATATATATATATATAATGTATAATATGAACATTTTTCATAGCTCTGAGTCTGAAAAACAATGTTTGACTATTTAAAACATATAATGTCACAAAACATTAATTCCTAGACAAAAGAAGCCGGCACTTGGGATCAGATGGAATATACCTGGATGACATCACAGAGTTGGAGCCTGAGGTGGCAGCCCTGTACTTTCCAAAGAGGTACATTTTACACTGATTATGTTTTAAAAAAACAGTTATCAAATATCATGACTGCACAGAGAATCTTTTAGCCATTCACTTGTTCATTTATGAGCTAGGTGTAATGCAAGTATTTTAAATTATATTTAATTGTCAAATTTATTTCTGTTGTTCAGTGATGGTACGACTTCTGTGAGGGGAGGGGCAGATCCGAGAAGTGCAAATCAGTCCCCTCAGTCAGTGGGCAGCAGTGGAATGGACAGTGGGGTGGACAGCTTTTCTGACCAGTTAGGAGACTTGCCTCATATTGCTATCTCTCTATGTGGAGGACTGACAGAAAACAGAGAGATCACTAGAGGTAAAAGGAGTTGTAAAAGTTGGTGCATTGTTGGTAAAAGTTGTCCTGTACAGTACCAATCAAAAGTTTAGGGTCAGTAAGATGTTTCAATGTCCCTTAAGCTCACCAAGGATGCATTTATTTGATCAAAAATACATTAAAAACATACTGTGAAATATTAATAGATACATTTATTTTAATTGTTTTATATTTTAATATATTTTACAATGTAATTTGATGTAAAATGTATTTACTGTCACCTTTGATCAATTTAATGCATCCTTGCTGAATACAAGTATTAAATTACTTTTAGAAAAATCTTACAGACCCCAAACTTTTCAAAGGTAGTGTAAAATAATGTTGTTTCAGTTCCTGTTCAGTTATTCTGTAGACTCTGTATTATTATCCCATTTTCTTCTAGATTTCCTTAGCTGGGGAAGTAATTAAGCAATTCAAGTCATCATAATTTTTCATTCACAGAGGAATTTGAGGAACGAGCAATATCTTATCAGGAGTTTGCAGATAATCCATCTATCATTGATGATCCCAACCTGGTTGTAAAGATTGGAACCAAGTATGTCATTTGTGTGCTACATAAAAAAAAAAAAAATAGCATAATGTCATTAATAGATTTTTTACTAAAATATTGTAAACGTACTAAGTAGTTTATTTAATACATTGATGAATAATTTCGAATGATCACGTTTTGTTCTCCCCACAAAGGTATTATAACTGGACCACAGCCGCTCCTATCGTACTGGCCGTGCAGGTTTTTCAGAAGCCCTTGCCAAAGGTAAGGCCTGCATAAACAACACACGCATGTTCAGAAAGGTCTTTAGGAATTCAACCTACACTGACAATGTGACCTCATAGTAGTTTAAATATAGCTTATCATTTAAGCTTGTTAATACCAAACTCAAACATTGGTTGATTGGTGATGTACAGTATATACACTGTATGTACTAGGTTACTTAACTTAAGTTCCATTAGTAAAAGATACTTGGTATCATACAAAGTTTTCAATCACCAACACATTAAATGGTATCTTTTAACAAACTGTTACTATAATAGGGGAACCATTAGGAATTTCTTAGAAAGCAAATTTTTTTTAAATAAATGATAATATAATACATGTTATTACAATTTAAATGATTTAAATTAAAAGACACATATAATAAATGTAATAATTACATAAAAAACATATTTCAAATCAATTACAATTTGCCTAATTTTACCGAATTCTTTATTTATTGGATTCATGTGCCCCCTGCAGGCGCATTACAACAAAGAAAATGTTCACTCGGAAACATCTTTGTCCTGCAAATAAAAATAATAATAATAATAATAATACTGCATTCCACTAGACGTCTCACTTTTGAATATCTATCATTTCAGATTGTATTTAAAAGTTTGCACTAACTCAGTACTGACCCAGTTAATAGATTGTTTAAATAGGTAAATGATGAAATACATCACAGTGATAGACACTGTTTTGTTTCTGTATTGTTTGTCTTCTCCCAGCGACTGTTTCATTGCTTTTTAAAGTCCTTGTGTATATTGCACCCCGGCTCTCATAGCGCTCCAGGGCATTTAAAATTGTGTCTCTTCCCTCCTCCTTGTTTTTCTTCTTCTTTTTAATTGATATCCCCTCATCCCATCCCATTGTGCGCGATTGCGCTAAGTATTCCTGTCTGAGTTACGTCACCTCTGCTCTTGGTTTCATCACATACTGTTTTCCTAGCGTGTTCGGCTCTAGTCCTGTACGTCTTTGTGAATTTGTGTTTATTTATTAGCTGCATGTGTGTTCAGTCGCAGTCATCCTGCCATTTAGTTTTTGAGTTTTGAGTATCAGGGGCTCTGTGCATTTGCTCCAGGCCACAGTAGAGAACATCATGAAGGAGAAGATGCCCAAGAAAGGAGGACGCTGGTGGTTCTCATGGCGGGGCAGAAACAACAGCTCCAAATCGGTACGCATACAATATTACAAATAGGAGATAATTGTTAACTGAATTAAAGGTAAAGTGTTACCAGATTTATCCAAAGACATTTTGACTTCTCGCAGGTTTGCAAATATTATTTATGTAATGAAAGCAATCAAAACTGTTATTCTTACTGCAACAGGAATCAGCATCAGACCAGATTGAAGGTGGAGAGGAGTCTATAAGAACAGGAACTGTGAGCAGGTAAAATTTAAACTTAATATATTACATTTAGAAAAACACTTTTCAGTTGTAGTACAGTTGTATAATGTTAAGACCTGTTCACACCAACTGAAATGTTCAGCATGAAAATTCAATTCAGTTTTCTTGTTCAGACCAGTGAAAAAAAAGGCAGATGGGGTGAATGAAAATGCTAATTCACTCTCCAGCAGTATATGCAGTAGGTTCCTTTGCTATGCAACATTCTTCTTGTCCCACTACAATCTGCCCACCCCCTACCAGATGTCTTGCGATTGGCTTGTTTTTAGTACATTTTTAACTGCATCTGACAGTGGCGGATCCTGGCATGGGCAATATAGGCATGGGTCACACAGCTTTCAGACACGACTTTGTCCTGTATCAGAAGGGCTTTTTTAATTCAGGTGAAGAGTAGGCTAATGCCACTAAATGGAAGCAAGCTGATTTTAGTCAGCCTTCTCTAGTTATTTATTTTATAATTTAATATTTATTTGAGTTATTGTAAATATGCATTAATTAAATGATTTTATTAAAATTGTATTTTGTTGTTTTTGTATATAATTTTACAATAAAAGTGCATCTAGTAGGCCCACCTTTTATTCAAGACAAAAATATAATTTAATATATTATTTAAATTATTATATTATATATTATATTATTTAAATATTAATTAATTATTTCATAATATATTCTTCCCCCTCACCATGCTCATTTTGCTGCCACCCTCTTTTGAGGCAGTGTGTTGCCCCCCCCCCCCCCCCCCCCCCCCCATTTAAAATGCTCTAGACACGCCCTTGTTCTCGGTATGAACAGGCCTTTATTCAAGGTCTCTTGCATTGAAAAAGTTACGTTTAACATGAGCATTTTACACCTTCATTCAGGCCTTTAGAACTGAACACACTCCAAAGAGAATTACAGTTTTTGGTACGGTATCTTTAAGATTTCTATACACAGTAACTATGAAATCCGGTATCAGAATATATATCATATCAATCAAAATTTGAACATAAATGCATTTTAAGATATTGAGAATGTAGGTTTATAAAGAATGCATCATTTTGGACTGTCTGATGGTATTTTTACTAGATTAAAGGATGAATCATCATCCAGTGAAGATGACAGTGGAAGTGCTAAACAGAATCCCGTGAGCAATCAGCCTGAAGTTCTCCACAGCTCTGGAGGTCACTGGTACAGGAAGACTCTTCGTCTGTCCCCAGAACAGCTAGTAAGCATCTCCATTTTCAATAAAGCCAGTAAAGTCAATAAGAGACTACAGAAGGTTATGTATACAAGCATTTTCCTCTTTTCTTAGGCCAGTCTGCACTTAAAAGATGGCCCCAATGATGTGGTCTTTAGCGTCACCACCCAGTACCAGGGTACCTGCCGCTGTGAGGGCACCATTTATCTGTGGAACTGGGATGACAAGATAGTGATTTCAGATATTGATGGCACCATCACAAGGTGAGACACCTCTCTGGGGCAATATAATAGGCTAAACAGATGCAAAAAATGAAGTATGCAGTCTAAATTGCAAAATCATTTTCAGGTCTGACACCCTGGGACACATTTTACCAACACTGGGTAAAGACTGGACCCATCAGGGTATTGCCCGACTCTACCACAGAGTCAGCCAGTAAGTCCCACACATACAGAGAGCATGTCACATCTATCAAATGTGAGCAAAAAGATTTTTGGTCCATTTTAATATGTCTAATATATCTATTGTCAAACAGGAACGGCTACAAATTTATGTACTGTTCAGCTCGGGCTATTGGCATGGCTGACATGACCCGGGGTTACCTGCACTGGGTTAATGAAAGAGGCACTATGCTACCCATGGGACCTGTGCTGCTTAGCCCTAGCAGTCTGTTTTCTGCATTTCACAGGTTGGAACACACATATATAGGCTTTTAAAAATAATGTTAATGCCATACAGCAACTGATGTTTTTTCTTTCAATTTCAGGGAGGTCATTGAGAAGAAGCCAGAAAAGTTTAAAATCGAATGCCTGACTGACATTAAAAATCTGTTCTATCCAAACAAAGAACCTTTCTATGCTGCTTTCGGAAACAGGGCAACAGTAAGTGCTAGTAGCAATATTTGCTAACGTTACCTTCATCTGATATATGCAAATCTCTAAGTAGCGCTCTTCTCTCTAGGATGTTTATTCATATAAAGAGGTGGGAGTGCCTTTGAACAGAATATTCACTGTGAATCCTAAGGGAGAGCTCATCCAAGAGCACGCAAAGACCAACATATCATCGTAAGTGATCTAATGAAAACATTTCTTTTCTCATTTGAAAAGGAAAATAACTGATTTTGCACTAAAGCTAAACCTGTTTTGGAAATGATTTTATTTCTTTATTTAATATTTTTGCATTGTGACATTTTCATGATAAATAAAGGGTTAGTTCACCCTAATTCTGCCATCATTTACTCACCGTCATGCCGCTCCAAACCCGTAAGGGCTTTCGTTCGAAACACACATTTTCTGAAAGGACATGATCGCTTTACATGATGAACAGATTTAATTCAGTCACATAAACATTCATCAATGTACACATCAATTTAAAAAAAGCCTAAGTCAAGCGAGTACCAACGCTTCTGTTCATGTTCGTTGATCAGTGATCAATCTGAATAAAAGCCTAAATTCAATCTTCATATAATCATCATATAATCGAGTCTCTTCAGAAAATTTGGACTAAACCACTCAATTCATATGGATTTGTTTAACTATCTCTCTATGAACTTTTTGAAGCGTCAAAGTGGCAGTTGCGTGGACTGTCAATGGAGGGACAGAAATATCAGTTCATTTAAAGGGGTGGTTCCGTGGTTTTTTTCTAGGCTTGGTTGTGTTTATGGGGCGCAGTATAACATGTCTTAATACTTTTTTTATTTAAAAACGCTGTATTTTTCTTATATTTTACCTTTATTCCACACCGCTGTCTCCACTGTCCTTTGAACGGCTCGTTTGCTTCCTGCTTCCATGAAGCCCATCCCTCCGAAAAACGCAATGGTCTTAGATTGGTTAGATGGCCAAATGTAGTTTGTAGTTCTGCAACAGCTCTCTCTCTTTCGTAATGACTGCGACGTGGCCTTGCCCACTTTGTTGCGTGTTCGCGAGGGCAGTGTTTATGTTAATAGCAAGGGTTTATGATGTCACCAACCCGGGATGAAGCTTGTTGTAGTCCAAACCGGACGTTTTTGTAGGCAATAAACTGACATAACTTTAAAAGACAATATCTCAGTTTGCATTGAACTTTCAGCGCTGTAACTTTGCAGATACTGCAACATTACACACTAATAACTAAAGTTAAAAAAGTGAAATCGCATGCAACCACCCTTTTAAAATATATTAATTTGTGTTCTGAAGATGAACGAAAGTCTTATGGTTTTGGAACAACATGAGGGTGAGTAATTGATGATATTTTTTTCATCTTTGGGTGAACTAGCCCTTTAAGCTAATTTTCTCTTCCAAATTGAAAGAATTTAAATTAATCCGGACGTTTTACTTTCAAGTTCCAACACCGAAAATTAATTTTGAACTTTTTTTTTGCATTAACATAATTTTTATGATAATTAAGCTTGTTTTCCCTTTCAAATTCAATTTCCATCTCCAAAAATTAAAAGAAAAAATTGCATTAAAACTAAGCCTGCATTGGGATGATTTCAGTTTTTTTTTTTTTATTGTGACTTTAAAAAAAAATTATAATTAAGCTTGTATTCCATTCCAAAATTCTTGTTGAAATGCATTTGGATGTTTTACATTTGTGTGTTTTTTTTGTCATTTCTGTTATCGAAGAATCTAATAGTAGATAATCTAGTAGTGTCTAGTAGTTTGGAGTTTGACTGTCTGAAAGTACATTTATCCTAATATTCTTGCATGTTTTACAGTTATGGCCGTCTGTGTGAGGTCGTAGACCATGTCTTCCCTCTTCTGATCAGAGGGAACACCACCGACTTCCCCTGTTCAGACACTTTCAGCCAGTTCACTTTCTGGAGAGAGCAGTTACCAGAGGTAGACAAGCAGGATGAACATTCAGAGAGCAGCTGAAAGGACATAAAGCGAACATCACCTACAAACTCAGCTCTAACGCTGCACTGCCATAGGTATTACTCTACGCACAAGCAACTTAGCACTTTGCAGACCGCATGCGGCCCTCTGCCTGTTTCTTCATTATTTGACTCTTTTAACAAACATTTAACATTTTCTTTGTGTTTTAATGTTTTGTTTAACTGCCAATAGGCTGAGTCTGGTAGCATATCACGCAGCTCAAATTAGGGAATTTGTTTTTTGTTTATTGTTAATGGTACAGTTATTTTAAAGTGCAAAACATATTATTCATAACCAACAAGGCACATTATTACATTATGCTATTATTTTTTCCCCATTGGATTAGTCCAAGGTTTTAAAGATATATGTGAGGGAATACAATTATTTTAGAACATAATATAACAATGTTTTTGAGCATTTGTCATAAAACATTCTGAGAGAAATGTAAAAGTTTCATGAAAATAAAAACAATAATAAATAAACTCAGATGTAAGTATAAAGCCAGCTAGTATATCTCAGGTGTTACAGAATTTTCACAAGGTAGTCTTTTGAAACTTAAAGTGACCTTTCATAACAGAAAAAACCCCCAACTATGTCAGTTTTTGTATTTTCCTTGACATCTAAATTATTTAATGACTCCATTTCCTTAAGAACAAAGCAACAAATGCAAGTGGTTATTACATAATTGTGTCATCTTGGATAACTTCTTACCACGCACTCTTTACGTTTGCCAAATGTTTATTATAAATTTGCATTCCTTATTATTTGTGTGTATTTTATGTAAAGTACATATCTCTGACCAGCAGAAATGAATCAAGCAAATGTCATATTGTCATATCCGTTTGCATGTTAAAGAAAAAACAAAAACTACACAAAAGCAAACATCAATGCAAAGAACACTCAGGTCATAAAGTATTTTCTACCTGTAGTAATTCCTTTATATTCGTATCATATTTAATACATCTTAATCATTTTCATAAAATATAATTACACACACCTGAGAATTTTTCTTTATTTAATTAAGGATATAAAACACCCAGAATCAAGGTGCATCCTATTATCTTATTATGTCTTTTTTTTAAATAACCTTTATATTCTACCAACACCAAACACCTCTACCCAATGGTATGTATTTTCTGTCTTATTAAAGGATGAAATGGATTGTGTGATATGAAAGCACTGTATAATAGAATATATAATATATGTCTCTAGTGATAGAATAAGGGTTTTGTGTAATACGTAAATGGACAACAAACTCTCGCTAGTTGTTGCTCCAACTTTTATTTAACATAAGTGAATGGATAATCTGTGGTTTTCCAAGGTTATCAAGGAGCACATTAAATAAGCACTGATGTGATGCATGAATGATAAAGGGGCTTTAGGGACTGGTTTAAAGAACTGTATTTTAACTTAAATCATGTGTCATTGTTCTGCAAAGAAAAATTGATTATACGATATAGATGTGTGGAACATGAAAATTCAATTTGTACTGATCTCTAATTGGTTCAGTTGGCGATACAGATTTATTATAATGACAGATGACTGCTACAAACTTCAACACTGTGAATGATCGGGTCAAAATAGTTGTTTCTGCTCTCTCTCTCTACCTGTCTTACAATATTTAAATTCAGTATTTGTTAAATTCTAACAAAAAAATAGCTGAATAATATAAGACTGTGGTTCCCATCCCATGTTTCTTGCACACATGAATAGTAACAGCCATAACATTCAGTTTATTATTTTTCTCTATGGAGTGTTATATTCTTTCTGTGAAAGACCTTGTTGCCTAAGTTGTGGCAGTTGATTTTGTGTGTCATTATGTTCAGTGTTGAGATGAAAAACTACTGTTGTGTGTATATTTTAAGATGCCAAATCTTAATATGTAAATTAAAATCTCACTACATGAATCCAAAAGCATTCTTCCTTGTTTGTCTGAGCAGTACTGAAACTACCTACCTTGGTGTTCTTGTAGCTAAGCAGATCGAGCACAGTTTATAGTTTCTCATCACTACTACAATCACACTGAACACCTCTTCAGATTTGATACGACAAGTTTCATTTTCCCTTTTCACGCAGATACTCGGCTGAAATACATGCAGAAACTATGATCAAAAAACATTAAACTAGAGCAGGAATGTTAATTGAATTTTTGGTTGGAATTGTAGCCTACCTAGTTTCTCAACTGCTTCCACGCAGACACTTGGATACATGCTCTGTGAGTATGTGGCAACAATCACATACAGTGCAGTTCTCACCAATATCAGGCCATGGCCTTCCTAAGCAAAGACAATAAAGAAAAATCAGTAAATTAATTCTGATGTGATAACATGTTGGAAAAAGTGATGATGTGGTTATATACAATTTATCTGCGCTTATGGGTAAAATTTTTTTTTGCAACCATAAAATAACGTTCCCACAACGTTGCAGGGTGTTTATTTTTAAATAACCTAAAAATAAAATACAGAACGTTCCATAATGGTTATATTTAGGTTATAGACCCTTTTCACATTTCCGGGTTTCTCAGAGCGGAAGTCGTCATATTTGGGTTAAATATTTTAGCTGTGAATGAGAGAATACATTAAAAAAAAAAAAATTGTGTGCCCATTTGCTCACATAGCAAAAGAAAAACGCCACAGTAGTGATTTCACAACTTTCAAAAAGAGGGGAAAAATAGAATGAGATTGATAACGGCAGTGAAAAGAGAGAAATATGTTAATTTTTACCATCACTCCCATAAACACCCTCACAGCAGCGGTAACTTTTTTTATTGTAATTTGATGCAAAAGTAATAAAATACAAAGTATTGGTGTTATAAATGTACATATATGTTTTTAAAAATGAAAATACAAAAAACGTTGCAGGATTTACGATATTGATGACCGTTAAAACGCGTCATCACAGTCTGTGAAAAGGGTCTATTATTAAAGTTCCCCAAATGTTGCAGGGTATTTATTTTTAAATAACATATGCAGAACGTTCCATAATGGTTATTTTTAGATTATTATTTTGAAACCATAAAATAATGTTCCCAGAACGTAGCAGGGTATTTATTTTTAAGTAACATAACATATACTGAACGTTCCATAAAGGTTATTTTAGATTATTTTGCAACCTTAAAATAAAGTTCCCAGAAGGTTGCAGAGTGGTTATTTTTTAAAAACCTAAAAATAACTTTTACAGAATGTTCCCTAATGCTTATTTTTAGGTTATTATTTTGCATAAAACAACGTTCCCATAAGCAGGGTGGTTATTTTTAGGTTATTATTTAATAACCATGTAAAATAGCCTTCCAATTAAAACATTGCAGATGTTTTCGTGTAATGACCTATACAGAGCTTTGAAATTTGTTTAAAATTAATGTTTTGGGAACAAAAATTGTTAGCTGGGAGCTCATTGTTTTGGTTCAGGAGGAACTGTAAAAAGCTGCTGTTTGTGGAGATGCACTAACGCACTGATAACGTTTGATGTCTGCGCGAAGGTATGGAAATACATATGTTTTAATATTAAAATCACTTCTATTATTGATTGCTATCAGCATGTGAAATTAAGTGTTTATAAAAAAATTGCCTATTCTACCTTTAGTTATTTAGCAATAACGTTAGGCCTACCTCCTTTTAATTTCCTAATTATTTTTTGTTTTTTGAGGTTTGTAGCAACAAACAAAAAGTCTTATTACTTATTTTGTATGTTTTGAGAAGGAGTATATTTAACTTAGTGTGTTACTTACACATTTTGTGTATATCGAGTGTTTGTCAGCACGCACGCAGGTGTAGAGCTTGTTCCTGAAGTTGAGTCCTTTCTCCCTCGTTACATTCAGCTGTTTGAATGAGTCTATAAATATTCGTGTTTGTTCTGGACAGACCTGTTTGAAGACATTAATATTATACATATATCTTAAAATAACATGTTTATTTGCATGAATGGAGACTTGAAGTAACTTAACTTACTGTAAAATTGGACGCAGCCGTTACGTCGCCTGTTTTAGCCACAAGTATCGCAGCACACTCGACATGTTTCGTGTTAATGAGACTTTCTTCTAATAACATTGGAAATGGGTTCATAATAATATCTAACAAATTACTTAAACGGTGCCCAAAATGTTGATTAGACACGGTTACGTCGCCCTTAACAACCGAATCTCCAAGGCTACCATGAAATGTTCGCTGTCTAATTAATATTCATAAGTGGGCGTTTTATAAACGAAATAAGGTGATAACATATTTATTCCGTATTGAACACAAACACCCAGTATACTTTAC
Organism: Gobio gobio; assembly: GCF_949357685.1. Taxonomy (NCBI): domain Eukaryota; kingdom Metazoa; phylum Chordata; class Actinopteri; order Cypriniformes; family Gobionidae; genus Gobio; species Gobio gobio. The sequence continues at coordinate 16,898,742 of NC_137106.1, forward strand.
ATTTTAAAATAATTTTATTTGCATCCGAAACCTGATTTTGTTGCATATTTGTGCTTAGAGGGTTTTAGTACAATTCAATACTAGAGTTCTTTCAAAACTAATACTTGGCTACAATGAAGAACAAAACCTAGCAAGAGAGAGGGAACGGAAAAGTGCAGGAGGGAAAAAAAACTTTGCAGAATAGTCAACACATTTTATTACATGTACATTTAAAACTAAAACAAATAAACCTAAAAGACAAACTCAGTGACTCAGTCTCTTGAGTAAACATTCTTCATACTACTCCAACTTAGCAAAAATATACAATATTAAAACCTTATCTGAATGCTTTATGGCAATCCAGATATAATAGGCAGCGTAAAATGTGCAGATAGTCCAAGACGCATAAATTAACATAAATAAAACTCAGTCAAGCACACACAAATCAACAGTTATTAGACCTTTAACCAATCATCCCTTGTTAATCCCCTCATTTGTACCTTCGTAAATAAAAACTAGTAAGCTCTGCAAAATAAGTTCCTCTCGTTACACAGACAAATAAGCTGTTATACGATTTTAATAAAGAGGATACATTTTCTGGTGCAAATTAATTCTATAACAGTGAAGTTAAAAGGAAGAATTGGCAGGTAAGGCAGACAGATAATTCATTAAAACAACACCACCTGGTTTAGTGTTCCTGATGAGAAAATTCAAGTTCAAAAAAAGTTCTCATCAACTTCAGATCTAGGCAAATTACGATTATAACAAATATAGCTTTCAATACAGCAATAAAAGACAGTATATTTGAAGCAAAATATAGGTCCTGAGATATCTCTGCATCCAGTGGTAAATTATTATTTAAGCAATAAAACAAATTCCCCTTTTCATTCCTGTCACTTGATAAAAAGCTAAACTTGGCAAAGTTGTGAAGGCTAACTTGTCTTCCCCACCATCACATATTCATTAGTATGTTCCACAGGAGTAGAGAACATCTTAAGGCAATGGTCAGTCTCGAAGATCTCGAGTTAGTGGTGAGACGCTGTGCTTGAAGTGCCGTTTTGAGGGTCATCTTCTCTCCTCGTCATTTGGGGGCTTTGTGATCAAACAGCTGCAGGTCAAGCCGAACCCAAACCTCTCCGGTGGGAACTTCATGAAGCAGCAGCCTCCTGGTGGACGGACCTTTATTCTCAAGCTCTTTCTTAATAGTGGCTACAGGAACCTCAGTGCGGCCTAAGAAGTCTATAGAGGGAGAAAGAGAAATGGAACAATTTAGGGAATGTGTAATAATTATACATGTTAAAATATTGAAAGAGCTCTGTTTAAGACTAATTCAATGATATCATTTAGAAATAGGCTTATACTCTCTATTTTTATACTGACCATCTGGTGAAAATTGCTCCCGCTCATATATTGTAATGCAGAGGACATCTTGATACAGATCCTTAATGTGAAACTGACAATTAAAGTTCCACTTGGGGTTGGAAGTGTCATTGATGGTTCGGGAAGTGAAGCCCTGAGAACCCATGGTTACTTCACAGTATGAATTACTCTTTCCTAAAAAAAAAACACAAATACAATAAAAGTATAAATATATTTTAAGATGTTGTGGAACATTAAAGTGTTAGTTCACCCAAAAATGAAAATTATCCCATGATATACTCCCCCTCAAGCCATCCTAGGTGTTTATGACATTCTTCTTTCAGACGAATAAACTCGAGTTATTTAAAAAAAAATGTCCTCGCTCTTCCAAGCTTTATAATGGCAGTCCAAAATTTGAATCCTCCCTAAAAAAAGTGTATCCATCCATTATAAAAGTAATTCATATGGCTCCAGGGGGTTAATAAAGGCCTTCTGAAGTGAATCGATGCGTTTGTGTAAGAAAAATATCCATAATTAACATGTTATAAAGTAAAATATATAGCTTCCGGCGGACCGCCTTCAGTGTTCAACTTAAGAAAAAAACGTAACTGGCAGGGCGATGACGTCGGACGTAGCCGTAAGCGTTGTGAATTACGAGAGGCATTACACTTTCTTCTTAAGTTGAATATGGAAGGCCTTTATTAACCCCCCGGAGCCGTGAGGATTACTTTTATAATGGATGGATGCACTTTTCTGGGCTTCAAATTCACTGCCATTATAAAGCTTGGATTAGCCAGGATATTTTTTAATATAACTTTGATTGTATTCGTCTGAAAGAAGAATGTCATATACACCTAGGATGGCTTGAGGTTGAGTAAATTACAGAATAATTTTCATTTTTGGGTGAACTATCCCTTTAATGCATATATAGGGGAAGATCATGAAATCACTCACCGTTTTGTTTGGAGGATTTTAGCTCCGTTGCCTCCAAGATGGTGACAAGCAGACGACCAATTCCACTTGCCTTCATTGATCGAGCTGTAAAAAAAAAAGTATAAAAGACATGAACTTGGGCAACCTGTTGTAATTATTATTTTTATTTTAAAGACCATGGTATACACTACCGTTCAAAACTTTGGGGTCAGTAAGATTTATTTAATGCTTTTGAAAGAAGTCTCTTATGCTCACCAAGGCTGCATTTATTTGATCAAAAATACAGTAAAAATATATTGTGAAACAATATTATAATTTAAAAGAAATGTTTACATTTAGATTATATCTTAAAATGCAATATATTCTTGTGAAGGCAAAGCTGAATTTTCAGCAGCCATTATTTTCCAATGGAAATCATTCTAATATGCTGATTTGGAGCTCAAGAAAAAAAAATCTTATCATCAATATTGAAAACATTTTCCATTTCAAAATTCCAAACTTTTCAGACTCAAATTTCCAAACCTCTCTCTAGATCAGACATAAATGGTTCATACATTATTATTTCCAGCTTTATATTTAGTATATAGTAGTCATCTGCAAATATCGCAGGGTTTTGTTCATTGATTTTCTCAAAGTGACAACATACAGCACCCCTAAAATGTAAAAAAAAAAAAAGGATATAAATATATAAATATATATATATATATATATATATATATATATATATATATATATATAGTTCATAAGGGCCTGTAATATATAAGTTCAAGGGCCTGTAAAAAAGACTGGTACTGTAAAAAAAAAAAAGTGTTCAAAATTGGCTTTTGTTAGGGCAGTACATCATATTTCAAGGCCTTATGCCTGCTTTAATGCATACACTGTGGCAGGCAAGAAACCACACTGTGAAATGGGCTGACCTGGAAATTACTCAAATCAAACTCCATACTTTTCCAAACTGAATAGGAAGTTCAAAAGAACAGCATAAAATAGAGATCCTTTGTAACATTATACATGTCTTTACTGTCACTTTTGATCAATGTATTGCATTCTTTGCTAGTATTCATTTCTATAAGAACCGTTAGACCCCAAATCTTTGGATGGTTGTGTAAGTAGTAAGTGAGTAGTCATATTTAATGGTTCCAAAAAACAAAACAAAAAATGTACATTGATAGGACTTTTCCCGTTTTTTCTTCTCCATCTCAAGGAATCCTTCTGATGCTGTTTTAATCTTCTGAACCCATGCAGTCCTAGCATGATATTAGGGAGATGTTAAACATTTTGTGGCATAATAAAAACTATATATGCTTGTACAGTTTCCTAGAAGCAGATAAAACAGTTTGTATTAAAATTCTGTCAGTTATTCTTGCAGTGTAATTTCAGCAGCGAGATACGCGGTTGTTTTTTTTCCCCCCTTCTCGTACAGTGTGCCGATAACAACATTCCCTGAACGGTTCATAAAACATCCCATGTATGCAGTAAATAGTGACTTGCTGATAAGACTCGCTGAAACTGACCTCTCGTTAATGTTCTCGGTCTTCAGTGTGTACACGCGATCTATGTGGGAAATGTGGAAAACAGGCTCATCACTGGACGGATCTGACGGAAGCTTCACCAAAACTTCATTGAGGAACACAGGCTGGGAAAACAAACATGCACATTAAACAATCGTTTTTTTCCCAGTGGTTTTTTCCCCTAAAGGTTTGACGATAAAAAGAATACTACTCAATAGAGAGGAGTGGAACCCTACCGTCTTATACATCTTATACTGGGTGTTGGATTTGGGGCTGAAGAGCTTGTCCGTTCCTGAGGAAGTAAACTGCCTGACAGCTTGAGTAAACAGCAGAAAGTCGTTGAACAGAAAGGCGTATAACTCCTTATTGCTCTTGGTCTTGAACACCTTCCCGCTGTGCAGCAATTTACGAGGACCCAGGCAGTTGGTTAGAGAGTTGAAGGTCAGATTCTAGAAGAGTGACAAAATAGAAAAGTAAGATATTTACTTGTACCTTCAAAGCATTATATATGAAATCTAAGCTAAAGTCTTTCAACCAATCAGCCCTCAGAATATTTTACACCACCATTCAAAAGTCTGAGGTCAGTAAGATTAAAAAAGAAAGAAAGAAATTATTAAAAGTAAAGAGATTTACAATGTTACAAAAAATCTTTCAAATTAATGCTCTTTTGAACTTCCTAATCGTCGAAGAATCATGAATAAATGTGCAACGCGGTCTCCATAAAAATTTAAGTAGCACAACTGTTGCCAACATTGATAACAATAAGCAGTAGAAAATCTGAATATTAGAATGATTTCTGACAGATCATGTGACACTGAAGAGTGGAGTAACGGCTCCTGAAAATTCATCTTTGCATCAGAGGAAAAAATTACATTTTAAACCATAATAAAACAGAAAATAGTTATTTTAAATTGTACTAATATTTCACAATATTACTGTTTGTACTGTACAAATAAATTCAGCCTTACAGAGCATTAGAGACTTCCTCAAAAAATCTTACCGACCCCAAACTTTTCAACGGTATTGTATGATTGATCTTGCAATGCATGTTTTAATCATCAGCTACTTCTTGTACCAGAAAAAAAGATGGTACAGAAACCTTTTCAAATGTCACATGACTAAACGGTGTGCTTTCTGACCTCTGTGATGCCTTCAGACTGCACATGGGATTGGATCCACTCCAGCCTGTCGGAGTTCTCCTTCTCCCGGACGCCCTCGTTCACCTGAGAGCACAGCAGCTCTGCCTTCTCCAAAGCCTCTAGCAACTGAATATGGTCCACATGACTCTCTGGAGTACTTTCCAACATCTGGACACACAAATACACACACGTATTGATTAAAAACACACTAATCATTTGCTTTCCCTATCAATATAAAAGATGAGAGATATAGAAAAATAAAACAAAACGTCTTTTTCACAGTACTCACATTTTTAATATGGAGAGGGTAGCGGGTGATCCTTTGCATAGGTTTGAGTAAAAAGCTGGACAAAGGCATTCCTTTACAACGGTAGTCTGTTGCGATTTTCTGAAAAAAATAAATTTAAAAAATATTAATTATTATTAGGGACCATTTTCTAACCAAAAACTAAAATTGAAGTATTATTAAATTGGAATAAATTAAATGAAGCGTTCAAATGAAAATTTTAAGGATATTAATGTGTATTTTTTTGCAAGTGTTTGCATGTGTGGCTACCTTGAGGAAAGTTTTGAAGTCTGGCTCCTGATCGGTTCTCTGTTGCAGCAGCGCTGCTCCATTCAGCTGGCAGCTGCAGAAGCGGATGTAGGCCGGCATGTGTGACAGCTCAGCGGCCAGGACGTCCCCGATCATGTGAACAGGCATGTTGTCTCCTCCGACCTTTTTCCTTGTCTTCAGGGCCCTGTCAAATTGTGCCAATACACGCATGCATGATACACTGCACACTGGAAAAAGAAACAAATACTTTCAAGTTAGCCTCACATACTTGAGCATCTTCGAGCTGCACTGGATAAGCTCCCTCCAGTTGACAAATATCATGTTCATTTCAGCCTCAGTGAGACGGCCTGATTCAGACATGGGCTTGTAGAAGACCTTAAAAGAGACAAGAAAGTAAAGACAAGGAAGTAAATATCATTTATCATCAGAAAAAAAAAAACCCATTTTTTTTTTATAAAATAATTATTTTTAAATAAATGTCTTTATTATTCCACTACTTGGGATTTTTGTACTTTCAAAAAAATCATAAGTCACAATGAAAGACCACAAACTGCAAAAAAGCTTAAAGGGATGAAAAAATGAAAATTCTGTTATTATTTCCTCACCCACAAGTTGTTTAAACACGTATACATTTCTTTGCTCAGCTGTAGGAATGAAGATATTTGGAATGGTAGTCAATTGGGGCTGAGATCTGCTTGGTTACAGACATTCTTCCAAATATATAACTTGAGGGTGAGTAAATGATGACAGAATTTTCTATTTCATTTTAATTTTAAAATTAAATGATATTGCGGCACCACTAAAACTGTCGGTGCCTTTACGGTAAAGTTGCTTTAGTTAAAATGTGAATGTAAAATAGGTGATCTGTGATTGTGTACCTCTAGGACCAGCTGTAGATCTTCTATGTATTTCTCCTCAGTTTCAATGAGCTCATGGATGTAACCTTGCCGTTTCCTCTCCTGCGGGCTCATTGAATCCAAAGTGGTCTGGTCAGCACACCCTACAAGACAAACCGTACAGGTGAACTCACCCAGACACTTGAATCCCATAAACACAACAAAACGCACACATATTGACGGCTCCATGAGATCCTTCAATAGTCTTACTCCAAACACACTTAAAACCAAGCAGAATAATGTCACTTGCAGTGTATTGATGACACTCCAAACCGCTCCTGCGTGAATCCTTACCTGCTGGTGGTCTGTCCGTTTGACCATTCATGGTGTCTTCATCATTCACATCCCATAGCCGCAAAAAGAGCAGTTTACCCCCTGAATGATCGCTCATTTTCTTGAGCTGTTCTTTGTGAACCTGCTCATTTACTGTGGGGAATACTGCAAGCATGCAGGATTACTCATTCTGTTTTCACCCATAATAGAACAGCAGGATAACCAGAACTAGATGGAAATTAAGATTAGCTAGATTCATTCTGTCAGTAAGAGAGACAATATAGCCAGTTTCTTTTATCTTTATTTAAACTTTTAATTTGTTGATCATTTATTAAAGTCTGCATGAAATGGAAGTTGCGCTAGTAATTTCTTACTTATTGTGACGTATATCTGAGTGAAATATATCTCTATGTGAGTGACAGGTTGTCCCACCCTCATATCATCAGAGAAGAGATCTCATTGCAAGAGAAAGTTATTATGGAGGGCACATGAATGATGAAAATGAATGATGTGCATGGATAAATCATTTATAATAAGTGCTGCAATATAATATGTCCATTTTGATTTCATGGCGACTTTTTTTTTTTTTTTTTTAAATGTATGTATTTTTAATAAATTATTTATAATGATCAAAAAATTTGACCAAAACATTTTTGTATTATTCTTTAGATTATAAAAGTTGGAATATTTATGGGCTATGTTTTATTTTATTTTATGGGTATCTGGAAAGAAGATTTTTTTTTTTTTTTTACATTGACATTGAACTCTTATATTACAAAAATTAAAAAGGAACGACGTTTGTTTTTTCAAAAGACTTTAATGTCTAGATTACTTCAAATCAAATAAGTACAAGATCCAAAGTATTTGAGATATTTGAATGATTATTAACAACATCCAATAAAATGATATTAAAGCAAACATTCATCCACAATTTCACAACTACTTGCATGGTTTCTCGAATAATATTAACAAATCTGTTTATACAGAAGCGATTCATGCACAAACAAGGCATAAACACATAAAATATGTAACAATACCACCTAAGGCGAAAGCATTGAGCTTAAAATAGCAGCAGCATAACTATACCACTAAATACACAATAGACAGTAATACAAGTTGTCTTTTGTTTAGTTTTTACATTGATTTCAAACAAACTGAATACAAATAAAATGTAAGCAAAATAATGGAAAACCATCTAAATATTCAAGGTGAAACTGCCTCAAAAAGTGACAGTTGTTTGATCTTTAAAATGTGAAAGTGTCTTCAATAGCCAGAGACCAATAATACTGTTTAAAGCTGCATTATAACATTTATGCAAAGTGTATCACAGTTTCACACTTTTTAACATCCTTTAAAAATGTAGCATTCCTTAAAATGACTGATGTGCAGCATTTTTACTGTAAAGTCCCATCTTATAAAAGAAGCGGTCACACTTAAGAAGCTTTAAAGCAAATTAAAATTTAAGAAAAAGGAACACCACAGAAAGACTCACTATCCCTCTACTAATCAGTAAGATCGTCCAGACAACCAGTCAATTGAATGAGAAGCCGTGTTTTAGTTTAAAACAAATGAGATGGGTGAGGAGAGATAAAGGAGGGTTATTGGGTTAGTAAATTGTGGTTTCAGCGGGACCACCTCCACTGTAAGAGGGGGATAGTGGGTCTCTCATGGGCGAAGGGAGGGAAAGGTGTTACCACCCTACAGAGAAGGACACAAATGAGAAGAAAAAAGTGGAAGAGGAAAAGAATGTGTGAAAAATGATTGTAGCTAAATATGGAGGAGGAAAAGAAAAATCTAACATTAGATAACACGTGTCTAACTGGAAATGACTGGAAAATATACTGTCTCTTATAACCCCCAAAAATAAAATTAACCAAACAGGCACCATACAATAACACTAGGTATTGATAACTACACTAGTGGATAAAAATTTAATTGTAATAAAGTAATAAAACTGTAATACACTCTGTCACAAACTCTTTCAGATAATAAACACCCATATTTAAGTAGCACAAACAGCATAAACTTTTTGTTGTTGTTGAAATAATCTGAACCCAAGTTAACTTTTAAAATAAGTTGCATAATAATTCAGAACACAGAACCAAAGTAGGTCTGTTTATGGGTCTCTACTTACACTGCTGACTGGGGTCAGAATCTGAGGTGGTCACTTTCACATAGTTGGTAGGAATCAAGCCTGTGACCCCATTGAGTTCTCCTTTCCACCAGTCAGGATCGCTTTTGTCCAGCACATTAATGAGTTGACTCTTCGAGAAGCTCAGCTCATCCTTGTTCGCTGCGTTGTAGTCGTATATGGCGATGACTTGGCCGACTAGAGTGAGGAAGGACAGAGAGAGCAATGTGGAAAGATGCACAGAGAAATAAATCAACCTTGGATACTTGTGCTGTTTCTCACCAGCCGCAGATGCAGGTGTAGATTTGCCACTGTTTGAGCCCAGGAGCTTGACATGCGTAGCAGGGAACCAGCCCTTCTGACGCTTCTTCCCCCTGGCCTGAAGAGACAAAGAGAACATTTTGCAGCCAATTTAAAAATGGTCTTTTTTTATCTGTCTGTCTATCAAATTAATTGTTTATAATTTTGTTAGCAGAATACATGGAAAAAATGACAACTATCCAGTTGGGGACATATCATGGAAATAAAGATTTGATCAACTCTAAAGGTCTGACTTAAACTGTGATTTTAGTGCCATGATTAACGCAAGTGGATTTCAGGGTGGAAAATGCTACAAAAGTGTGGAAAATGACTCATTTAAAGTCTTTTAAATATATATAAATAGCTTATAAATAGCTCAGTCACCTGCAGCTCTCCGAGCCACCAGCCGGAGGGGTTCTTGGTGAGGATGAGGATGAGCTGGCCTGGAGTAAGATTTAATTGCTCTGCTCCAGCAGCAGCGTGTGCAGTGGTCACCTGGGCCACTTCTACAAACAAAATAACATGCTATAGATTTAGATCACTGTAAATAAATTACTATGATTTTAAGGCGGTTATAGAACGTTACACTGTTACTCACCCGGTTTCTTCCCCGGCATTCCAGGTTTACCAGAGAGACTTGAAGTCTAATGAGAAAAACAAGTTGTATCACAACTAAAAACATGTATAAATGCCAGAATCCCTTAATATATACAAATAAAATTACATCAGTCTCCTTTGGCTTGACATAATTGGAGGGGAAGAGTCCTGATCTGTCTCCGATGCTGCCTCTCCACCACTCCCCCTCTCTTTCTGATACCAAGATGGTGTCTCCCTCATTGAAGGTCAGGTCTCCAGGCTCTGGGCTCTCGTAAGTGTACAGCGCCTCGTATTCTGATGACGGGATCAACATACAAACATGGTTTATAGAAACTCAGAACTGAAGGACAATGTTGATGTCCACAGATAAACCTGTTATGTGTTCACATGCATAACAGACAAAACATACTAGAAATGAATACACACACACACAGTTTGAATGTATGGGTTGCCCACAAGAAATGTTTAAAATCGCATTAAAGAACTAATTACTAGAAACCGAATTACACACATACACCACCGTTACAAAGTTTGGGGTCAGTGCGTTTTTTATTATAATTTTTTTTTTTTAATAAATTAATACTTTTCAGCAAACGCACATTAAATTGATTGAAAAAAGACAGTACAGACATTTATAATTTTACAAAAGATTTCTATTTAAAATGAATGCTATTCTTTTGACATTTCTATAAAAAAAATATTTAAAAAAAATCACATATATTTCCAAATAACAAATTAAGCAGTACAACAGTTTTCAACACTAGAAAATAATAATCATAATAATAATACAAAATAAATCAGAGTATTAGAAAGATTCCTGAAGATCATGTGACACTGAAGACTGTTGAAAATTCAGCTTTGCCATCACAGGAAAAAATTCCATTATAAAAAAACATTAAAATAGAAAACGTATTTTAAATTGTACTAATATTTTACAGTATAACTAAACATTTACTTTTTTAATAAAATAAATGCAAAGGAAGAAACTTCATCCAAAGTCATTAAAAGAATCTTCCCAACTGCAAACTTTTGAATGGTAGTGTATATACAAATAATCAGAATAAAAATGAAATAATAGGTGACAGCAACCTGCATTATGTGAATTTTAGACATTAGAGAATTTTTGAAAGTACAACAAAACTACATGGTGTTGTAGTTTATCATATAATTTATATAAATATATAATTTGCAAATGTCTCTTAACATGTTGCTCACATATAGATATATTTTCATACATGTAAGAGGAAACTCCTTCAGAATGGTCACAACTGATAGAAAATGTTTTCTCTTACCTTCATAGTTGGATCCATCTGCTGTATCAGATCCATCAGTAGAACTATGGGGGGGGGGAGAATAAATACATATCAAGCACCAAACAACATGATCAAATAGTGTTTCAGAGTCAAACAGAGAAAGCAAAGCAAAAAAGTTTGTCTTTGCAGCAACCCTGCATACTAAAACTCACCGGTGTCCTGAGTTGCCAAAGTTTTAAAACAACATTCACATGAACACTTTCCACAGACAAAGTACATGTAACACTCACAGCTACACACTCATCTATTAGGTCAAAAAAGGAAGTAGCAACATCACAACCACTTCAGCATGGTGTGTGTATTTACTCTGATTGTGTGTCACTGCCGCTCAGCACTGTAACATAGGTTTTGGGGAACCACCCCTTAAGCCCACTGAGTTCTCCCAGCCACCAGTTCTCCTGCTGCTCCAGAACTGTGATCACATCATCTTTGGAGAAGTTGAGATGGTTGTCCGTCTTTGCAGTCCAAGAGCACAGAGCCTGAGCTTGCACATTCCCCACCACCTGAAAAAATGCAGCAAATGCCATTGCATTCCACTACAAGGAAGTTGTACCTTACATAAACACTAAAGCCCAATTTATACTTCTGCCTCGAGTGTACGCCGTAGGCTGTGTTGCACGTTACCCTGACATGCACCTCTCCAAAAATGTAACAACGCGTCAATTCTACGCGGACCGCAAGCCCTGTGATTGGTCTGCCAGAACCCCTCCCTCAGGTCAATAAATAAATAAAAAATCTGTGATAGGAGTGTGTGTGTGTGTGTGTCCGGAAATGGGATGATAGTTTCATCCTTACATCTTCCAAATAACACAATATTTTGTAGTCCAGAGATTCTTTATGTTAGTGAATAAATACATAGATCCGCCATGAGTGTGTGAGCTCTTGATGTCTAGTGGAAGAATTTTTGTTAAGCTTGCCAGTGGTTCTGGGTTCTAATCCACCATTGCATATTTCATTTATTTTCCTCATTAAAACCAAAGATGTTAATCAGTGATTGTATATCAAGAACAGGGACACATTAGGGTGCATTTCATGAATAAAGTCTCCGCAACAGCAATCGATTGAAGCGCTTGTCTGTGCCACCGATACTGAAAACAGCGGCCACGAGCACTCTGCATGATTTCAAAAACACATTCTATCGCCAGATTGCCTCTTATTTAACTCTACTAATCAACTAGAGATGCTTAATTTGTATTAGGTACAACAACTCAAGCTGCAAGAACGGTCGCTGCTGCTGCTACTCCGACAATGTACACAACTAGCTGCTTCTTCTTCGGCTTTTCTTGATACTGTGGGTTACACCATCAAAATGCCCGTGGACACTGCCTACGAGCGGTCTGCATGTGTAATTGCACATTGACGCGGACAACAACGCAGAAGTATAAATGAAAACCAATTCGTAACTTGCGTTATGGCGTGGGTCTGACACAGAAATATAAATCAGCCTTAAGTGGTAATTCTGAAGGAATCCTGCATACCTGACCATGGTTGGAAGGAGCAGAGCCTGTGGCATGGGTTGGGGTGAAAGCAGAGCTCAGCCGCGATCCACTCTGTCCGTCACTCAGTTTGCTGGTGAAGAAGGCGTTTTAGAAAATTCCACGTTCTACTGTCATGCTCAACAAGATTTTGAAATGAAACAGCGCATCTCTATGAAATATTTCACACAAAGTCCTTACAATCAATTGATAGTTTTTTCAAATCAGAAAAACAAAAATATGGCATCAGACTTCAGACAGGTAATGTTTTATATTTTCAGACTTGGTGTGAACAGGTCTTGTACTACAAATTAATTTAGCTTCTTTCATATAAAAGACATGCAGTTTGTAGCTGTGAATGTTTTCTGTAATGGTTCTGTAGGCACATGCACTTTGTCTGTGAGTGTACATAGGGAAAAGTTTGTACAAATGATTGTGCTACAGGTGGTAAATGAAGCATTTGAACAATATGAGGTATTCAGATTGGAGACCGCACCTGACGGAAATGTTGACCTGTGGCTTCAGGGCTTGTTTGGCCACCAGTGGAGGCTCAGATTTGGTCTGCTTCTCCACATAGCTCTCAGGGAACCAGCCCATCTTCCCCTGCCGACAGCCGTACAGCCAGCCCTGCTCTCGCTCTACACTCTCATCCACCTAAACAAACACAAATCCTGCTGAACAAACTCTAAATCTTATACTGTGAACATGGAGCAGTTTCACAGCATGTTGTACGTTGTATGGCAACCTCCACCCAAATTGCTGAGACCATTATATATCTTTCTAAGAGCAGCTGAAGACACACTTTTTTGCAAGCACTTTACCACACCCTTTAACCAATGAACACACACACACTTATTTTTCAATTAATTTTTCTTCTCTACATTTCTTCTGTGAAACTCACCTCAATTAGGTCATCGCTTTCGAAAGAGAGCTCATCATCGTTTCTGGCAGTGAAGGGGTAGAGGGCTTTAAATGTTGTCAATGCTGCTGATCTTCTGTGCTGTGTGCCAAGAGGATGTTTGCTGCCTGAAATCACACGGACATTCATTCCAATCATATCAGACTAGCCATCATTTTTTTTAGATTTTACACTTTTTTCTTACCCTTCCTCTCCTCCAGGCCACGCAGAAGAGCAGCAACAATGTCTGATTTGACAGTGGCCTTCTTGTTCTGTTCCTCGTCTCTCAGCCTCACAGCCTCTTCCTCCTGCTGTTTCCTCTTCCTCTCCTCATCCTGTTTCTTTTGCTCCTCCTCCCGACGCTTCCTGTCCTCCTCTTCCTGCCTTTTCCGGGCTTCCTCTTTTCTCTTTCTCTCTTCTTCTAGTCTCTTCCTTTCCTCTGCATCTCGCATGGCAGCCTCCTGTGCACGATGTCGCCTCCTCTCCTCCTCCTCACGTTCCCTTTTTCTCTCCTCTTCTCGTCTCTCCTCCTCTTTCCTCCTCCGCTCCTCCTCTGCCCTTTTCCGCTCATCGCGCTTCCTCTCCTCCTCCAATCTTAACTCTTCCTGCCGTCTTCTCTCCTCCTCCAGTTTTTTCCTTTCTTCCTCCAGTTTTCTCCTTTCCTCCTCAAGTTTCCTCCTTTCTTCATCTCGCTGTCTGCGGTCCTCCTCTTCCTCCTGCCTCCTTTTCTCCTCAAGTCTCTGTCTCTCTTGTTCTCTCCTTTCTTCCTCCTCCTCTCTGCGCCTCCTCTCCACCTCTTCCTGAGCTTTGCGCTCTCGTTCCGCTTGTTCTTTAGCAGCCTGTAACCGAGCTTGTCTCTCCCTCTCCTCCTCGCCACGAAGTTTGGCCTCTCTCTCCTCCTGTATTTTCCTCTGTTTCTCCTCCTCATCACGCCGCAGTTTCTCCTGCCACTGCCGCTCCTTCTCCAGCTTGATGCGTCTGCATCAGGAAAGAAATCATGTGAGGCTTGTGAAATTATGAATGCTTTTAAAAGGCTCTGTAAGTGTGAGTGTACTATAGGAAAGAATTTCTTACTTCTGCTCTTCCTCTTCTCTCCTCTTCTTTTCCTGTTCCTCTAGCTTGCGTTTCTTTAGCTCTCGAATTTTTGCTTCCTTAATGTTGCGAAGTTTTTCCAAAGCAGACTCTTGCATCTTCTGGCTCTCTCTGAGATCCTGATAAACAAACCACAAGATTATGACACACTGAACTCAATTCAGTCACAATTCATGTAACAGAGACCCAAAAAGTCAAAATTTACCCAACTTAACACTGGTACCAGGTTTCATTCATTTGGTGCACATTAGCATATTTTTGTATTCACAATCTTTAATAAAAACAAGCTTTCTTCTGAAATTACTTTCCTTTTCTTCTGACGTCATTTAGACCATAAAATAATATTAACCAACAGCCAAATAGTTATTCAGGCACTGTTTTATCAAACTTGCATACATGTCTGGCTCCATTCTGGTATGCAATTTCTAATTTTCATGTTCCTATTCAATGTAAACTAGTGTCTCCTCAATGAATATCCTGTTTCAATCAGAAATACACTATATTGCTAATAAGTATTGGGACACCCCTCCAAATCATTGAATTCAGGTGTTCCAATCACTTCCAATGTGTATAAAATCAAGCACCTAGACATGCAGACTGCTTCTACAAACATTTGTGAAAGAATGGGTCGCTCTCAGGAGCTCAGTGAATTCAAGCGTGGTACCATAATAGGTTGCCACCAGTGCAATAAGTACATTCGTGAAATGTCCTCACTACTAAATATTCCATGGTCAACTGTTAGTGGTATTATAACAAAGTGGAAGCAATTGGGAACAACAGCAACCTAACCCTAACCAAACCCCGAAATGGTAGGCCACCTAAAATCACAGAGCGGAGTCAATAGCTACAGACCTCCGAACTTCGTGTGGCCTTCAGATTAGCTCAAGAACAGTGCATAGAGAGCTTCATGGAATGGGTTTCCATGGCCGAGCAGCTGCATCCAAGCCTTACATCACCAAGTGCAATGCAAAGGTGTCGGATGCAGTGGTGTAAAGCACACCACCACTGGACTCTAGTGCAGTGGAGACGTGTTCTCTGGAATGATGAATCACGTTTCTCTGTCTGGTAATCCGATGGGCAAGTCTGGGTTTGGTGGTTGCCAGGAGAACGGTACTTGCCTGACAGCATTGTGCCAAGTGTAAAGTTGTTTTTTAGGCATTGGGCTTGGCCCCTTAGTTCCAGTCAAAGGAACTCTTAATACTTCAGCATACCAAGACATTTTGGACAATTTCATGCTCCCAACTTTGTGGGAACCGTTTGGAAATGGCCACTTGCTGACCTCAACCCGATAGAACACCTTTGGGATGAATTAGAGCGGAGACTGCGAGCCAGGCCTTCTCGTCCAACATCAGTGCCTGACCTCACAAATGCACTTCTAGAAGAATGGTCAAAAATTTCCATAAAAACACTCCTAAACCTTGTGGAAAGCCTTCCCAGAAGATTTGAAGCTGTTATAGCTGCAATGGATGAGCCAACTCCATATGAAACCCTACAGATTAAGAATGGGATGTCATTAAAGTTGATGTGCATGTAAAGGCAGGTGTCCCAAAACGTTTGGCAATATAGTGTATGTCACAAAAGAAGGATTCAAGGGGGATTCGATGTGGATTCACATTGACTTTAAAGCCAGAATGTACTCCAAACCAGGGTTATTATAGTTAACTAAAACTAAAGCAAAAACCATTAAAAATGTTTTAACAAAAAATAAATGTTAAATAAAATAAATACAAAAGACAGAAACTTATTTCAGCTAGTTGTCAATGAAATATTTCCAATTCTAATATAGTTTAACTTTTATTGTACTAAAATAAATAAAACTGAAATGAAATGAATAAAAACTATACAAACATTTAAAAAAATGACAAAAACAAAATTACTTGATGTCATTAAAATGAAAACAGAAAAAAAACAACAAAATTTAGATCGAGATCGCATAGGCAGAAAACATTATTAATCAAGTTAAATTACAAATGGAATTTGATATTGACTGTAATAAATCCCTAATCATTTGTGCAGTAAGGAACCATTGGTAATGAATTAAAGGTGAAGCTGCTACAGTAAGAAAGAGCAGGAGGAGGGAAAAAGAGATGTGCAACCTTCAGAAGGAAGAAGAGATTGCTGAGGCAACTCAGTAAAGAGAGCAGGCCTTTAAGCATGCAGTCATCCATTTCCTCAAACTGCAGCGAAAGCCAGGGAGAGACAGACAAGTAGACAGACAGACAGAAAAGCTCTACAGCTAGTGATAAAGACACAGGGACAAAAGCATAGGGGTTATTTGCATTAGTGTCACCAGTAGCAGTCTAAATGCTGTTAAGAATGATCGGTTAAGAAAGATTTGCTACAGAAATGCTGAATCGCTACAGCTGGGGAATTATATATTTTGTCAAGTTAAAATCTTCTGTGGTTTAATCAGCATCTTGTAAAGTGTAACTAGTCTAGTTAAACATGCAGTTCGTATTGTTCTGCTCTGATTGGTTCACATGAATTTATTAAAATCACAGCTGAGTGATATTAATAGATTACCTGGATATCTTTCTTATACTGATCCATGTCTGCTAATTTTGCTGCAGTCTCCTTCTCCAAAGAATTAAGCTGTTCTTTAAGCTTTCGACAGGTAAGATCCTTCTCTTCCATATTCCTCTGTAAAGTCTTCACTGTTGCAGCTGCAACATGGAGTAAAACACCAGCAGAAACCTTTTAAACAAACTATTTGTTTTAAAGAAATTGTTTATGTTCTTATAATTACAGGAAACAAGGTTATTTAAAAAACATATTCAACACAGTCATGCTCACAACAAGTAATTGTCTCACACAATTTCAGATGCTTGTATCACAAATGGGATTAAAAAAATAAATAGCAGTGCTTGGGGGGGGGGGGGGGGGGGGACTCAGCACAAACATATGATTGGCCAATGTATCTTACTAGGGAGGTTGTTGATACTCAGGCTGTGGAGTCTGTCACTGAGTTTTTGCTGTTCTGTGGTTGACTGTCCCAACTTTCTCTTAAATTCCTGGGGGTGGGGGAAAAAAAAAAAGTATAAATAGAGATCATTTTAATTTATGGCGAGTGTGTGCTGGTATGGATGTAGCAGTCAGACCTCTAACTGTTTCTGCAGAGTGTTGATTTCAGTGATGCAGGAGTCTCTTTTCCGGTTGATCATTTCTAGCTCGTTTTTATGGATTCTCTTTTTGCCTTGAGCATCTCGGAGCTTGTCAGAGATTTGTTTCTGCTTGTTGCCCTAAAAAACAAAGTGGGACAAAAATTTCTTTATCAAGCATTCTGTCCATTTTCCATTTTAAAAATAAGAAATGATCCAGTAATTGTACATAGTAGAAATATGTTAAATTTAAAGTCTAGATGAAATCTAGCAATCTCTAAAGCCTCACCACAGCCTCCAACTCCATCTCCAGACTCCTCTTCTTGGCTCTGAGCTTGATGATCTCCTCCTGCTCCTCACTCTTCTGGTTTTGGAGCTCCTGCTTTCTCCTCCTCTCCCACTCAATCTGCTGTTGTCGCTCCAGCTCCTTCTTGGCTGCCTGTAAGGAGCATCATAGTAGTTGTTCGTAAAAACTTTGTTTTTATACATCACTGAAACACATTTTGAGAAATGTAAAATTGGTCTGAACCCCACACATTTTCACTAAGTCAGCCCCTCACCTCCTTTCTCTCCAACTCTTTGAGTCTCTCCTCCTCTCTCTGTCTCTCCAACTCTCTCTGTCGCTCCAATCTGAGCTCCTCCTCCCTCTTCCTCTTCAGTTCCAGCTCTCGTGCCTCCCTCTCTCTCCTCTCTTGCTCCTCTCTCGCTTTCTGTGCCCTCCTCTCTTCCTCCCTGCGCTGCTGCTCCAGCAGGGCCAGTCGGCGCTTCTCCAGCTCAGCATTTCCCATCTCCATATTTTTCTTAAACTTATCTTCAAAAGTCACTAGATACAGAGAACACACAATTCAATTATTAAAGTGAGCTGGAATGTTCAAGCAACACTTTTCCAGATATATGGCATATGATATACTGATTATAAACATCTTGTTGCCTCTTGTTTTATTTTTAGGTAATTAACACAATAAATCATATTTATACATTTTATTGTGGCTTAAGTGTCTAAATAATATGCAGGGAGGAAAGGAGGGATACTACATGCTTAAAGTAGGATGTAAATCACAGTCAGTAAAAACACCATAATGAGCATAATTCAATATTTAGGAAATTTAAACCAATTGATTACATATTCTTCACAAATCAAACAATATTATACAACTTGTGTGCCTAATTAGAAGACATCTGTTTTGATATACACAAAAGCACACTAGCAAAAGCGGGAGGGTTTTTTATAGAAGAAGCGAGACATAGATATTTGTATTATGTAATAATGGGTGTGGTGTACAAGCCGTACAATTGTTCCTTGATTTCTGTGGAGGCTCAGATTCATAGAGGTCCTCAGCCAGACTTGTGTAGATCGAGGGAGTGGTTCCATTCACAGAGTCACCTAGCTTCCCCCTAAAGGTTCATATGTATGGAGAAAGAAAAAGCAATTCATGTACTAATTCAAAATGTATTGTACATTCATGACCAAAGTTTTCAGCCAATAGCAGATAAGGTTATCTAGTCAGCGTTACCTCAGTGATGGGGGCACCAAGTCTGAAGGAAGTGCCATAGGCAGCGGCTGTCCCATTTTAGCCATGTCTACCAGATGCATGGCAAGAATAAACTCATCAGCCTTCAATTTGCCATCCTTATCCACATCAGCCAGATTCCTGACAAAAAAACAAACATATCTCTCATAAAATAAATTTTTAGGGCATGTATTAAATATTTAGACAATCTGTGATTTCTCACAATTTTTTATGCCGACAATATTATCTGTAAATATATATATTTTTTAAATAAATTGAAAAATGTCACAATAAAAGCTTTTTCAAAAGTGGATCTTTGAACCGACCTTGTACATGCTTCATAATATTAGGCCTGTCAAAAAATATGCATAGGTATATTGCATATAGCTACTCTTGAACATACGGCAAATAAAAAAATAAAAATCGTCATGACTCCAAGAAAGATTTCTTTTTAAAAAATTAGGGATGCACTGAAATTTTGTCTGATGAAAATTAATCGGCAGAAAGTGGAATTTCTGATTTTTGGCCGAAAGAGAAAAATGGCTGAAAATATGAGCGGGAAACATATGCTGCCCAGCGCTAAGTGCAAGTGCGGAGCTCAGTTGCTCACGCCTCACGGCCAATGCGAAAGCTCCACTCATGTACCGCTCATGCTCATTGAAAAAGCAAAATCCACTCAAATAGCACACCAACATGAAATTTCTACGTAGAAGTAGTAGACTTGTTTCTGTTTGCTTCATGGAATTACT
Source organism: Gobio gobio (assembly GCF_949357685.1). Taxonomy (NCBI): domain Eukaryota; kingdom Metazoa; phylum Chordata; class Actinopteri; order Cypriniformes; family Gobionidae; genus Gobio; species Gobio gobio. The sequence continues at coordinate 16,918,552 of NC_137106.1, forward strand.
GGGGCATGAAAACACCTACCAGATGGCAGCTAGCTGAGTCTGAGTAAGCAATGTTGTAGACATTGTAGTTCTTACTTGAGGACCTGCAGAAATAAGATTAAAGAAAGAATATCCTAATTAACATATTCATAAACGTACTTCTCTCCTTAACTTAAAAAACCCTTTTATATCAGCTGTGTTTTAGAAAATGTCTTTTTTATAGTTTTAAAAAATTTTTTTTTTACAACCAGCTAGTTGATACTGTTGCTGTACTAACATAACTGGTCTGACTAGCTAATCGATATTCTTAATGTGACAACGCTGGAATTCACTTAAAACGTCAACATGTTACCACATCTAGAAACTGTTCTCACATAGAAAAAAATAATACTCTTCATAAATGACGTGTAACAAAACAGCTTGCCCTCGAGATGTAGGCAGTGGGCTTAAACTTAAACAATGCCATAAACGTGTGAAATCAACCCCACAAAGTCATGCTTAACCCACTTCCCCATTCCTGAAATTCTTTAGTAGATGTGTCTTTGTCATGAGGAATGTAAGTGATACAGACATATGCTATGCAGATGAGCCACATGGGTGTGGATTGCCATTTTACTGCACTACTACTGCAGCCCTCAGCTGAAGATTCTACATCAGGCAAATTCATGAGATTATCACAGTAATCACAGTGGCATTTCAAATGTTTTGTCCCCCGGAATCATGAGGAATCAATACTAGCTGAACTATCAGTTTGGTAATTCTTTGCACTCCAGTAAGACAACTGACCCCTTTTTTTCTTCACCCTTTAGCGCTTTGGATGGCCGTAGGTCTGTTAAAAGCGCTATATAAATGCAGTCCATTTACCATTTATCGATTTGATTCTTTGAAAATCATTTACAATGAAGTACCTGTAAGATAGCCGATCATTTGCTTGTCCAGGCTATTAAACTGCTGCCTGTATTTGAGCCGTGATGCCTGTGGGACAGCCCAATCAGAGGGACCGCCCTTAGGAGAGTTGCTGGCCAACGATGTGGAGGGGGAGGAGTTTGAGCTGCCGAAGTAAGTACACAAGTCACTTTGTGTGCAGATAGTATTATGTACACATTCAGTGGATTATAAATAGACTATAAAAGGTCCACGTGTGGAAGTTCCTGACCTGCTCGAGCCCAGGTCTAGCAAAGATGGGGTCTTGTTCATTGGAGTGGCGGAGAAGCCCAGTGGAGAAGAGGAAAAGGAACTTGACAACTGGAGAGCTACGGGGGGAAAAACAAACACATTTGAAAGAAAAATGTAGCCTGTGACGCTCTTTAAAAGCTTCCAGAACAGAGTGTACAACCCATTAAGAAAAGAATATATCATGCAAAGTCAAAATACTGCAATATTTTGTGAACAAAATCAGTATGTACCGCAAATCATAATTTTGAGACTGTTTATGCATAAAGAGCTTCTTGGTAAATCTACATATAAGCTCAGTCTTATAGGTACAAGTTATGACACAGGAAGACTGAAGCAGAAGAAATGCTGACTTCAGTAAGCTCAAAGAGAAAGATCAGTGTCATTTCACCTTTAGCACACTGTACACCCACAGAAGCTCTTGGCTTTACAACATATTCACAATGACACACTATATATGGATATATACACTACTAATGTTTGGGGTCAGTAACTTTTTTAAATGTTTTCGAAAGAGTCTCTTATGCTCTCCAAGGATGCATTTATTTGATCAAAAACACTAAAACGTTACAGCTTTCTTACTGGAGGTGAGAGGGATTTGGGTCGGCTGTAGAATGGCAATAGGTCCGTTAGGCAGGGCTGGAGTGCTCATGGTGGGAATCACTGGCACCGACAGACCTGTGCCCATCATGGAAGTCAAGACTGGCATGGGGCTCATGCTGGTCATTGGTATATGGGTCAGAATGGGCACGTTGGGCATCATGGGTACATTTGGCATAGTTCCCATTCCTGCAAAGGCACAAAGGGTGACTTTAAACAGCCAGTATATACTGTCAGATAACAAAACATGATAATCCACTAAATAAAAAGTGCTTGAGAGGTTTTCAAACCATTCATTCTTATAGCAAGACCTCAAGTTTAACAAGAACTGAATTCAGGAGCTACATCTCAAATCTCACAAGTTGTAGACACGATTTCTAGTACACGTTGAAGGTGGTTATAGCCATCTGTTCCACATTACAACTCAGCTGAATCTTGTGGCCATCAAGCTGTGCACCTGCTGTCATAAGTACTTTCATGAGGAATGAGGTTTCGCCAGCAAATGGGGAAGTATCTTTCTACACTTATTTTAGCATTGTTTTAAACTAAAATCTCGTAATGATAATAATAATAAGTATTTTTGCATGTCATAACTTAGCATGAAACAGGCTTTTTTTTGCTACTGTGCCTTTAAGACTTAAATGACCTTTTACATAAATGACCTCCATACAAAGCAGGCCAGGTTGCTGAACACTGAATGTTGATGTTTGAACAGTATTCATGTGTGACTGCAGCCAGTCATGGTAATAGAAGAAAACATTGGGCTGTTCTGTATTGTGGTACTGAGTAAGGATATCAATTAGATTAACATAAATAATCTGTAATTACAACAAAAAACTGTGTAAAAATACCGAAAGAATTTGGCAGCGCACCGAGAGGTGTTGCAAGCATGGTTGGAGCTGGCACAGGTGGCTGCTTCATGATGATAGGCAGAGCTGTAGGAAGATTCTGTCCCTGCAGTTTCATCTTGATCAGCTTCATGGCTATAGAAAACTCCAGCCGGTCCATCCTACCATCTTTATTCATATCAGCCAGGGTCCTGCCAAACACAAACAAACAGGCAAAATAAATAAATAAATTAAATTAAAATTAAATTAAAAAATAATAATAATATATATATATTTAAACAGATTGTGAATGGTCAGGATTTCTCACCAGATCTCAGCTAGCACAGTCTGAGGAAGCCCTGATTGAATGAAGAAGTTTCGTGCCTTCTCCCCTATACACAAAAATATATTTTTTAAAAATTAATAATAATAATAACAACAACAACAGTTTTGGAAAATAAATTTGTAACATTTATGCTTGTAAATAAAAGTAAGCATTTATAGCAAAAAGGTTTTTAACATTTTAATACCAGCAAAGGTTCCCAAGCACATACAGTACCTGTAACGAAGCCCTGCAATGGCGAGAGGGTGTCAAACTTCTGATCATGTTTGTCCCTCTCCTCTGGGGTTATAGCCCAAATACTCCGACCACCTTAAGAGAAAAGTAGACACAAAAAGAATGAGGGAGAGAAAGAGAGAAGAGAATTAAACTACTAATAATGCATGCAATGCCACAGTGATGCTGCTGACAGATTCAGTACATTTACATGCACAGTTTGAGCTACAGTTAGCTTCTGCCGAGTCAGGTTGTTTGAATGATAAATACATGGCACATCACTTCTGTCTTTTGTAGCAAGCAAACAATGACAAGCCCCCCACAATTCGAGTCAGACGAAAACGTTAAAGACACATTATTACTTTAGTCAGACTGATATTGAACTTTTAAAGTAGATGTAAAAGCAGTTAGTGTCACTCTGATATTTATTGAAATTGCAGCAATTGCCATTATACATTTTTAAGTTTGAACACATACACATTCAACACATGCATTTATTAAGTGTTTGCAAGATTAAATACAATAATTTAAAAATACTAAATGTATTTTATTGAAATGCCATTCCATGTGAATTTTTCTTCTTTTTTTAAAATATAATTTTGCCTATTTCTGTATAACCAGTCACATATATTCCATTTAAACAATTTTGTAAAATTTGTTTTTAAATTATTTATTTTTTATATTAATTAGTTAAACATTAAAAAAATTCTATGCTTAGCAAAATAACCCCTCCTCACCAACCACACTAAATTATTATAGAAATAATAGTGAGCTGTCATTTTAAATGACAAAATGAAGAGGAAGTGACATCATTAAAGAGACTTTTCAGAGGAGCCAAGTTCAAAAGTTGGCAAGTTTTACGGTCAATTTACATTCACAATTTGATTTGTCATGCATAACAGTCACTCAATCACATAACACAGAAAGAAACGAATAATTTTTTTCTACCAACAAGTCATTCTTGACTCTTGATTGCTAATGATAACAGGGAGAACAGCAGCCATTTTGGACTGTCTGAATATCCTAACAAATTATTTTCTTGAGATAGCAAAAAAGAAAATCTGAAAATGAAACAATCATACTCAAATGCAACAGGCAGACATGTCGAAGAATAACTTATAAAACTAAACTTTAATAATCAACATCCCTTGAAATATATGCAGGGTGGTCCGGTCCTGCTACTCAAATGTAGGTCTAAATGCAAAAAAAGATTTAAAAATGTATATTTTAATAAACACAAGTCAGTTATTCAATAAAAAAATCAATAAGCAATGACGTGTCAGTTTGACCGATGGGCTGCAGAGTGAACGGTGAGACCGCTGGTGTGTGATCATGCTGCAGTGTAGCTCCTGCTATACCGATGCATACACTGCAAATATGAATGAGACATGATAAATAGGAAAGACTCATGCTCTAGTGCCATTATGGGGCTAAAGGTCCTCTGCGTGTGCATACACATACGCACACACACATCCTGTTGGTTTGGACACGTGGGCAAACACACACACACAGAAATATAAAGCAGAGCTCTTACCATTCATGGCTGCAGGTGGCAGGGATATGAGGAGAGCGGTCCTGATCTCCTCGTCTCAGCTGGCTAGCTCAGTCATCTGCACCACACACAAACACACACACACAGAGAAAGAAGAAATGTCCACCCATTAATAATGCAGGCAGGGGTGTGCAGGGCTGTCGCTATCTCCATCCTGCACTCTCAGACTGAAAGAGAGAGAGAAGAGGATGTGTGAAGGAGAGAGGAAGGGTGAGAGGGAGGGGATGAGCGCTCCAAACTCCCCATACAAATGCTTTCAACAGAATAATGCTCTGTGCAGTATCTTAATAAACAATGACACTTTCATTACAACGTTTATGGCCGACTGCATCGCTATCCTCCTCCTAACGACATCAGAAACGTATTTTAAAGGCTATCCAGTTCATGCCGGAAGAGTAATGAGAGTCATACTAAAGAGTCACACTTTGAGAAGTTATAATAATTACTCTCAGAAACAAGAGGTTAACAAGGTGAAAGTATGAAGATGCTCAAAACCAAATCAAAACACCTTAAGCCTTAGTGCCATAATGAAATGTTCTCTAGGTTTATCGCTGTAAGCCTCAGGTTGTTTGATAAAATCATGCACAACCCATGCAAATTTACTGAATAAATGCGGTTCTTCTAGTAAATGTCAGTAGTGGGAGTCTGCCAAGAACTCTGATTCACACATTAAATCAATTAGCTTGACATTATCTCTGCACACACACACACACCATATCTACAGATCAAGTCAAGATAGGCCAATGGCTGATAATTATATAGGACTCATTTGGGTCTATAAAGACTGAGACCAGTACTGACATAATGGCCGATAACATGCCTCTCTATATGCACAAAATACAGATCGTATTTATACACATACATATTTACATTAAACACATCTATGAAACAAACACAATCTCAAAATCCTTTCTATATGCATCAATATATCATGTATAAATACACTACCGTTGAAAAGTTTGGGGTCAACAATACTTTTATTCAGCAAGGACACATTCAATTGATCAAGGATTACAGTAAAGACATTCATAATGATACAAGCAAATTCTATGTCAAATAAATGTGGTTCTTTTGAACTTTTTATTCATCAGGAATTCCTGAAAAAAATAAGTATCACTTAAATGTTAAGCAGTACTACTGTTTTCTACTACTACAACTTGAGCACAAAATCCAATGATTTCTGAAGGATCTTGTGACACTGAAGACTGGAGTAATCCAGGCTTTGCCACCACCGCAGGAATAAATTACATTTGAAAATATATTTAATTTTAACAATATTACAGTTTTGATCAAATAAGGCAGCCTTGCTGTGCATAAGTGACTTGTTTCAAAAACATTTTTTAAATCTTACAGACCCCAAACTTTTGAACGGCAGTGAATATAATGCAAAACCCTGTACGAGAAGGCAGCACAAACAAAACTATTAGTCTATTTGTTAAAATACTGAAGGGCTGTATCTGAGTGTCCACATGTCCCTGAGAAACATCCAACCGGGGGCAGGTAGACATGATGCACCATAATTACACAAGACTGCCCTACCACAGACTAGTCAACCACTCACTCAGTCAGAACACCCACATTTATGAAAATGTTTGGTTTTACACACCCCTTAGCGACCAGGCATCGTTCAATCCAAAATGTCCAAACATCAGCCTGGCTAATATATAGGACTACCTACCACTAATATCATGACACTCATTTAACACACCAGTTGTATATTTTAGAGCTGTCAGTTTTTGAAAACCAATCACTGATAGCAGTATATACAAGCACTAAAAACAGTGAGAAAGTTGCTGACAGGAAGTGACGTGTGGCAGTAACGTGGTAGGGGTGTGAGAGCAGGTCTATAGAGGAAGAGAATGTGGTCAGGCAGGACGAGTTTCCAGAAGACTGCTCGGATGGGGCATGCTTGTCATTTGTGTCATATTACTCCCCTTTCTCTTACTCTCTCCACATCTGACACACTGGCAGTGTTCGCACTTTTATTTCAGTTCTTTTATTCAGCGTGTGGTGGACAGATTGAGAGATTCATTTATTTGCATCTATATTTTCATGACGCAAATCTTTGCAAATATTAGGTATGATGTTAGGAAATGGTATGTAGTTATATAGAGTAGACAGTTTGGGGTCGACAAGTTTAAAAAAAAATAATAATAATCTTATGCTTACCAAGGCTGCATTTATATGATCAAAAAATACAGTAAAAAACAGTGTTCTTGTGATTGTTCCAGTGATGGCATTACTCCAGCCTTCAGATGTCACATGATCCTTCAGAAATCATTCTAATGTGCAGATTTGTAGCTCAACAAACATTTCTTCTTCTTGTGTTGAATTATGTGGAAAACAAATGTGCTGCTTTATATTTTTGTGGAAACCGTGATAACTTTTTAGAATTCTTTGATGAATAGAAAGTTCAAAAAACAGCATCTATTTATATATTATTTTTTTGTAATAAATGTCTTTACTGTCACTTTAACTGACCAATTTAATGCTTCCTTTCTAAAGTGTTTATTTCTTATGAAAAAGAAAATCTAACCCGAACCCTAATTTCCCACCATAATGAACAAAACATTTCCCCTCCACATTTTTTACAAAATTGGTTTCAGTAACTGGTACTGTGTGAATTCTTTTGAAAAATATTGAAACACCAACAAAGCACAATGTAATTTTGTCATTCTACCACTTTATATTAATGACGTGCATGATGTGAGAGATGCAAAGATAGACTATGAGGTCATTGCTGGCCATGTCCTACCACCTCCTGCCTCCGCCCTGTGTGTGATTTAACAACCACAAAAGAATGAAGGAAGTGAGAGGAAAGCAAAAATGAAACAGGATGTCAAGAGGTCACAAACAATGTTGTACAAATGCTCTGGGCCCATGGCCTTATGGTCAGAGAGGACATTAAGCCACATCAAAGGGGACCTATTATGCCGCTTTTTACAAGATGTAATAGAAGCCTCTGGTGTCCCCAGAATGTATCTAGCAAAATACCCCAACATATCATTTATCAACATAACATTTTTGAGTGGAAGGAAAAACATGCTGTTTCCGTGCATGTCTCTTTAAATGCAAATGAGCTTCTGATCCCACCCCGCTTTCCAGAAGAGGGCGGAGCCTTTACCACTCATGCCTCGGATACTCTGACAAAAACAAAAAAAAAAGTTTGGTTTTGATTACCATCTCTATCTCTATTCTTCATCATCTGCTTGCGATTTATAGTCATAGTCTAAACTTCTGATAAAAGTCTTTCTGAGCGCACACATCCGAGATCTGGACATCAGACTGCGCTTCCCATGAGTATTACACTATATTCTCTTTCACGTCTTATTGCGCTTAAACTGTCACACAATGTTATGTCAAAAACACACAAAGTTCACATAAACATAGTCGGTTATGTATGTGAACACAAACAGAAGAGAAAGAAATTGCGTGTGTATATTAGATCTATGTATTAACGTGAAAGCAGCATAATATACAGTACCTACTGCTATATATGCTGTTAATATGAATCAAACAACAAAAGAAAAACAGAAAATAACTCACTGCTCTTGATTGAATAGCTTTAGTAGTTTTAATAAGAATACATTTCTTACTTGAATGCTCTGGCGAGGAGATAAACATGGCGGACTGTGAACAGCTCACTCAGGACGGGGTCTATGCTAATAGGGCAAAGTTCGTCAGCAGTTGTGGGCGTGGCCAAGCAATGTGACATCACATTGCTTAGAATCTACAAATGCTTGTTCTGAGACACTTTATGATTTATGGGGATTAAAAAAGGAATGGGTGGACTTTTACCATTATAGGTAGGGTTGGGTATCATTTTTTTTTTTTTTTGATACCGGTGCCAAACCGATACTTTTAAAACGGTACCGGTGCCTAAACGGTGCCTGAACGGATACTTAAAAAAAAAAAAAAAAGGCACAAAACGAGGTGGATGAGATTAAAGAATGGCTTTTTATAGATTTTTTTTATTATTTAAATTGAACAATTAATTACAAGTTTAAAGTATACTTTAATATATACATATAAATAAATACAAAACACAATTTACTTAACAAATTCACAGTAAAACTAAAACCACCTAACCCAACTACAACAGGCCTAATTTAACTCTAAATAACAGTAACAGTAATAACAGCAGTAGTCTGTATTCTTGGTATGCTACAAACCAGCTTCAAGGTTCAGCTTTATTTTGCAGAAATATGACCATATTCTCTGGCTAAATATTTTAGAACGCATCGCCTTATTGTTTCCATGGCGACACGTCATGCTTCTCACATGACACACAGCAGCCGCAATAGTGCTGTATGACAGCTGTATCGGGCACCATATTGGCACCGGGTTTTGGTACCCAACCCTAATTGTAGGCTGGTGCACAAACACCATGTAAAAGTGAATTTTGCATAATTGGTCCCAATAGAGTGCCGTTTTGATCTATGACATAAAACACATTAGTTAAAACCTGCTTGTGATTTTTTTAAACTTTATTGTGTCTTAAAAACGATGGTTGCTAACAAGTTGCTAAAAGGGACTACATCCTTTGGCGGGGACTTTAGACGTCATCGTGACAAACAGGCACTAGCCCGCGTTTCAGCCTAAGAATGAAGAACTTATGTGGCGTGAATAAATCGCGCTATTCGCGCAAAGTTGGATGCTTGAACATTTGGAGTTTACTCTCTTCACATGTTCGTCTCGTTGAGAAATGACTGACATGGGCTGTGTTTACACGTCTTTTTGTGTTAAAATCTACTGTTAATGTGTGACAACGTAGTTTTAAGACTTTTTCAGTCGATAATGTAGTTGTTTAAAGCTCAAATCTGTGGTTTATTTATAAGAAGAGTGCCTATTTAAACATTTTATCTGGTGTTTTCGGAGTTGTGAGCTCCAGTGAGTCAGCGGCGGTCAGCGCTTGTTTAGCCGGCGAGAGTTGACTTTCCTCGGCTAGTCCTTCTGCCGTCTGCCGCTGGCTCTGATGTCTCTGTGGCATCTCCAGCTATAATTAGTCTTGTGGAGATTTAACGGCCCATATTTGCTCTCATGGATCTATAATTTGTTCCCTGGCAAATCGTTTAGGCTGAGTGCAAAGTGAAGTTTCATTACTAGTTTATTTTTAGGCTATAACTGTACGTTACCGTTGTAAGTTAGCCGACTAGCACTGACTTTGAATGTTTGACTGAATTGGTTGCTTTATTTCATGTGTAGCTTATTATACGTTTTGTATTATTGATCATACATAAACTTGCATTTAACAAAAAGAGACTGGGTTGTGTTTCATGTCATTTAATGTTATCACAGTGATAATCATATTGTCTGAAAAAAACATTAACAAAAGATAAATCTCAGAGAGGCACGCATAAACAAAATTAGTTTCTAACATTTTTGGAAAAAACGAATGGGCAATATTTCTCATGAAAAAGTGGATAAGTGTTCATACACAGCGCAGATAATGAGCGAGCGTGCTTTTAAATAAAGTTTGAGGAAGCTTGATGATGACGTTGATCCGCGACCATGGTGTGCTGTAGTCTGTTTATAGCCTACCGTTAGCATTTTATATCTGACGACTTTATTTGGGCTTCAAAATGTATACATTTTGGATTAACTTGTAAAGATTTTCTTGGTAGACAAAACGTGTAAGGGTCATAACTCTTTGTTGAACACAGATCTTATTTTTTGCGATTTTCCAAAAGTTTATGGGGAAAATGAATGGCTTTTTGATCGAGGGAACCTATGCGCCGCTAACTTCCGGGTTGGCCTACAAAGTGATGTCATTACTTCGGCACTCTATTGATTCTAACAAACCCTGTCTGTGCGTCAGACCTTTCACTTTTGTGCTTGCCACTGAACTCTCAGTTCTCAGGAAATGAAAGCATTGATTGTAAAAGAGAGAGCTTTTATCATTGGAAAATAAAAAATCTTTGGCAAAATTACCAGAGATGCTAAGGGTGTTTGGTACTGCTTTTATTTCCCTAAACTGTTCATTTATATTTGTATTAATTGATTCATTGATTACAAAATAAATCGTTTTATGCTGTGAGCCTTTTAAACGTTTTTTTTAAATTATTTTTTTAAATCAATCCAAATTTCAACCTAGGCAACTAAAAAATTTTTTTTAATTAGTCACAGGCAAGTGAAATCGTGAAATTTAGCTACTTGTCATTGGCCGAGTTAACAGGCAATGGAATTATTTTTTGCCTTTGAACCAGAGTTAAGGGAACTCTGTCCCAACTATGTCACGGTCCCAATCTGGCAGGTACTGCATCGTCAGTTTATCATTTGCATGTGATTTTAAGCCTTGCTATTTTATATAAGTGCAAGATGCAAAAGAGAACTCAATTCAGTACTTGCACGCTATATGAGAAACCCGCATCTGACAGTACACGAGTTCTCTTTCAAGTCTTAATGCGCTTGTATGGAAAATTTCATTCTAAAGTGACAACAGCCTAATATTCCTACTGCTGTACAGAAAAAAAACAATCAATCACTGCTCTTAACTGAATAACTTTTGTAACTTTAATAAGGATTCATTTATATTTTACTTATACAGTGAAGACTATGCAGTTATTTTACATTTGATTACTTTATTCAATTTCTGTACCTAAACTACATAATCTGTATATAACTACTTTAGATCTACCTGAAAAGCACTGTTTATTTCATTTTTTTTTATCTCGGTTCCATTGTTTATTTGTGCTATTACTTGTTAGTTTGATTATTTGTTTACAGACTGTTTATTCACCTTGAATAATGCTTAAAATGTATATTTTATATTATATTTAGCATTTTTTCATTTGCATTGTTCTTGCATTCCATGTAAAAATCCTGGAGAGTAAAATAAAAAATTTACTAGCTAATGGTGACTCGAGCTTCAGTGTGTCCGTAGAGGGTTGTAAATGCTATTTTATTATTCATTTCTGGTGATTAGAATGTAATCTATTCAATTGAATTACATTCATATTTTGACAGTGTTCTTCTATATTCAGAGAGACATTGTCTGATGGCTTTATGCACAGAAGGTCATGCAGGTGACGTCAGTGAAGCCTGAACAAACATACACACAGCTGTAAAGGAACATACACACTGTAGATAAACACCACACTAAACATCATTGGACCTTCTTAAAGATACATCAGGGCTCAACAACAAGGATCTTTCTGCTGCAGTCGTCAGGCCAGTAGTTGACATTTTAACCTGCCTTTTAATTTACCTGGCTGTACTATAGATTCAAAAGTCAGTGTTATTTTAGTATTATTTATGTGTAAAGAATAAAATGTGCCAGAACAAAATGTATTTATATTCCATTAACCGTTCATATACTTATGGCATACATGCAAAAATTGTTTGTTTATCATTTTTAATTTGTTCTCTTTCAATAGTAGTAGTGTTCAACAATCAACACAGCACCAAACTCCAAATTATTAAGTTTGTACATTAAAACAGTTGCACATGATTATGCCACACTTGCTTCTGGATTCCACTGTTGTTTAGCCCCGTATACAATGATTTAGTGTTGTCATGGCATATAAATTATAACTTTGATACGATGCACAACTAAAATATTGCCATACTACTACTGAACCAATATACATGACAAAAACAACAGGAAAAGTAATTGAATAATAGATGACTCACATGGAAATTATTGTTCATGCCTATGAAATCTTTCACTTAACCAGCGTGTGCCTGCTCAGCTTTTTGAGCATTTCCTCTCGGTTTAAAACTCCTGCCCTGCTTTTTGAGCATTTCCTCCCAAAAAAACACCACATGCCAGTGCCACAACACAGGCCTCTACCAGATACAGCCACGCCTACAGGTAGCCTATATAGATCTTTGCAACATTGGTCAGTTGGCTAAAAGAATAAAGCAAACTTAAACAGTTATTACTGACCACAAAAGTCCTGTCAAACTCAGATGGTGAAAAAGCTCACTTGTCACAAAATATATAATTTCATTTAACTTCTATTTGAGGGTATGACTATGAGCCAGGAGTGGGAAATATGGACAAAATCGTATTTAACGATATGAGTAATTGTATTAATTATTAACAATAAGAACAAAGATGCAAGTAACAAATAGGACAAATAAAATAAAACAAAGACAAATTTTCAGGTAAAGTAGGTCTATTTAACAGTTCTTAGCATTCACAATAACGAAATTGAATAAAAAAATCTAAATGTACAAATAAAATACTGCATAGTCTTCACTGTATGAAGTAAATATACATTGCAGAAAAGTTAGTTCATGCGTTCAGGACCTCATGGCTTGATTATTGTAATGCTCTTTGGGTGGTTGCCCTGCAGGCTTAATAAACAAACTCCAGCTGGTCCAAAATGCAGCAGCTAGAGTTTACTAGAACCAGGAAGAATGACCATATTAGCCCAGTTCTGTCAACACTAGGGCTGGGCACCGAACGGCGATACTTTTATGGTATCGAACGAAAACTCCGATACTATGAGTATCGAAAAATTATTTATCTTTCGGTGCCAAATTTCGGTTCCAAAAGCCAAGCGGCTTTTATACACTTATAAAAGTGGATGCCGAGTTAGCAAAGTGCAACATATGCGATAAGTATTGCAACCAAAGGCGCAAAAGGAAAACTTTCTGTGAGACGTAAGTTCACAAACAGCACGAGTGAATCACCGCGTGTGCGCGCGCTCTCTCTCTCTCTCCCTTTCAAAATGCTCAAATGGCTTCACATCAGCGCATCGCATCTGCACTAAAATCGAGCGGCACATTTGACACAGGATTTGCCACTTGCACAATCGAGGCAGTGTCGCATCGTCACTAAAGTTTATCATTTGCATTTATTTTTAAGTCTTGCCAGTGTTCAAACCACTCAGCACACACACACAGGCCATCTCACAAAAAGCTCACGAGTACAAATTGCGCTGAAATGGTCAAATACACACAAATGTATGTACTAAATTACCGTCTTGACGAGTATGCACGTAAACCCCGTCGTGACTCGCGAGTGAACATTTGTGCAACTGCATGTAACCGTATCCGTGTTCGCTCTTAAAGTGTCAGCAGTCGAATAAACTGCTGCTGTCTCTGAGTTTCTCTTTGTCCTGTGTTGTTTGATTAACCTTTATGACACTCACTGCTCCTGAATGACTAACTTTTGCAACCTCCGGTGAAAACACGGTACTAACACGGTAGCATAATGAGGGTCCCTACAAGCAAACCGAAGCATTGAGAACTTTGTAAGTGTACAAACAGTTTAATTAAGAAGATACTTTATAAAGACAGTACTTTACGCGTATACAGACAGGAGCCATCTTGGAAAACAATCTCAACGAATCGAGCCACGAACGCTGTGCTAAGTAAGCTGGTCGATAGGAATTAAGTTCAGCTTAGCACAGCGTTCGTGGCTTCGTCGAGACTGTCATTATGCTACCGTGTTAGTGTGAGGCCATTTTGAGCCTTGTTAGTGGTATTAACTAGCGATTTAATTTGACTTATTATATGCCCCATAGACTAGCATTATAAGCTAATCTGTTTTTAGAGATAAAACTCTTTACATTGATTTTCATGAAAACGCATCCCAGAGAACGATCTATTCGGTAACCATGTGTTAATTACCCCTAGGTTCATTTTTCACAGGAGTTGTCCTTTAAGTGTAAGGATTAATCTAATTTAATTTATTCAGGGAAGACCAATATTAATTTACATTTGATTTCTTATTAAATGTCTTTAGTATTTCTTACCTCAATACTAATGTTAGACCTACCTCAAAATTTGTCTTTAAAAACAAAAATGCACTGCATGATCAAATATTTAGGTGAGATAATTATATATATTTATATGACAAGAGTCACCTGAGGGGGGTATTCCCCCATTGTCAGAAATAAAATTCAGGCCCTGAATGAATGTCTGTAAAATTCCCTCTAAATAATTCTACATTAGAAAAAGAAGGCTTCAAATAGATCGGTATCGTGATCGTATCGGCAGATACGGTTTCCTGTGATTGACGATCGGTGATTGGCTCCAAAAATCCTGATCGGAGCACCCTTACAAAAAGCACAACCAGTTTTATTAATAATGTTACCCTGAGTGAGAAGTGTTATCAGAATTGGTTTTAATTAAGGTGAAAAATAAAAGTTTTGTGTTTAAAGAGCACCTATCATGGCATTTAAAATGTTCCAAATATTGTTTTAGAAGTCCCCAACAACAGTTTTGCATGCATGCAATGACAAAAAAGACTTTTTTACCTGTTTTGACAGCGATTCTCAAATGATTCCTTTAATGATTCACTTTTCAAAACCCCGCCTTTACGTGACGCTAATCTGCGGTGATTGGTCCGATGACCCAGTCAGTTGTGATTGGTATAGTCTGTGCAGATATTTTCGGAAACGGAACGCCCATCAAAGTCTTATAGTGACAGTAATTTGTTAATATGTGTCAGGAGTTATGAATATGAAAACCGCGTCTGTACCGTTTGATTGTAATATGAGCCTCAGCTGATCTCATTCATAAAAAAACTCCTCTAGTCTCCTCACGAAGACTCGCGACAAATCAACATCCCTCAGGGCTTTTAGTTCAAAAGTGTGCAGATGAGGAGACATATTGATAGATTCTCATATGTCTGTGTCAAATTTCTAAACAGAGGAGTATTTTTTATTCAATACTTCCTCAAAATGCGCAGATGTAGCCTAATCATGAGCGATTGAGTCTCTTATGTGTTGTTTTCAATTCATACTGGCAGCCGGAGGGCGCTCTGTGCACATGTAGTCCATGTACAGACAGACGAAGAAGAACCATGTGCCATAATAGAAGTCCATAATAAAAGCTTCCTGAGATCGCGAAACATACATTTGACGACTAATAAACACTCAATCGCGACGATGTATGGTTTGTCTTCAAGCCACTTAGTCTTCAAATGCTCATCCTTGGGCAGATGAAAAAAAGTTTGCTTTTGAGTCGCACTTCAGAACACAGCGTCTCGTCGCCATGATGTTTTCTAGTTTTCAATGGCGTCTTGGAGCGCAATAAGTGGGCGTATCGTATTCAAATAACTTGACAAGTTGACGTCATCTAGTCAGAGAAAAAGCTTCGGTCTTCTAACGATTCTTAAAAATGACTCCGAGTCGACTCTTACTTTTGAAAGAAAATAACTATATATACGGTGCACTGTCATATTTCAAACTATGCAGGATGTTTTTGTTCACTTAGATCTAGGTTACACACTACATGAAAGGTAACTTTCAAAATTCCATGATAGGTGCTCTTTAATGTATTTTTGTTGATGTTGAAATGGATTTTAAAACATATTGTATCAAAAAAAGTATCGTTAGGAACCGCTATCGAAACTGAGGTATCGAAATTGATAACTTGTTACAGCACTTGCATATTGTTGCCCTTGACTGTTTAAGTTGCTTCTATTGCTCTCATTTGTAAGTCGCTTTGGATAAAAGCGTCTGCTAAATGACTAAATGTAAACATTGCATACATTATAAAATCTAGCCAATTACTAAAAGCTCTAAACGGTTTAGCTCCTCAGTACTTGAGCGAGCTCTTAACACATTATAGTCCTTTACATTTATTGCGGTCTCAAAATTCTGGCCAGTTGATATATCAACTAAAATATCAAATATCAAAATCAACTGCTGGCCCTTCCTATTTAGCACTAAAACTCTGGAACATTCTCCATAGTGTTCTAGATTAAAACATCTCTTTAATCTAGCATACACACATATTTCTATAAATTCAAATCTGTTTGTTAGGCTGTATAAAATAGGTCAACCGGAACCGGGAACACTTCCCCACAACATCCAATGTACTTGTTATAAGAAGAATTCCATCTACACTAATATTAGTCTGTCTGTCTCATCCTTATCCCGAGGTTACTGTAGTAAGCCGGATCCCAGCCGTATCCAGATGGACCCGCACCTAGACATGACCACAACATAGCCCTTGTCAACTACACAATCCCCTGTGAAGACCTTGTTGACACAAGAGCCATCATTCAGCACACATCCTCAGCAAAGACCATGAAAACCAAACAAGTCCACTGCACAGACCCCAATGGCCAGCTTCGTCTCCATACCGGCATGATGAATTCGATCTTCAAGCAGAAGGAACTGGATTAAATATTTTGAATGATACCAATCCAAAATCTGACTTCTGGCTTGTGATGCAGCCTGGAATTAAACCACAACATGTTGCTTTGTTTGGCCAGAGGAGAACTGGTCCCACGACTGAGCCTGGTTTCTCCCAAGGTTTTTTTCTCCATTCTGTCACCTGAAGGAGTTTGGGTTCATTACCACTTTCACCTCTGGCTTGCTCAGTTAAGGGGCAATATCCAACAATATTGATCTGACAGAACGGACACTATTTGATGAGAACTGAACTGGACAACGACATCACCGTTTTCTACAGAGCTTTTTATAGCCAAATGTAATAACTGATGATCTTTAAAATGGAACCGAATCAACTAGGCCTAGAACAATGCATCGACAATAGGGATGAACACCATTTATGTTCATCCCTAATCCCTTGTCATGCTTCACACAAAACAAAACTCTAGAGCAAAAGAGTTGCTTTGAAACAATCTGCTTTGTATAAAGCGCTATAAAAATAAAGGTGACTTGACTTGACTATATTAGGCTGCAGTCACTTTAAGACCTAATGCACAGATCCTATTGACACACATCCAATTTTCCCCCAACTCTTTACATTCACTTAAATTATAACCGACTACACTCTAAAAAAAAAAAGGTTCTATATTGCACCAAAAATGGTTCTTGGCTCGTAATCATAGGGGAACCTTTTTTAGTGCTATATAGCACCAATTTTGGTGCTTCAGTGGTTCTTCAGCGGTTCTTCAGAGGTTCTTCAGCGGTTCTTCAGCGGTTCTTCAGAGGTTCTTCACCGGTTCTTTGACTAAGGTGCTATATAGCACCGCTGAAGAACCGCTGAAGAACCACTGAAGCACCAAAATTGGTGCTATATAGCACTAAAAAAGGTTCCCCTATGATTACGAGCCTTTTTTTTTAGAGTGTATGTTTACGTGAATACTCGCCAAACCAGGCATTTCGCTGATTGGATGCTGTCTGAGAGGTGGCTTTCTGTGCACGCGCTTCGGGTGTGTGATAGCACATGAGTAGTTCATGGAGTTATTTTTCAAGGATTATTGCCATTTATTATTGCTATTAACTTTTTAACATCAAGCACGTCTCACGCTTTATTTTCTCATTCATGTTTCTTTAACGCATCAATAACTTTAAGTAGTCATGCGTGGATTTATAAAGTTTTGCACAGCCAGTGTGCCAGCAGGGAGTGCACGCACACACACACACACACACACACTGCCCAGCTGTTGTGTCGACGCAAATCAGGAACAACGTTTTTATTAAAACACTGTCATTCTCAAAGTACCTGTAAAATGATGAATTATACTGTTTTAAAAGGAGGGTATCACAATACCTTTCTAGTATCGGTATACCGTGCAACACTATACTCTAATATACTCTAATGATGCCAAAAATCCACAACTGTCTCTTTTTCTAAATGAAGCGAATATTGGGAGTTCTTTTTCCAGCAGGCTCGAACACAATAACACACGCAGAATGAATTGGTTCATTAGTCTGCTTAGATAACATGTAGTTGTGATGAAGGGCAGATAAGTCCTAGCTATAAAGATAATTGTGACAATTACTTGTGACTTGAACAACTATGTTACCCAATCTTTCTCTAATGTAAAATATGAATTGATAAGCATAATGCCTGTGGTTAACCACACAGAACGAGTCTCTGATCATTCACCTGAAAATAGAGGACAAAAATCAAGTCATTATGGCTTGACAAATCATTTCCTTTCACTGACCAGAGGTCCACAAGGACATTTCCTTAACAACTAAGGGGAATAAAATGAACCAACTACATTAATATTA
Organism: Gobio gobio; assembly: GCF_949357685.1. Classification (NCBI taxonomy): domain Eukaryota; kingdom Metazoa; phylum Chordata; class Actinopteri; order Cypriniformes; family Gobionidae; genus Gobio; species Gobio gobio. The sequence continues at coordinate 16,937,131 of NC_137106.1, forward strand.
ACTTAAAAGAGTCTCAACATTTACACTGTTATGTAATGTTAACGTTTACAGCACAGGGTAACAGCAACTTATAAAGAGAGAGGTCAGGGCAACTGATCATGATCACCCATATTTTGGTACATTACCAAAAAAAAAAGATGACAACTCAATAGGAATCAATGAATGGATCTGAAACACTGACCTGACTCATCATTATCAGACAGAGACACTGTCCAAAATGCTGCCATCATCGCCACCATCATCTATTAGATCATGTTCCGGTTATTGTCATGTATCATTGTGTAGCATTATAATAACCAAGATTAAAGTAAATAAATCTCGCTCTTTTTTTTCCTAGTATTCAGATCCACTAGACATTACACTGCTTATAGCGATTCATTCCTGCGTGAAAGGCAGACAGACGAGTTTGCCACTTGTCTGGCAGGTTTGTGTGAAGAAAGTATGTTTGAAAGGACTTTGAATCAGTTCTTTAACATGTAGTTACACACACAACTCACAATGAGCTCTTAATAATTGTAATATGAAGCTCTGAAGGACTTTGAAGAGTGTGAAACTGGACACTTTCTCAACTCATCACACAACTACTGTAAAAAACAAATGATAACCACCAAACAATGCTCAATATAATATGTAACATAAATAATATATACAATATGTGTATTGTAACTACATTACAGCCAGGTTTAAAGTATGATTAAAGCACATAACATTAAAGCGAGCGGACATTTGAGCAGTATTACAGGAGGTAACGTTACTCACATTACACAACAGCATTATTGACTTTGCGAAGTCCCCTGAGCGGAAAACATATCCTTTTCCATTGTCCTCTGAATTAAGGTGACGACAATCGGCTTTCAGTGTTTCTTTAGCGATTTTATGCAGTGTTTATTGAGAATCTTTGACAACCTGTTGCTGTACGCTGTCAGACAAACAACATGGCTGACGACGGGATGTGCGCGAGCGCTGAGCTCAGAAGAGACTTTAAGAGGGCGGGGCCGAGTGTGTTTCAATGCAATGCTGTAGCTGACACACTGCTGCCCCCTCACTAGCCAAAAAAACATCACAGTGAGAACCATTTCCTTTCTTTCTTTCTTGGTTTCTTTCTTTCTTTCGGACAACAAAACTTAACACTTTTATAGTGGTTCCAAAAAGTTTAGTATTTAAACCATTCTGAGACTAAATCTTACCATGTGCACATGTCATGCTTCACAGTAACATGACATCCTTCAACTAATTAAACATGTCAAAATTGCCCGATTAAAATCAGGATATGGTGTCACACCGGAGGACATGGTTTTCATTGACAAAATGTATCCGGTATCAAGTAAAATGTATCAAGTATCAATAGGCTACTTGTAAAATTATGCCTGAGGTAGGCTATTTATTAACATTTGTATGTTTTTCTTTGTCATTTATAAAAGTTGCAATTTATTGAACCATGCTTGAGACAGTCACACTCACACCATAGGACAATTGTGAGATTTAGTTCAAAAATATAAAATCTAATAACAAAGCAGTTTTTATGTCAACCGGTAAGACAAAGAAATGTGACAGTGAAAAAGGCATGTCACATCAACAACCCAAATATCAATTCACAAATACTATTCTAAAATACAAATAAATACATTTTACATCAACATATTTTATATTTAAATGACCTACTTAACCACAAATAAATAAACAAATATATTTTCAGTCATGTCCCAAATATAGATCATAAAGTTTAATCTTAATCGTGATTATGGTTTCCTCCTCTTGCTCCTTCTCACCAGCGCAAATTAATTTTTAGAAAATAACATTTTAGAATGACTTATTGCTTTAATGAAGCCTAAACCTTAAACCTACAGAAAATAGTAACATAAATAGCAACATAAAGATTTACATCATGAAAAGCATTATTTTGCCAGAGATTGTTTCTGGAAACTCGTGTAGGCTATTTGAAGGTAAGTGTTCAGATGAGAGAAATACATTTAAAAAGAAAGAAAGAAAGAAAGAAAGAAAGAAAGAAAGAAAGAAAGAAAGAAAGAAAGAAAGAATATCATTTTCAATCAAATGCCACACGAGGGCGCACTTTACCAGAACATTGCTGTGTTCCTTTTTTCCTGCTAAATACATAAACTAATGAACTACTTTGTATATCATTTTTGGTAAATTTCTCAAATCAGAACATACATGTTTTCAAAACTGCTTGTTTAACCTCCACATCATCTAGTCACTTGTAGGCAGAAAGCAATGTCTCATTCCTCTGAACAAATTTCGCCAATGATTTGGGGCTACATTCATGCACAACTATCTTTACAATTCTGTTGATCAAACATAGGCTATTATAGGCCTACAGGTCCTGTTGAAGTTAGTTTTTGTCATAATCTGTCAAGCATCTGTGAATAATTCGTTACAGCCTATAGCATAGACATGCTTGTTGACGAACCAACAGTAATCTTGTCCAATGTGTGTGGGATTTGTCATTCTGATGTCACCGATATCATTGACATGAATTACGTTAATGAAAGAAATTCTAGCAAGTTACTTAAAGTAATACATTGTGTGGTGCTGTTTGTACCAAGTGTTTGGAGAAATACACTGGTTTTCAAATGTTAATGAGAATGATTCGAGAGCGAAGTTGACAAACTAGCCTAAATGTTTAGCTTTTGGAGAAACGTATCTAAATGTAATATAAATTAAGAATTCTGTTAATTCAATAAATATGAATTAACCATACATTTAATTGTGAAAAAGCTATTCACAATCAATTAATTAAAGATATTGTATAAAAGTTCCTCTGGAGCTGGCGTGAGATCCGCATTCCAGATCCGCCTGGTAGTAGGCCACTCCAGATTCCGTGTTTTGCGTTTGCCCTGAGAACCGATTCCCCAGAAGAAAGTTTCAGAAAGCGCTCTTCCAGAAGAATAAGGGCAGGATCCTTTGAATCATGAGGCGGGATGTCAGGATGTTTGCAGAACAGGTTAAGACACCTGACAGGACAAGAACAATTCACACTTCTAAAGGACAAGTGGAATAATTATAATATAACAAACAACTGGATCTTTCAGATAAAATAATGCCGTTTCATAAGAGAATAGTGGAGCCCCGGAGCCTGGGCAGAATAAACAGAGGACGACTGCAAGTTAACGGGGACGTTTTTATTTCCCTGGATGCTGTGAACTGTCAAACTTTGGTCAACATCCTCCGTCAGCTGTCCGATTTGTCGCGGCACGCGAGCAGCATGTTCGAGGAGATCCAGACTGAATCAGCGCTGGTGATCAATAAAGCTTCTGCGCTGCAGAATAGACTGGATTCACTGCAGGACACTGTACGAAATCTCAACCATAAGAGGACCACAATCCGTGAGTTCATGGCCTTCATGTATTTAACCACAATGTGGCAAGCACATTGCTTAAAACAAACTTGTATTTATTATGCTATAGAACTTATTTTTTAATGCTATATAGAACTTATTTTTTAATGACTGGTAGCCTAAGCAATCCAACAGGGATTAGCCTATTATTCATTACTATTTAACTGCTCATTAGATAAGGATAGTCTACTTATTCAAATTGTACAGATAATAGTAGGCTATAGCCTAACTAGAAATAATTATAGGCCTACCTAAAAAAAAAAGTTACTGAAAAAAGTAGGATATTGCACAATTCTAATGCAATTTAATCTAAAGTAAATACTTAATATGCAAAACCACAAATTGAAATACCTGTAATTCAATGGTAGAACTGTGCAACCATGGAGTAGTTACCTGTTTCTATTGAGACAGTAGTAGCAAATAAATAAATAACACATTTAATGTAGTTGCTACTGGATTAATTACTAGTGTGTAATGTACCACCACTATGAAAATGAATAAAAACAAGTACTATTACGATAAAATACATGCAAAATAAATGTTAATATGGCTTGCCATAATGGCAGCGCATGATTCCAGATCATTAATTCCAAATTCCTTTCTAGATGCTTGGCTTTGACTGGATGTGGAATTCAGGCTTGTATTGTGTTGCACTTTTATCTCATGGCACCTGTGGTTGCCCGCTGCTTTTCACTCTCTAAATGAGAATTGCTGCTCCAATCAGAACAAATAAATAGTTTTTTGGGACAGACTAATGTGCCAATAATAATGGTTGGGACACCAGGTCTTCGGGTACCTCTATTCATCACCATTGAGTGAGCATGTGAAGGCAGTTGTGTTTTTGTTTTTAGAATGTTTCTCCTGCATATAGTGCAAGTCTGGTTAATGGTAATAAGTCATTCATTGCAATATCAGTGTCACCAATGTAATGCAATCCTCGAATCCTAAGGTTTTGTCCAAGCTGGCAGTCTTCTGTATCCCCTTTTTCTCATTGTCTTCTTTGCGTCCATATTTCTGTGTATCTCCATGGTCAATATGTTGCACTTCTGTTCAACGATTCTTGGCAATGCTTTCACCTCCAAAGAAAACAATGTGTGTTTTCACTGGCCCTGCCTTAGCCCAGAGTAAGGTGAGTGGAGTGCAGGAAACAGAGCATAAGTGGATACATGTGTGCTCCAGACGTCCAGCCCCAGACGATATATTAAAAGGTACTAAGACAGAAAAAGAGAGTCATTTCTTTGTCTGCTGCATGCTATGACACAGAATTCAAATCATCCGACAAATGAAAAAAGGCTAATCTTCAACAGATATAGAAAAATCGTTAGCAATAGTACTGAACATTTTTGAATAATTTATATAGCCTACAGGTACAAGGGTTGGACTCCCTAAAACTTTCTACTAGATTTATTTATTTAGATCATATCCGATGTACGTATGATATATAAATTGATATATATTTTAAATCGTAGATTAGCATTTGTTTCCTTTTTTACTATTAGGTTTGTTTGTCTTTGCGACCCTTATTATGCACACTGTAAAGAATGGAAATTTTATTCAGCACAAAACTACGTTTGCAGCCTATTTTCCTCAAATAAGATAGATAATAAGATAACAAGAAAGAATGTATTAGAGCTGCACAATTAATTGTTAAATCTGTTAAACCTTTGACAAAATCACACCGAAACATTCTGTACTAATCTGCTCCGACACTATCGCTGAGCCAGAGAGAGCAGTTATTATGTATATGTATGAAACAGCTTCACAAACAGTGTTTTCAACCACACAGTATCGTTCTTTCTGTTACAAATATTCAAGTGATCACAGTACTGGGATAAAAGACAAAAAACACTCAGTTCATGTCACGCGTCTCTCAGACAGCGCTGAAAAAGTCTCAGAGAGCATGCGCATATTCTTAAATGAGTTGTCTTTCGCTGCTTATTGCACTTCAGTGGTTTCAAATAATCTGTTTTTAAACATGCAAAGCTTAAAAACGCATAAACGATAAGCTTTTGTGACTGCGTAGCACAGCAATGTCATGTGAGCGTAACCGCGATAGAGACGATAGTCCAGTTGACAGATTTCTACCAGTTAATCGTGTCTACCGGTATATCTCCCACCCCTAGTTCAGATATAAACACTGATGTCTACGGAAGCGATCAAAATAGAGAAAATCACCTTTTGAAAGTAATTTGGCACTTCAAATAATGATTGTATCGATTACAAATATTTTTTTTTCTTTAAGTGGCTGTTAAAAATGCATTTGTCATTGAATCATTAATTGATTCATTCCGTAATGAAACAAGTGGAGTATTTATAAGAGTCATTGAATCATTCATTCAAACCTATTTTTTAAAGCATTCTTTCAAATTAGGTTAATTAAATATTTATAAATAAATGATATAAATAAATTAACATTTTAATTGAACCTCTAAATTACATGTTATTTTATGTATTGTTTGTTCAGAATAGTGGGAGAATCTCTATTTGAAACAACAACAACAAATAAGGTGATTCTCAATTTATCCAGGATCGTGCAGCATGTCTAGTATGCTGAGACATGATCTTATGCAATGGAATTGAATGGACTTTGAAAAGTATGATTAGAGGCAACAAAATAATACTGAGGGTGACCAAATGTAAACGTTTAAGAATCAGTCAAGGAAAAAACTATATTAATTGACCATTAATTTGATTGGGACATTATATATCTATGGTGGTGATGTCAATCAAAAAATAAAGTTGTTTCTGAGGCAGAGCAATTTATTTCATTTTGATTAAAGAATAAATACGTGCAGAATACATACTTCGATCAGTACCTGTTGTAGTGGTTTGTATGCAGACCAAAGGTAAAATGCAACACAGAATTGAAAATTTTTCAATACATCAGCCCCCCATATTTTTTTTGTTTTGTTCTGATAATAGCAACTATAATATTTACTGTTGGGTCTGAAATGTATAAACCATACACATATTGTGTGACAGTATGCAATCCAGCTGTTATATTCCACTCCTCCCTCCTTCCCTCAAAAAGCACCTCCAACCCATTCCAGTTCGTCTGCAGGGGGAAAGCATGTCGAAACCAGATGTTGGTCCAGCCCTTATGTGTTTTTATCACAGCCAGATGAATGCACACCCTCTTTCTTTGTCTGTTTGTGATATTATAACTGGATTAAATATCTTCTCTTTTTTCCTGCTGCATGTTTTATTTATATTCCTTTCAAATTGCTTTTCCTTTTCCCTCCTACTCTCTTTCTGCAAAAGGAACAGACATTGACCTGTTGCGTTTTTTTTATTTTCTGCTCAAATGGGGAATAACTGAATACAAGCAGAGAGCTTTGAGTTCTTAAAGTTGAAAGCTGGAAACTTAGTGAAAGATTCTATTCAAATCCACGAAAATCTGGTATCAGTTTAGAATCCTCTGAAGTCCATATTGAAGGAAATGCAGACTGTTGCAATGTGATATATGAAATCTGTCCTGCAGAAGGTTGAATGCTTAATATTTAAAAATTTGACTAAAATAATGGATATTTATCCAACAAGTGTATCATAATTGGATCAGGAACATTTTCTTTGAATACTTTTCATTTATTATTTACAAGTTTGAAGTTCAAGACTGAAGTCTTTAATGAATGCAATTGAGCCAAATACTTTCCATAATAACAGTGATCCAAGATACAAATCTTGATGACTAATATTTTTGGTGGATTGTAGAAATCTACTTAAAAATACAGTTTATATTAGCTATTAAACAGAATTATTAAACTTTCACAATGCATCTCATTGAATGTTTTTTTTTTTTTTTTTTTTTTTCAGTGACTGAAATACAATTTGTGATCACTCTGCTGTTTCTCTCATGGGAAAGTTTTGAACTCTTGACTCTTGTGACATCATGTTGTTTAGACAGTTCACATATCACATATCTCTCCCATCCAGACAATAGATGACTCACTGGAACTGCTGTAAAGTCCATCTTGGTGGAACTTTGGGGGCTTGTTTTTTCATTTCATGACAGATTTTTATGGACTTACCGTTTCCTTTCCTCTCTGCAAGTTTTGTTGGGAAATGGTTCTGTGTAAATGGAAGCAGAGGGCTTTGTATTTACACACTATTTACTACTTTTCCATTTTAATTTAATTCTGGGCTTATGATGGAATTAGTAAACTTGACATTGAGTCCAATATCAAGCTTCTGTGTCACACTGTAAAACCTGATAGTTTAGAATACTCAAAACATTTAAGTAAACAAACTATTTTTTTAAGTTAAGTAACTCAAAGATTAAGTAAGTGGAACTTAATTAATTTTGTACTACTCTTTAATTGAAATATTGAATAAACTAACACAACATTTATGGTTAAGTGCTAGTTAGCACCAGCACACTAGCATGTGCTAATGTAACAATCAAAGAGACTATCACTATACACTTGCATGAACATTGTTAATCAACATGCAGTATATATAGCCTTGAAGTTTTGCAGCCCATTCTCTACCTAAACACATCTACTCTTCACCACAATGCTAACCCTATACAAAACTTCAACATAACAGAAACCCCTGTAAATCCCAACATAACAGAACATTAAACAATAACACATCTCTCCCTTTATTAATCTTGTGATTAATAAACAAAATAACACCTAATTTTAACACAATTCTAACATTTTATCCTTACACGGTCTGACGCAAAGCATGCAGGGAACTAGAAATGATGAACAATGAACTTTCAGTAATATTTAAGTGAAATTAACTCATTTAAATGTTTACATTTACATCGGATTTACAGGGTTGGTTGCAGCAAAGGAAGAGTAGGGGCAGGATCTAAACACAGTCACGTTTATTAACAATATTAATAAAGAAAAAAAAACGCGCAGGAGCACAGGAGTATACCAAAAAACTGCAGGAGAATAACAGAAAACTAAAAGTCCATAAAAAGGAAACAGGAAAAAAAAGAATATAAATTTCACTCCAAAATTAAAAAGAAAAGAAAAATCTAATATTTTGCATATAAAATTAGGCCTTTTATGACCATTATTTGGGACTATTATGACCAAAATATTTACACCCAAACGTAAATCGCCTTCAAACTTTGCTGACTTTCACTCAAGGTCTGCAGGTCCCAGAAATGTATCCACACAAAAGCAGTTTATTCAGTATAGTGAAACATCTCTTCCATTAACATCTACCCTAACAAAACGGACACTGCGTCTGAAATCGCATACTGTATAGTACATTTGGATTGAAACTTACGTTGTGACCGTTAAAAAGGTATGTTCTATATAGTATGACTGTGTGTAGTGTGAAATTGCGATGTAGCTTACTGCATCCATTTTTGGATCTGCAATTTTAGCTAACCTCCCTGGTATGACCTACTTGCACTGAGGTTCTTGACGCACTTCCATTTTGTACAACTTTTTCAATGTGCTGTAGTAGTCACCGAGTTGACTAAACGCCACCTAAAATGAGTGTAAGATAAAAAAATCTGGACATTTTCAGAGACAGGAGAAGAGATAAAAAAAAGACTGTTGCAACTTCCTTTTCATACCGATTTTAAACAGAAATTTTGCCTTAGATATAATTATAAACAAAGTAATATCTGTAATATTTGTAATATCTCGCATTTGTAAAACGGTTGTGTTTTTACACTTGCACAGAATTTAGACTTTTCTTTATAACATTTACCTGTGAAAGGGTATAGGGGATCGTTTCTATTCCATTATTTCACATTTTCCTTCTTGAAGTATTAAGAAGCCTCTCATGATTTTGAGAAGTTTGATTTTTAGTTACAGTATTTATGAGCTGGACTAAAAGCATGCTTGATGTGAAAGGCATAGCGAGTAGATCATGTCTGGTGAGATTTTAACTCAGTGGTTAAAATCAATTTCAATTTCGTCAATTTTCTCAAAGAATCTAATTTGATGGAACGAAAGTAATATACTTACAGTAATGGAAGGATAATGGCATGTACTTCTCACATAGACCAAAGAACTATGGGAATGTGGAGTAGTAATAATGTAAGAGATGGCAGAGTAACATAGTAGTGCAATAAGTTAGCCCCTGTCAAGTTTGATTGCACTTCCATGCCTCTGGTGTAAAGGTGTATTTGAGTATACCTTGTCAGAATCTGATGATCCAGCAGACTATCATTTTTTTAAGCTGAAACTTTAGTGTGTATTCAGCGTCATTAAATGACTGCCCTGCCTTGTGGCGGCTCTGCCTCAACAATAAGTGTCTTGTGCTTGGACGAAGGGGCCCTGAACTTACATCCAGCTTGGCATTGAGAGCAGAGTCTCTGTGATTGAAGCGCTTTTGTTATTGAGTTTATTTAGTCATGGCAGAGTTGGCGTAAAGTACTCTTACGGGTTCATGCCAACGTGAATCACAGAGATCAGGGCCTGATGTTTTCATTGAGTTTAATTCTAGTCCTTTTGGCCTTTAGTTCCCATTTTCAATGCAGAAGCCTCAGTCTCTCCTGTTCCAGATCATTTGCCTTCTCATGGCCTTAGTCCAACGTTCTGCAGAGGCTGTTTTGCATGACTAGCTCAAGATATCATTGTAAGATGTAAAAGCTGGTTGTCAAGCTGGTTATGACCAAACAAAATCCCTCAAAAAGCCTGGGAACAGCAAACTATCATAGGTTTTTTTCCCCAATTGAGCTTTTTCATTGTTTAATTTCTAAATTGCTCATTATGTTCTGGGAATTCCTAAACCGTAGGCTTCTAAATTCTAGTTATTGTTTTCCAAGCAGTGGTATCTGTGAATGGTTCTTCTTCAGCATGTGGGTGTCTTTTGTGTAGATTCCCCTTCAGTTTGCCCTTCACTTCAGACTAATTAAAAGATCTCATGGGGATGTGGAGAAGTAGGTCAGTGTGGGATGCTTATTCCTGTTGAAAGAAAAATATGATTTCCCTCCTTGGCGGAAAAATCCAGCACATTCCTATATCCTTCGGTCGTTCAGCATATTCACACCTGGAAGTCTGGAACCGAAGAATAACCCCCCTGCCTCGGTGTAGTCTAACCGAGCTTGAGTTATTGTTTTCAGACAATACTCCCACCTAGCATAAACGCACACAGGCATAGACTCTGGAGTTATCTAACTTTGTTACAAATGTGCCTCACACAGTAGCAAATAACAGAGATATTTTTATGAACATTCTTTTTCCTTGTTTACAGATAAGCTTCATTCCTCACAAGTAATAATCTGTAACAATCTGAAGGCCAGTATACTGTATATCATCAACAGTCAGGTGGTCAACGGATTTTTGAAGGGATCCTCCTCAAAGTTTGTAGGGTAATTTATTTCATGACATGCCTCATATTTTTTGGCTTTTGACTTGGTTGAGAATCTCCATTTTGTATGGTCCACTTGTATAGCCTGTTAGGGGTTGAAGTCAAGTCGATGTCGACTAGTTGCTGATGATGTCATTAATGAAAAAATAAGCCTGAACCTCGAGCTGAGATTCAAACGCGAACTCTTTTGACTTTGTGTACAATAAGCTGTTTAAAACATGCATTCACCTGATCAATTTTGAGTGTCTAGATGGTATAGGTAAGGGATAATCCACGGCTAGCTGTGCCTTAAACGATTTTAATGCATGCCGCGGAGGCAAAGAACCACCTGACGCGACACGTTAAAATAATTTAATGCACAGCTAGCCATGGCTTATCACGCTTATACCATGGTCATTTGCCAGCATTGACAACTTAAAGCTGTTATTGCAATTTAAAACACGTAACAGGCAAATACAAGTACAGTCACAGGTATTTTTTGCAAAAGTATAAAGGTTTGAACTCATGTTGCATTCCAAGTCTTCTGAAATCATACAATATCTCTATGTAAAGAACAGAGTTGATCTTAATGTTTTAATCGCTGAAATGATGATCACGCCGCTCCGTGCTCGCATGCACACGATCAGTCATATCTTATTCAAAAGATACACCTTTTCTTTAGCATGACACAATAAGTCACAAGAGAAATGAGAGCCAATTACATTTTACAATCAAAGCTGACGTAATGATGCAATTGGTCACGAGTGAGGCAGCAAGTGAACATTTTGTCCTCAAAGTTAATGTGTTAGAAGCAGAAAAAATGGGCAAGCGGATTTGAGCGAGTTGGACAAGGGCCAAATTGTGATGGCTAGATGACTGGGTCAGAGCATCTCCAAAACTGCAGCTCTTGTGGGTTGTTCCCGGTCTGCAGTGGTCAGTATCTATCAAACGTGGTCCAAGGAAGGAACAGTGGTGAACTGGCGACAGGGTCATGGGCGGCCAAGGCTCATTGATGCACATGGGGAGCGAAGGCTTTATTTAGCATAAATAAATCTCCGATCTCCGTTCACTGTGTGCTCACTTCAATGAAAACAGCACAGTGATTCAACTGACTTTGAACTACCTATGCATTAAACAGTTTTATTGCACACCTTCCATCCAATCAGAATCGAGTATTCAGACAGACCATGGTATAATCAAACATATCTTGTGGAGTGCTCTCAGAGTATGAATTTATTTGTCATTTTAACTGTTGGAAACAGCATAAAAGTGGACTTCGAAAATGTCTTATGTACTGTTGCGAACTCTTTAGGCCAACTATATCAACGACTAGTCGATGTCAAGCGCCATGGCAGAGCATTTAAGTTGACAACTGTGTACTGTCCACCTCATGTTAATTACGATTTCATATCTCACAACAACTTTCTGTATTTCTTTAAAATATTACTTTGGTATACTATGCTAATATACTAAGCTGATGCAGATGTTGACCATATGTGAAGTTTGTGGTGACAGCTGTGATACTGGAATAACACAGATATGATCATTTGAGATATCGGACAGAGGATGAATGAGATACAACAGTCACAGACTTCAGGATTTCCTTCTGGTTTTGTGAATACGTCTCCCTGGCTGAGACTATAGAGTGAAAGGAACCTTATATAACCACTGGAATGGCTCATGAAGAAAATCTGTAAACAAGTTTCCTACTTGAACTTGAAATTACTTATATGATATGGTGCCTTCTTGATCAAAAATATATGTTTTGGTTGGCCTCTATAATTGAAAAGCCACTAGTGAAAAGAACTCTTCAAAATGCAAGTGCATGAATAAACTAGTTTAACACACATTGGAATGGTCTTTATCATTTAATGAAGATGCAAGCTGTTTTGCTAGATGCATACAAAAGAAATCAACTCAGGCCATCTACTGTTTACATTTGTATTTTGCACCGTACTTCTAACTGTAATATGCAATCACTTCCACTGCACTTTTACACTTTTTTTCGGATAGCTTCTGTCCATAATTTATTGCACTACCTTAATCCACTGCCATATTCCTCATTTTAGCCTAACATATCATTGTATACCTCTATCTGTAAAATTCTGTTTATAGTAATAGCCATCTGTATATTATATTATATTCATAGTACATATCCACCTGTAAATTCTGTTTATAGTATTAACCATCTGTATATTATTCACTGTACATATTCACCTGTAAATTCTGTTTATAGTAATAACCATCTCTCTATTTATAGACATATTTATATATACTCAGTACATATCCATGTCCTGCACTTATGCAAACGTTGTATATCCTGCACTTGCTGCTATTGCACTTCTGGTTAGACCTAAACTGCATTTCGTTGCCTTGTACTTGTACTTGTGTAATGACAATAAAGTTGAATCTAATCTAATCTAATCTAATCTAATTCATGATTTAAAGGCTTTCAAGTAGGGGCAGATTCACCTAAAATCACCTTCATGTTAATGTCTTTGGCCTGGTTTCACAGACAGGGTTTAGATTAAGCCAGGATTAGGCCTTAGTTCAATTAGGACATTTTAGTAGCTTTTATAAATGTTCCTTTTAAAAAATCATTGCTGGTGTGCATCTTGAGACAAAACAATGGCACTGACATATTTTAAGATATGTCAGTACAAGTTGCTTTCAGTTAAAACAGCTCAAACATGCATTTTAGTCTGGGACTAGGCTTAAGCCTGGTCTGTGAAACCAGGGGTTAATGTTTTTATTGAGTTTCTGAGGGGGTTTTTTAATGGAGGAGGCCATTGATCCGTGTGGCATTCCCATGATCTCATGAGTTAGAGAAAAACAGCAATAGATGAAAAGATAAAGGCTTGGAACAAATGTTATAAATTATTTAAAATTAAGCCAAGTTTATTTCATTGTGCTATTGATCTCAGTAGAGGCCAAATCATAAATGTACTTGAGAAGGAAACATGTGAAAAGTCGTAATACTTGTTTTCAGAGATTTTATATAATTGTGTCCATTTTTATGCAGTTTGGATTTTCTTTTCTAGTTTTAAGCATAAACCATGAAAAACTTTGTTTTGCAAGGGAAAAAATGGGGTAAGAAGAATAAACAGAATTATTCAAGATATATACTTCTAGTTTTATTACTGTATGTTAAAACGAATTTGCTTTTCATTTGAATGTATTTTGTTTTAAGCATGTTTATGGGAAAATAAGATGAATACAATTTTGTTTTGCAGTGAAAATGAATATAAACATAATAGTATAAAATAGTGTAGGTAATGGATGCATTGTAGGGCAATAAATGTGTATAATCTATGGTATTGATGAAGTCAAATAATAATTTACAAATAGAAACTGCTGGTTGTGGTCTGTTTCCAAAAACTGATTCCTCCTTATATGCATCACATATGAAAACTAAGCAAGACTTCAGATCCAATGCCATTTTTTTTTTTTTTACAAAAACAAAGGGGATGACAGGTAAAAGTAGGGACACGGGGGTAAATGTGTCAGTTGAGGTCATTGGTTACGGTTCAACAAGTCCCCTTAATGTGGTTTTAATGGCTTATTAGTTTGCCAAGGCCATACGACTGGACTTTATGGTTGAAATATGCGACTCCACTGTTGTTGCTGCTCCCTTTTTCCAATTTAATCCTAATTGAAAACATCTGATCCTGGGGTTGTTTAGTCCTGCATTAGTGAGGAAAGTGCCTTTCAAAATACCTCCAACATTAATTTTTTGGAATGTGTATGTGTGGAAGGAGGGATCTGAATTCACTGGTTTATTTGGGTGGAGTTGACCAGCTTATAAGTAAAACCGCAGTTGTGGTCTGTCTGGAAGAGATTGCATTTCCATTTCATTTCAACTTTGAAGCCTGAGCACACACTCGTTGTAGAGATTCCAATAGTTAGTTAGAAAACAAGCTTTGTTACATTTTATTAAATGCTTCTTTATGAACTGAAATATAAAACCAAACTAACTTTTATTTGCTTTTATATGTTTATATGGAAACCTTCTTGCCAAAAGGAGATTTGTCATAAAAATAAACTCAAACTATAACCTTAAAACAAAATGAATTTTATTCTTATTTAAAATAAAAATGTTGTTATTTAAAAATGCTTATATCTAAAATTGCATACTTAAAAGAGTGATTAAGTCAAGGATGCTGGTGTGTTTTGTAGCATTGGGTTCCCTGTCTGTCCCTGAAGGAAATGTGGGGCGAAATGGCACAAAAACAAGGAGCAGGAGTGAAAATCTTGTGTAAACAGGAAGGTAGACAAGCGTGTTGAATAAGCTTCTGTATCAGGTATCTGTTACAGCTCTGGCTTGATAGTTTACGTTTCTCTCTCTTTATTTTATCATGCCTTATCTAATGTTTTTAAAGGCTTGAATATCATCCCTGAATATGAGGAACGGCTGCCTGTTAGGAACGTAATGATGTCTTGAGTTAGTGCTTGAGTGACATTAACAAATGTAGAATTTGGCTAAAATTAAGTATTTTCTTTTAGGCAAATCTTAAATTCAAGAGAATGTGTGAGTCCATAGCACCCTCTTGTGGCTGAAATATGAGGTCTGCGTCTGCATAGTCCTGATGTATGGTAGATGATTTGCAGCTAGACATGGTGTACTTTAATGTTCAGTCATAAACTGAAAGGTTTCAGGTTTTTATTCTGACATTATCGTAACTTCCTTCAGCTGCAAACAGAAATTAGACATTAATTATTCCTCTCAGCATGCCAAGAGCACATAACCAGTTGCTGAATAGATATAAATACAGTTAATGTATTCGTGTGAATTAAAATAAGGACTTTTATGGCCAACATTAATTTATATGCATTACTCCTAAATTCTGCTGTACAAAATCGTGGCATATAAGACTTTGAAACTGTTTTGGCGCCATCACAAGTGTTTTAGGGTCAGCGTGTAGATTCCAGATTAATGCCATGTAAAGCAGTCTGGAACATTTGGATTGCTCTTAATTTCAAAGCTATTGGGAAACATTTGACTAGGGGCGGAGCTGACTGGTCCAACTGGCACACATGTTCTCACCATATCAAACATCCATCTCTTTTGGTGGTGCCGATATGGGTCAAGGAACATATTACCAAAGAAACTTTCCGCTCACAAAGAAGCAGGATTCATTTAATTTAGTTGATTAAAATATATGTTTAAAAAATATGCCATTTCTGAAATATAAATGTTGGTTTTTTCCCAGAATATTAAACAACAACAACAACAACAACAACAAATAAAGAAACAAATATTGTGTTGATTATGGTTCAAACCCCCATACAGTAAAACAATGATTCTTTTACAATCGATTCGACAGTTGCACATCATATGCTAAACAATAGCCAATAACTAGATCAACGTTTATTACAACAAAACTGTTGTGAATTACAGGTAACAGTTCTATTTTAATTTAAAATGTGAAATAACTGCAAAATGATTCATGGTTTAGTCATGGAGTCAGTAACGACTCACTGTCTGATTGAGTCTGATTCAAATCACTAACTCATGCACTACCTGCAGGTGATAGAGAGGTGCGGGGACCAAAAAAACAGGTTAAAAATCAAAAGGTCCTGCACACTATCATGACTTGCATATCAAAATAAATTAATTTATAACTTTTCAGTCCCATGAACTTCATCAGGCATATACAGTATGTAATTGTCATCATGATGGCTATGGCCATTGTGTTGCCTTCAAAAGGCTGTAAATAGTTTTGAAAACATTTCTTA
>NC_137106.1:17553684-17723684 GCF_949357685.1 Gobio gobio
TCTCAGTCCATGTAGCTAGTTCTGAAGTGTTCTCGTATGCATCAATCCGAGTCCCGTTACCATTGTTGTGGTTGCCATATGTCCCAGGAGCCTCTGAAATTGTTTCAGTGGAACCGCTGTCTTCCCCCTGAATGCATTCAGACAGTTCAGAAAAGAGATGCTCTGCACAGGGGAGAGCTTGCTTTACTCCTAGTTGACCTTGAAGCACCAGATGGTTGACGTGCCTGAGCACCAGGTCCCTGTGTTCGCATAACAGATCTCGGGTTGGTCTGAGAGGAGAGCTGGGGAGCATAGCATCCCGAAGTAGAGGCAGTGAGTGTGGTGTGACTACTACCTGGCTTTGTGGTTCCTGCGAGGGACTGGCAAAGGAGGCATAAGGAAGCAGCTTGTCTTTGAAACGCAAGTAATTTTTTAACTGTAAGTTATTTAACTTTAACTGTTATGCCACATTAGTGCCAAAGCAGTCAGGGAATAATACGGATTCAGTTGCAGGTAACAGAAGAGTTTATTTTGAGCTCAGAAATGGACACAGGGAAAAAATAGCAGGAACAAAAAACAGAAAAAATAATCCAAATCAAATGTCCACAGGTCCGGTGAGCACCATTAAACAAGGACGGTTCCCAACGTCACCAATGACGCAATGTAGAAGTTCTACTGAGTTCTCAGATGAGCGCAATGAGCGCGCAGAGGGGAAATTCCCCGGTGATAGTGACGAGTGCGCAGAGAAGGAATTCCCTGAAGAGAGCGGTGAGCGCGCTGAGAGGGACTGGAGCGATGATTCCGAGCTTCCACAGAGCAGGGATCACCTGGGCAGGTATCAAAGGAATAAAGGTCTGGCGGGCGAGAGGGAGAGAGGAAGTAGAACAAAAAAATATAAAACAAGAAAACAAACAGCACTAGGAGCCTGGAAAAGCACGACACGGCAGGACTTGACAATGACGAAAGTCGGTCAAGAGCAAAAGCGTTGCACAACATATAACAACGGTCGGACAAACAAGTGAGAAAGAGAGGATCTAATATAGGGGAGAATAATGAGGGGAAATTAGCAACAGGTGTAACGGTGAACACAAATGAGAATTAGGGATAACGAGTGGGAGGGGAAACACCATGTAACACCATGTAATAGAATGGCTATACGGCTGAATAAAATTATGCTGCATTATTTTCCTGTTTAACACTGTAAAGCTGCTTTGAAACAATCTAAATTGTTAAAAGCGCTATATAAATAAAGTTGACTTGACTTGACTTGACACAAAGACAGCGAAACACCTGTCTAACTTGTCAACCAAGACCATGTGCGCAAGATAAACAAAGCACGCAAAACACGGAGACACAAAGAAAAAACAAGATCAGACCAAAGTCATTACAGTAGCGCTATTTATTGTTTAAATTCCATATTAAAACTTAAAAAAAAGTAAAAATTTAGACTTTGGTTCATATCAAAAGCAGGTTTGGCAATTTGACGTGAGATTTACTTGGGCAGAGTGAGAGCGTGAGACAGTGCGTAAGAGTTGGCAACCCTGAATGCCATCCACGTACGTCATCTTGGCATGCTCGCAGCCCAGACATGTGAGACAGTGATCGTGGCCATCAGATGAGGACAGGAAACGACTGCATCCAGAAAAACACAGACGGAAAGACATCTTTAAAAACACGCTCACCACTCGTGCTTGCTCTTTTAGGGAAATCTGCTCTTTTGTGCTGATGTGCCCAGGGGGGGTTTGCTGCACTTAACTCTTTCCTCGCTATTAACGAAAATTTACATCATTTGTGAGTAGGGATGCTCATATTGACCGTTTAACCGTTAACCGAAAGTACGAATTTTGACCGATTAATACTATCAGTTAAACAGTTTTGTTTTTTTTTGGCTGCATGGTTAAAGAAAAATATTCTGTATTTGTTAACTCATGGGTCGCGTCGACACGTGCAACCACACGTGTCTAAACAGACGTATTTCGCAAAATGAAGCAATGGAAAAAAAGTAGGCATACTCTGTGGGACCATTTTGACTTGCAAAATATGCTACGCGGCATTAAAATACAGCAGTAGCACAAGCTCTAGACTGGTGGAAAGCAAAGGTGCTTCCCAAGGCTGGCCGCTCTAGCGAGGCGTTATCTCTGTATTCCAGGGGCATCAGTGCCATCTGAAGCCTTGTTTAAGGCTTTTCGTAGTGTGGTTTTGGTAAAGTTTACTAAAGTAAACATTGTCACGCATGTTCTTCTCGTCAATGTTTCCTGATGGTTTATAGAACAATTACTCCGAGTCGCCCTCTGTCATTTCAAAGAATAGCACAACGACGAGTGTGTCGAGTAAACACATCCCCAAACGGACAAGGCATGCGCAGTCATCGGAGGCTCGCGCTGCGGAGCCAGATGAAAGTATAAACAAGGCTTGAGAGTATGTTTTCTGTCAGCAGGTGCGTGAACATTTGATAATGTGTGAATCCAGGTTCTGTTGTTGATCTATTCTGTTTGCTGCGGTTTTCACGGTAAAATAAACCTGTGAAATAGGGGTGTGACGGTTAGTATATAACCGTGAGACCAACGGTTATTTGTTAAACACCGTCATTAGAACTCTATAACCGCCAAAACCGTGTTATTAAAATATTTTTTACAAACATAAAAAAATAAATAAAAAACAAATCATTTTTTAGATAGGTTCCCTCAGCTGACGAGGGAAACGGAGGCGGAGTTAGTGGTGCTTCGGAGGCTGCTACTGCTGGAGATGATTCGGGAGAGGTCTGTCACTGTGCATCACCCCCTACCAAGAAGAGAAATCTTGGCGATCTCCTTAATAAACGGAGGTCTGAAATCTCTGCCCCTTTACCGATCAGAGCGCGCGCTGACACGGAGTTAACCCGCTATCTCCAAGAACAACCAATTGACTCTACGGCTAATCCACTAGCATGGTGGAGAGACAATGAAACACGCTATCCGCTCTTAGCAAAATTGGCACGTAAATACATGTGTATTTGTGCTACAAGCACAGCATCAGAGCGAGTTTTTAGCACTGCGGGTAACATAGCTACCCCTGTCAGATCGTCACTAAAACCGAGTAAAGTGAACATGTTGGTGTTCCTGTCACGGAACTTGGAAGTCGAAAAAGATTAGGAATTTAAAATGTCATTGCACTTTCTTTGTTTCCTGTATGTAGTTAGTTTAATTAAGGTATTATTACAACAGTCGTTGTTCGACTTTTTTCTTTTTCTTTGAAAAAGGTATGTAGATTTTATCATTTGTAATTTAGGCCTAGGCTACTCATTAATTTTTATGCAGCTCTTATAGAATTTAAGTAGCCGACTTGTTTTAAAGGATTAGTTTACTGTGTGTGATTTATTTAAAACAAAGCATGTTCATTGCAAAGGTTTTTTTTTGTTAAGGATTTGTTTACTGTGTGTATTTAAATAAACTTATAGCAAGTAGGTAATCAGTGTCTGCTCGTTTATTCAAACTAAGTTGTCCTATAACAGACGAACATCATCATCACCCCCCCCCCCCCCCCCCCGACGACGGTTATGTTACAAACCGTCACATTTGACTCACATCATAACCGTCATCACCAATTCTGAAACCGGCACACCCTACCGTGGAAAACACGTATATTTAACGGGTCACAGACACTCGTCAATTGTATATTTATTTAATGACAATTCAATATTATAATCTTATCAGTTAACAGTTAATAATTGGATAATGAGCGGCGGTTGTCGTCGGGAAAATTAACCGAAATGAGCATCCCTATTTGTGAGACAACCCATCCCCACCATTGACAGAAATTTCCGGCTTTCCGTGTTTGCACTGTTATACAGTAGGCAGGGGGGCTATTACACATCTTCTGAAAGAGTACTGAATCTCCTGATCAAAACACAGGCGAAGAAGAAAATAAGCAGAAATAAGCAATATCTTATGTAAGCAGATGCATATGTAAAATAACATTGAACAGCATATACATAAAAACTGCCTAATGTTACCGAATGAAATGTCAAACCAGGAAGTGGTATAGGACTGTGCAAGCTTTGGGGGTGTTGATGGACCCGATTTACTCCATCTATGTTTTGATCATCATTGTGAATCTGTTCCAGACATAGCATTTTTTTTTTAAAAACGCAATTTTCTCAGTGTTGATAAAAAAGGAATGCATGACGCTAGAAGAGATCTCTCGGTTGAAAGCCCTTTTAGAATCAGAAAACGCTCTTTGTGAGGCGATTGGAAGAGAATGATCACTGTATGCAACCACTCAGCTTTGAAGCAAAAATCTGAATGTGGATGTGGGCCGCCGTGGGCGGCCGGGAGTGGCTCTCAAGTAAGACCCCATTTGCCAGTCTTCGACGTAATGTTGATGGAACGTTGGTGACTTCCTCTATTTTCATTGCGACTTTGATGTAAAATCAAAATGGACCCTATTTCCTTTTTTAAATCGCTGGTCTTATTATGAACAATTCATCATTGCATGTTATTCCAACAGAGAAAAAGTGGACCAAATTGGATCAAATGGATAAAACGATAGCCCATCCTAAATTTTTCCTCACTAAATATCCTGCTACACAGTTGTATGTCACATTATAAAAGTAAAATGCATTGTGAACACAATTCACGTTGACCTATATTATATATTTATGCATTTGTCCAAAGCGACTTACAGTGCCCTTATTACAGGGACAATCCCCCTGGAGCAACATGGAGTAAAGTGCCTTGCTCAAGGACATACTGGTGGTGACTGGGGATTGAACCAGCAACATTCTGCGTATCAGTTCCATGGTTTAAACCACTGGACCACCATCTCTCATACAGACATTAAATGAAGCGAAGGTAGCTAAGAGTGCAATGCAAATGTTACTTCTCAAATTAACAGAATAGCTTCCGGAATGCTCATTTGAAATGGGTAGCAAAACAAATTTTATATTTGTCTATAGTCTATATTTTGGAGTGCAGTGCTGAATTACTGAGCTTCACAGCTCCAACTGAGACCATGCGAGTGTGAGTCAGTCTTACACACTTAAAGAACATTGTGCAGTGTTAAAAAAAAAACACCGCCAGCTGGTTTCGGTCATTGGTCACTCTTCTTATTTGGGATCCAATCTCAGACTTGTTGTCGGGTGGTCAAGGGTTGAGCTTTACATACGGTCAGCAGAGTATTTGAAATATTTAATGCATGATTAATGGATGATTATGTTTTAATGTGTTCCAGCAAAGCAATGCTTGGTGGAAGCTGAAGACACTTGTCCATTGCCCTTTGGTGGCCTCACAACGAAGACGCCTGTCCTGGGTTCAGTTAGCAGGCCATAAAGGTACAGTATACCCAAAAATGCTGCACATTTTAGTCTGATTTAAATTCCTGTTTCAGTTCCATATCTGCACAGCTTGCACAGTTTCCGGGTTAAATGCATATGGAACAGCATTGTACCCTATGCTTGGGACCATTAATTTATTAACATTAATTATTTATTAACATATTATTTATCAAAACCAAATCAGACTTGAATATGCTTTTTAGTTTATTATTGTTGTTATCTCGGAAAGCAATTATTTTTTACATAAATAAAAATGATTGCTTAAAGAAATCTAATAACTACATGCAGTAATAGTGTAAAAAGCATATTTTGTGTCTTTGCTTTTATTTTTTAACTTCTTTCTGAATCTGGAGCTTATTTATTTCTGTACTGCAAGAACCAGTAATTCTCTCGTTCAAATGTATTTGCAGACATATTGCCTTTGTGAAAACACCACTGATTTTAGCTAATGTTGTCCAGCTGTTTTATTGTAAACAGGGCTTTTAAATACATGGGGAAGTAAAGTCATTTGATAAAATTTTTAGGGAAGTGGTTATGAGCAGTGTTATGTGATGACGCGTGACTCACATAGTCAAAGACCATAACATTCTACGTATGATCTTATTTTAATTAACACATCTTTTGCTGCAGATATCAGATATGTAAAAAAAAAAACACATACAATATCTAAGTACATTATTTACAATTTTTAACTCATCATGTAACATTAATTTTCACAGATGATAAAGGCTGACTAAGATCTGGTTGACTGGCTGAGCGGCTCAGTGTTGATTATATGTGCTCCAGTGACTCCAGTCATCCTTTGTGTTTGTGTTTCTGCCCAGGCAGCTTTAAAGCAGGGGATGAGGGCTCCATACTGAAGAAGTTCTCTGAGAATGAGAAGTTGTGTTTTGAGAGGCTGAAAGAGGATGCTTTACATTCCTTCGTGCCCAGCTATTATGGAGTGGTAGAGAGAGACGGAGAGCTCTTTCTCAAAATGAAAGACCTGTTGGCCAACTTTGATTTGCCGAACGTCATGGACTGCAAGATGGGAGTGAGGTACAGTGATTGGACAACAGATGCTCCTTTTTTTACACAGACACATGTTGCCTCAAATTAAAGTATCTTAATTTGGAGTTTATTTTATGTCTTTTGTTAATTCTCTCGTACTTTATTTCTTTATGATGTATTTGTATATTCAATGTTTACAAAGGGATACAAAAAATGCTTGATGAGCTTTTAATTGTTTGTATGCTCAAAAAAAGGTCACAGAACCACAGAATTATATAATCCAAATTTATGATGCAAATCACTTAAAACGTAATAATTACCTAATAATATATATATATATAAAATACAATTATTTATGACCATTTTTATTTGATCAAAAATACAGTACAACTGAAATATGATTACTATTTAAAAGGACTGTTATATTGTTTTAATATACATAACGTTTTTAATATACACTGATCAGGCATAACATTATTATATTATGTTATATTATATTGTGTATTGTATACAATATTGTGTCTAGCCATCACAATTTGTCCCTTGTCAAACTCGCTCAAATCCTTACGCTTGCCCATTTTTCCTGCTTCTATCACATCAAATTTGAGGACAAAATGTTCACTTGCTGCCTAATATATCCGTGATGAAGAGATAACCACTGTTATTCACTTCACCTGCCAGTGAAGTCATAATGTTATGCCTGATCGGTGTATTGTATATGAGATGGCGAAGCTGAACTCTCAGCATCATTAATCCAGTCTTCATTGTCACATTATCCTTCAGAAATCATTCAAATATGCGGATTTGGTGCTCAAGAAACATTTTGTATTATTGTCGATATTTTTGTGGGAATGTATTTTTTGGTGAACAGAAAGTTCAAAAGAACAGCGTCTATTTGAAATAGAAAGAGTAGTGCAAATATTTAAATATAACATTAATATAATATAATTAATAGTATATCCCCCAGTTTCACAGACGAGCCTTAAACTAGTCTCAGACTAAAATGCATGTATGAGCTGTTTTAACTGAAAGCAACTTGCACTGACATATCTTAAAATCTGTCAGTGCCATTGTTTTGACCCAAGATGCACACCAGTTATGTTTTTTTAGGGCACGTTTAAAAAAAAGCTACTTAAATGTCCTAATTGAACCAAGGCCTAATCCTGGCTTAGTCTAAGCGCTGTTTGTGAAACTGGGCCTATATGTTATAATTTAATATTAAATATTTATTATTGGAATACAATTAATATTACAAATAGAACCGTAATTATTACTTATTATGCTAAAATATTTAATCCTCTCTTTTCATAGTCATGCTAACATATTGTGTATGATGAGTTTACTCTGCCTGCTGAAACACCTGTTCTGGTTGTTGGCCTGCATCCTGTCAGGGCAATGGGTGGGGCTCATGAAGAGAGAGGCCCTCTCTCCGCACACAATAATAACCACTTCCTGTGCACATGCAGTCAAAACTTACATGCATGCTTAGCGAGGCAGACACGGGGCGTCCCTGAGGGCTTCCTTCTCACATGCATTTCACGCATTCACACTCTGAGAGACATTTTGTGCAAGGAGTCCCTTGGTGACTTCCTCTTCCTACACAGGAAGTCAAGTAAAGTTCAAGCTTGCATGAAATAAAAACGCACATGATTGAATCAACATTTCAGCCATGATTAATAGACAATTCCACCAGGTTGCTCCCTTTCCAGGTAATTAAATATCCAATTCAACTTTCTTTCTTTCAGGACATATTTGGAGGAGGAGCTGGTGCGGGCAAGGGTGAAGCCAAAGCTGCGTGAGGACTTGTATAATAAGATGCTGGAGGTGGACAGCGAGGCTCCAACAGCAGAAGAGAAGCAACAGCAGGCAGTCACCAAACCACGTTACATGCAGTGGAGAGAAAGTCTCAGCTCTACTAATACTCTGGGCTTCCGCATTGAGGGTATCAAGGTAGCCACAGTGCCTAAAAATCACAGCCTGCTTGTTCACATCCCAGCATCTGTTTTTCTGTCATCCTTTGGCTAGCGTTACATTGTACGATCACGCTCTTATTCGTGCAAATGCTTTTAGAACCTTTCAAGCGCAACAAGACAAAAGAGAACACGCTGTCTGTGAATGTCCTGTCTATGTGACACACACACGACGAAAAGAAAGACGCGCGCCAGAATGAAGTTCTCCGAACAACACATACAGTTGTGGGGGAAAAAATTTTTTTTTGCAGAGTATCCTGATAAGAGTATTCTTAAATTTGTTAAATAAAGTCTTAAATGAACGTAAAAAGTCATGAGAAAATGAGATGCATGTGAGATCTGTCATTGTGCAGCAGCGGCAGGTCTTAAAGGTGCGGTAAGTGATATCTAAAAAATGCAGTCAGACCGACACAACAACAAACATGTAGCCAATCAACATTAGGGGACGTATGACGGTGGAGGGAAGAGAACGAGCAAGAGGGAGATTTGAAGAAAGATTGCTGGAAGAGAGATGCCTGAGAGACATTACAAAAGAGAACAGCTCATAAGAATATCACTGGAAAATTAAGGGTTATGATCAGGAAAAAGCTTTAGGACCTGATATTACAAAAGAGCCAAGCGTGAAGGCCTGAAAACAGACACGGAGTGGAGGTTGGTAACACTGGTTTTCAGTGTCATTGTTTGTCTGGAGCTGCTGTGCTGTTTTTGTGCTTCATTGTCATTCGTTCGTTCATCATCTTTATTTTTCATGAACCATAATTTTGTTGCGCTTCTGCTCCGATAAATACGGTAGACATCCACACTTGCATTGCATCTGTAACGGAGGCTAGTAAGAGTTGTGCAGGGTGATGACTGCTAGAGAATGCTGTGTTTACCGTTTAGCGTCCTTGTTAGTGTGCCTCGCATGCCAGCGATCGGGGTTCGAAGCTGATTTGGAGCCGGACGGTTAGGATTGGAGGGGGAGCAATGAAGAGAGGGGTGTGTTTTTTTTTTGGGTTGATTTGAAATTTCAACAATGTATCAAAAAAACAAATATCGCTTACCCCACTTTTAAAGTGATAGCATCCACTAATGCTGTGTGTCATAAATGTTAATTAAAAAAAATTACTTGCTGTTCTTGATTAAACGTTTGTAGCTTTAATAAGACTGTGAAAAAAATCTTTGTGAGCTAAAATAGCTTGAATGTAACTCTACTACACCCTTGCTTTATTTAGTATACTCGGATTCATGAATATGCAAATTAGCCCCGTCCCCACTCGAACAAGCTCAGAAATACAGTCGGCCAACTTACCGTAGTAAACGACTCGGTTATTAACATAACCTCGGTTCACTGAGAGAAGGGAACGAGTATTGCGTAGCATACGCAAGGGGAACTCCTGTTTCCTCGAGAATTGAAGCAAAAATTGTATCCTTAAAATTATCCATGTAAAACGCAGTGCAGCTGCACAGCAGACCTAGCAGAGCGTATGGACGTGCTGATTGGCTGTGCTGCGGCAACTGCATGAACCTATGGCGAGGCGACAGAGCAGGAAGGACCAATGAGGCGGCAGTAATGTTCCCGCCTTGAAAGTCCACCTGAATTAGCATAGCGAGACTATAAAAGACCCTGTCATGCCATAGGTACTCAGTTTACCGATCGACTGAAGCGACACACTGAGCGAGCACAAGCACGGCCTGCTACGCAATACTCGTTCCCTTCTTTCAGGGAACCGAGGTTATGTTATTAACCGAGTCGTTCCATTTCGAGAGAATCACTCGTATTGCGTAGCATACTCAGGGGGACCCATGTAAAAGCTGTGCGTGCTGGATCTCCACACATTAGGGCATGTAGGCACTACAGCCCCATATAGCGAGAATGAAAAAAACCCTTGAAACCGTCCTTAGAGGGCTCCGAAGAGGGTAATCATAAATAGATAAGTGGGCCGGATATGATCGGGCCCTTATATGAATGTATAATAAAACCAGACAGAGTCGGGCTTATGGAAATTGTAATGTTTTGTGAGTACATGGGTGTGTTTCACAGTATGTTATATGGAGAGAATGCCTGATTGCAAAGCAGGAACCTCCAGATTATAGAATCTGATTAAAGTGGACGGAGAGGCCCAGCCTGCTGTCGCACAGATATCATCCAGTGAAATGCCACTAGACCAGGCCCATGAAGAGGCCATGCCTCTCGTGGAGTGATCTCTGATGCCTGTAGGGCAGATGAGGCCCTTAGACTGATAAGCCAACGAGATAGCATCTACTATCATCTCGATGATCTCTGCTTCGTGACTGAACTACCTTTAGTGTGGCCACCGAAACAAACAAAGAGCTGTTCTGACTGCCTGAAGGCTGCAGAACGCTCTATGTACAATCTGAGCGCTCTTACTGGGCAGAGCAAGCTTGCGTCTTTTTCGCCTTCCGAAGGAGGTATCGCTGACAGCCTAATGACCTGTGCTTTGAATGGAGTGGAAAGCACTTTAGGCACATAACCGTGTCTCGGTTTGAGGATGACCCGGGAGTCATTAGGCCCAAACTCTAGACAGGACACACTTATTGAAAGTGCGTGAAGGTCACCTACTCTTTACGGACGCTAAAGCCAGTAAAAAAGCAACTTTAAGCGAAAGGTGCTTAAAGCTTACTGACTGTAGCGGTTCGAATGGTGCTTCTTTCATAGCTTGTAAGACTGTGGAAAGATCCCATATCGGAACTGAAAGGGGGCGAGGCGGGTTGAGCCTTCTAGCCCCTTTAAGGAAACATGTAATGAGCTCACATTTCCCCAGGGACTGACCTGTCACTTGGATGTGATGTGCCGCTATCGCAGCCACATATACTTTGAGCGTGGAGGGGGAACGACCCGTGTCCAAGAGTTCTTGTAAGAAGAGAAGCACTTCCGCAACCTCACATGATTGTGGGTTCATGTTCCGTGCCCTGCACCAGTCTGAGAAGACTGACCATTTTAAAGCATAGAGCCGCCTGGTTGTGGGGGCTCTAGCCTGTGATATGGTATTTAACACTTTTTCTGGGAGGTTCCCGGGTAGCCATTGATGGGCCAGACGTGAAGGGCCCATAAATCGGGTCTGGGATGCCAGATTCTCCCCTTCGCTTGCGTGAGGAGATCCTTCCTCAGCGGTATTGGCCATGGGGCTGTTTCCAGCATCGGAGTCAGCTCTGGGTACCAAGTCTGACTTCGCCACAGCGGGGATACCAGCAGTATAGCGCATTTCTCCTCCCTGATTCTCTTGATCACTTGCAGTATCAAAGAGACTGGAGGAAACGCATACAGGGGATGTCTGGGCCACCCTCATCTTCCTCTTCCCATTGTGGTCCTGCAGCGAGGGAGGGGCGTTGTTCCTCCTGTGTGAACGTAACAGGAGGTGGCGGTACAAGCGGGGACTGACCCGGCATGTTCCCGCTAGGCTGTTCAGGCTGTCTCTGGTTGCGGCACTTCTTCCTGCACGGTCCAGACGAGAGAGCAGCCGGAGAGGGATCGTTGCTGAAGATGGCAGGCCGAGCCCGCAGGGTCTGCAATGCCATCTCGTCAGACTCTGGGCAGCCACCCTGGGAGAGTGCAGCGAGGGCGTGTTCTAGGCCGAGACACGCCACGCAGATGATGTGCCGATCCCCACCGAGCAGAGGTTTTCTGCACGATGCGCACGTAGAACGAGGCATTTGAAACAACACTCGTAGCGGATAAAAAGGGTAACGCCGGATAGCGCAGCTGGAACGACGGCGTCTGAAGGCGGATGATTCCGACATCCTCAGAAGGTGCACGGGTTCCGCTGAGGTGCTCTTTCGACGGCGGCTTCAGGTCCAGAGATCAGCGAAGTGAAGAGTCGCTGAAGGAGATTTAAACTGAGTACCTATGGCGTGACTGGGTCTTTTATAGTCTCGCTATGCTAATTCAGGTGGACTTTCAAGGCGGGAACATTACTGCCACCTCATTGGTCCTTCTGTCGCCTCACCATAGGTTCATGCAGTTGCCGCAGCACAGCCAATCAGCACGTCCATACGCTCTGCTAGGTCTGCTGTGCAGCTGCACTGCGTTTTACATGGATAATTTTAAGGATACAATTTTTGCTTCAATTCTCGAGGAAACAGGAGTTCCCCCTTGCGTATGCTACGCAATACCAGTGATTCTCTCGAAAGGGAACGCTGCACAATGCCGCTATTTACATCGTCGGACACATAACGGTAATTCATATGATTATTCTTTTGCTTGACTACGTTATTAACAGCTAATAATGTGTTGCTAATGTTACACAAACCATGTTCCCGTTTGCCATCTCAGTCTGCCTTCAGTATCAGTCAGTATCCTTAGAAACGCTTTTAACAACGTCATGGGGAGAAAGGCATACAGTTCATCATAACTTCGTAATATACATCATATACATAATTCACTTGGTAAATCAGATTTTTCACTTGGTAAATCAGACTCCGTCCACTGCTTCAGAGAATAGTTAATGATATTCTAAAGCCCGCCGGCACGTTGTCATGATTGGTTAACAAGGTAGTTTGTGACGTCAGAAACACTAGCGATTTCAAACTGCGTTTTTGGTTCACCGCAGTTTTAAAGAGAAAATACTCTACAAAGGTGCTGACTTGTGAATTTGCACATGATTTTAAAGGGTTAGTTCACCCAAAAATTTTAATTCTCTCGTTAATTACTCACCTTCGTGTCGTTCCCAACCCAGTAAGACCTTCGTTCATCTTCGGAACACAAATTAAGATATTTTTGATGAAATCCGAGTAAAAACAGTGTAGCGCTTCTGAGTTACGTCAGAGCTACACCAGCACGCCAGCTTACCATTGGCTGAAGCTGTTCACGTGAGCACCACGACGCATGCATGTCATGCTGACGCAGGAGCTGACCAATGTAAACTGCGCAGGAGACTGACACCGATGTGAAGAAATTATTGAATAAAGTCGTTATTTTTGTTGTTTTTTGCTCACAAAGTATTCTTGTCGCTTCATAAAATTAAGGTTGAACCACTGATGTCTTAACTACCTTTCTGTACCTTGAAAGTGTAATTTAAATATCTGTCTATGGAGGGGTCAGAGAGCTCTCGGATTTCATCAAAAATATCTTAATTTGTGTTTCGAAGATGAACGAAGGTCTTACGGGTTTGGAACAACATGAGTGTGAGTAATTAATAACAGAATCTTCAGCTTTGGGTTATCTAATATATAACAAACACCACATAGATTTATAAACAACATTAACACCAACAACATAAACACCCATGTTTAATTACTGTGAACTATATTGTTTGTTTGATGCTAATTATAGAATAAAAAGAGAGACTGGTTAAACTAACTAACAGTTTGTGCTTACAAAGATAACATTGCTGTAAAAGTTTAGTCATTTTGCTT
Organism: Gobio gobio; assembly: GCF_949357685.1. Lineage (NCBI taxonomy): Eukaryota > Metazoa > Chordata > Actinopteri > Cypriniformes > Gobionidae > Gobio > Gobio gobio. Next base: position 17,567,290 of record NC_137106.1, read on the forward strand.
CCACATGGCTTGAAATGTAAGATATATCATACAGTATGTTTTTTTTTTAATCATAGAAATATATTATAGCATAGAAAACTATGCAGATCAACGACGTGTGAGATGATAATTTACACGGATGTGCTGAACACCTCTGAAGTAAACTAACTCTGGAACAGAACCTGCTCCGGGGCAGTGTGAGTTGCTATGGCTACTTACATACCCTGAAAGTTACCTCGGTTTTTGGAACCGAAAGTTGAGGTTATCCGCTTACTTACTCTTATACATACTATGTCACATAACCTGCTTTCTGGAATACCCCCCAGGTAACATGAGGGCTATACATACACTGACTGCTAATGAGCAAACACCTGAAGGCAATTAAACATTGGACCAATGAGAACTTGGGAATCACATGACATGAAAAACATAACGACATGAAATACCAAGCAATAAAACAAACAAAAACTAGAACCCAACCAAACACCAGGGGGTATTCCAGAAAGCAGGTTATGTGACATACCTTGTTTATACTCAACGCATCCGCAAGAGCGTGAGGGTGCGTGCGGCAAAAATGACGTCAACGCGGAGTGGGCGGTCGTGCGCGTTGGGTGCGCAAGACCCAATTTCGCCTGGCAGTGTGCAGCGCATTTTTTGTAACAGCGCGCGCGACTCCGCATCCGAAGATGAACGAGTTCTAGGCGAATCTAGCCGAGCATGACGTCTCATCACACCGGCACCCAGTTTGCACATACAAATTAGGTGCTTATATTTACAAAATGAGTCTACAAAAGCAGTACATTAGCCCACTTCTTCTCGACGCTTTTTAAAACAATTACTCCGAGTCGCCCTCTGTCGTTTCAAAGAATAGCACAACGGCGAGCGCGTCAAGTATAAACGCCTCGTCTGTTTGGGGAGGAGCGCGCGCAGTCAGCGGAGGCTCGCGCTGCGGAGCCAGGCGAAAGTATAAACAAGGCTTAAGAGTAAGCGGATAACCTCAACTTCCGGTTCCAAAAATGGAGGTAACTTTCAGGGTATGTAAGTAGCCATGGCAACTCAATCTCTGAACATGACCTACTCCGGAGGGTTAGTTTGCTTAAGAGGTATTCAGATGCGTGTTTTATAATTAATATAACTAAATTTGTTATATAGTTAGTTATATAATTTACAATATTATATATTAATTCTAAAGCACTATTTTAATATTTTTATGAACTAACACAAATCGTTTTAAGCTACTTTTAAGCACTAAATTAGTGTATTAAGTTTAACAGACATGTTTTTTACTGATGTGTTACCAGCGTTCACAATTCCCTGACATTTTCATGTTTTCTATGACTACAAGAACCCTGTATTTGTAAAAACTTTTCATCTGACTTTTTTGTTTTTACATACAATACAATACATTGTTTTCTTATTTCAGAGAGGGGACACCTGCAACACAGACTTTAAAAAGACCCGGTCAAAGGAAGACGTCATTCAGGTCTTTAAGGATTTCGTCGAAGGCAATAAAAACATAATTGTGCGTGAGTTCTTGAGAACTAGATCAACCTGTTCTGTGACATAATGCATGCACACCTACATTTCCATGGAACAATCCTGTTCGTAGCTTAATGAACACTAGACCTTGGGTACTTTGTATCCAGGATATACATGTCTGATGTAAAAAGGCCATATATTGTTTACTCTCAGAGTGATGCTCTAACAAGGCAGTTCAAATAGAATCATAAAAGCTCATCTGTTCAGTATGGGGTCTACATGTCACTTCAAATGAAGGGGAAGGTACATTAAAGGGATAGTTCACCCCCGAAAATGATTTGCTGTTCGTTTTTTCTTCAGTTGAACAATCAAGACTGGTTCTTGGGGATTCATATAATGCAAGTCAGTGGCTACCGTCACTTTGAGAGTAATAAAAACATACAGGCAAAACTAAATGAATACCATGGCGCCTAACAATATATTAAGGTCTAATGAAGCAAAATGATCATTCTGTGCAGGAAACTGAGCATTTTAGACAACATTATTACCTGCAATCCACAGCCTCTAAAGGAACAAGGGTTGAAGTTGATGATAAAATGAGTCATGGCAAGACAGGAAGATATATAGTCTCAACAGAAAATAAACTGCACTTACAAGATGTCCTAGTGGAGCCTCATTCCAGTGAATACTGAAAAAATCACTTCTAGCATAATTCCAGTTGAATTATTGATTAATGCTGTGCTCTTCTCCTTTTCCAAACAGAACTGCTATATGACAAGGCTTGAAGATATCAAACAGGCACTGAAAGCCTCCGAGTTCTTCAAGAAACATGAGGTAAAATACCATATTTGATTTGTTCTGTAATGTTGAATTTTACCTTATTTATTTTTTAAGTTGTGCAATGTTAATATTTACTGATTCATATCAAATTATTATTTAACCCTCTGGGGGTCTTCGGTCATTTCTGACCCGAATTCTTTTTTTTTTTAAATGTTAAAAGTCGTAGCTTCATCGGAATGGTCCGAAACTTGGTGACTTTATTGGTACTTGGTATATGAACACATAAAAAAATTGGGGACAGGATTTGAAAAGTTTAAGTGGTCGTAAAAAAAAAAATTACCCGCATAGGAAATGAATGGGAAATTGGCAAAAATATGAAAATACAGAGTTTTTTTGTGCATACAATCTACAAATCAGCCAGGATGCAGAAAAAAAGGACTCAACAGTGAAGGGGTGAATCTCTAAAACATCAAGAGTGCAAAACAGACAAAAAAACTCACACACACACACACACACACACACAAAAACACAATTCGCTTTTGGAATGGCACGCGTTAATTTGTGTGTGCGTGTGTTTTTGTGTGTATAAGTGTGTGTGTGTGTGAGTTTTTTCGTCTGTTTTGCACTCTTGATGTTTTAGAGATTCACCCCCTCACTGTTGAGTCCTTTTTTTCTGATTTGTAGATTGTATGCAGAAAAAAACTAATTTCCCATTCATTTCCTATGGGGGTCATTTTTGGGCCGAAGGTCCTGAATGTGACTATTTTTTTTTACGACCACTTAGACTTTTCCAATCCTGTCCCCAATTTTTTGGGATGTTTATATACCAAGTACCAATAAAGTCACCAAGTTTCGGACCATTTCGATGAAGCTACGATTTTTTTATAAAACGCTAGATCCACTATTGTGGTAAAAATGTGCTATTGTGTGATAAAAATGCTCAATGCGTCCACCGGATGGCACCGATCTCATTAAAAAAATTGCTTTCATGAGGCCTAGGCTTGACTCTAAAATGAAATACAGCTTTAATAAAATAAAAATAAAAAATTATATATATATATATATACATTTTTTATTATATTCAATGGGAAAAAATGGGTCATAATTATTGCATAAATATTAATTATTAATCATAAAATTATCTCAAAACACCAAAAAAGAAAAGAAAAAATATTATTGAACAAAAATATATTTCAATGATTTTACTCAAATCTTTTTTTATCTTAATCCCGCCCTCCGGGTCATTTTTGACCCGAAGACCCTGAGTGTGACCCATAAATGAAGACCCCCAGAGGGTTAAAGGATTAGTTCACTAGAAACTAATTTTCATTAGAAAATTACCCCATGATTTACCCTCAAGCCATCCTAGGTGTATTTGACTTTCTTCTTTTTAATGAACATAATCAGAGTTATATTAATAAATATCCTGACGTTTCCAAGCTTTATAATGGCAGTGAACAGGGTCCATTGAGTTTGAAGCTCAAAAAAATGCATCTATCCGTCATAAACGTACTCCACACGGCTCCAGAGGGTTAATAAAGGCCTTCTGAAGCGAAGCGATGTGTTTGTGTATAAAATATAGTTAAATAGTTACAACTTTTTAAAGTAACGGCCTTCCATATTCAACTTACGAAAAAAACGTAACTGGCGCGTAACTGGACGTAGCGAATAAAACTATTGTTTTGATTTTACATATGATTGGGTCCACCTCAACATTAATCCCCATAATGCGATTTTGGCAATATTTGCAATTAAACTTGACCTCATATAAAGGCAATACTTTGATCAAACTAATGCGATTAAGCTCATAATCATAGTAACCATACTCGCATCGAACAATGTGGCGTGTGACGATTTTTAATCGCAGTAAATAGGCATGTAAACGCCTTAATCGCATTATTACAAAGCGCATGTGCTCGGACGTACGCATATGATTTGTCTTGTTCATGAACTGCGTGACATCTTCCGTGAAATTTTCATTCCACTCAAAATCGCTGAACTCTTGCCAACACAACTCTCTGAGCAGTCTCTGCTCATCTTCATCGAGAGACGGTGTGAAGAACGTGATGGCAACATAGGCAACCCCAGTTACATCGGCATTGCGATGTTCATCACGCGCCTAATTATATCCTATACATCCATAGAAATTCCTTACTTTGATTATTGTAAAACATTGAATTATTGGTGCACATGTTAACATAATGTTGCATGTCTTTCAGGTCGTTGGCAGTTCGCTTCTCTTCATTCATGATCACAAAGAGAGAGCTGAAGTCTGGCTCATTGATTTTGGTAAAACCACACCTCTCCCAGATGGACAGAACCTGGATCACTACAGACCCTGGGAGGAAGGCAACCGAGAAGACGGATACTTATGGGGCCTTGAAAACCTGCTGCAAACCCTTTCCTTATTAGCCAGGGAGTGACCTTCTTACGGCAAACTTTTCAGTTACTGTCCGGGCGACAGCAACGGCATGCTGATAGACACTTATAAACCTTTTGCAGTGCATTATGGGGAGACTACCAGTGAGCAAGTACTTTACAGTATTAAGCTGTAAAAAGCCTTTCACCATGACCGTGGTTTCAAAAACACAATTTGTTTAGTTGTCATTGCGCATCGTATAATGATTACTCTTCCCCAATGCCCAAAAAGAAGTTCAAAAACAAATATTTTAATTACAAATGTAATTTGTAAAAAAAAAAAAAAAAAAAATCACAATGAACAGGCACAATGTATATTTTTTCGACAAAACTAATTTCAAACACTTAAGCATAAACTTTTCAATCATAAGGGACAAATTCAGTCAGTTTTTGGCTGGTAGTTTGCATGCTGGAATCTATCAAAATCAATCATTTCTTCAGACTCGTGGTTAGTTGTTAGCAACATTGTTCAATGTCTAGGCCCAACAAACACTAGTCAAACAATTGACGTTGCACAACTGACTGCTAACATGTACAGTAGGTGCAGCACATGATTGCAACGTGCTACATGAAACGCATACAATGATACAATGTGATTAATGCACAACACTAGTGCATTTATAGTACAATATGATGATATTAATCGCTTTGACTTCAGTGATCAATCAAGGGTGGTGTAATAGATTATTTGGATGATTTCATGGATATATAGTATTGGTTTTGCGTATAAGAACCGGTGTTGATTTTCTATATCTGCACACCATTGAAAGTGTTTCATTATCAGACAAACTTAACATTGTGACACTATTTTGTTTGGGGGGGGATGGGGGGTCAGGTGAGTTTCATTACAGTGTTCCCTGTGCAGTATGTTTATGACAAATAAAACATCTGCTCAAAAATCATTCTGTATTTCGGAAATTCATTTTAGTATAGTCCTTCATGTCAGGATTATAGACAAAAACAATTTATTTAAAGTTTGCTGTTACGCAGCAGCGTCCATATTTGAACATAACAAAATACAGGTAGTACATGTACATTAAAATTCACTTAGAAATGAGCCCCTGCAAAGTCTTCCATAAAAAGACAAATGTAGAAGATTGGCAGTGATGACCTCAACATAATCCAACAAAAATAATAATAAAACCGAGAGATTGTATTAAATATTACAGCTACATAATACAAGGGTTAGTTTAGTGTGAAATGAATATTAATTCAAGAATACAGCACTCATTTTGCTGGCTAATGTATAACTTTTTATAATCAAACAAAAAGATAAGAAGTTTAAGCTCCTTAAATTGCAGTCAAAGTTTTAAATGGTTAAATAAGACAAAAATTAACTTAACTAGGTGTCCCCTGCTTGTAAATTTGCAAAAGGATCCTCTCAGCAGTCCCCGACTAAAAATGCACACAAAAACAAATGTTCACATTAAAACATTATTCACCTAAAAACTACAATATCTAATAAAACATTTGAGAATAATTAGGAGTAAGACTCCAAAATGCATCACATTACGCACACTGAGGTGTTATGTGGTTTGTGATTGTGTTTGTTGTAATTTGTCTGCATGTAATCAGCAGAAACAAAGTCACAATTAACACAGGGTAGCTAAACATTTAGTATAAGGACATTTGGAGATAAAAAGCACTTCTATAAATTTATTTTTGATGGGAAACTACTAAAAAAATAGACTGCTAAAGTGGTCGTCTTTTAACAGCTTCCTAGAGGAGTGCATTGACAAGGAAATCAATACAATCGCAGCAGCAGCAGCCACAACAATTGCACCCCACATCACATGCCTCATTTACTTCTAACACATTCAGGTGCAACACCTTTGTGAAACTCACAATTATCTCACACAAGACGTTTCGCACACAAAACACACCCTAAATAAAAAGGCAGCATAACTGTTTGCAAATGTGTTCGTTTTTCAAAACAAAGGACAAAACTAAAAATGTAATCTGAATCAATGGTCCTTAATGCTACTTTCTAGTTAAAACACCCTGTAAAGTCCACCTGATCTGAGATTAAAGATAAAGGTGCTTTCTGTCAGCATTTCTGTATTACTAATGCAACACACTATCACCTTTTTAAAGTAGGCTATTCCTCTGAGTTACTAGTGATAGTCCTTAAAAAGATTTAATGGGACAGCTCACCCCCAAAAATTGAAATATTATTCACCTTCATGTCATTCCAAAACTGTATGACTGATCTTCTTTAGAACACAAAAGATGCTTTAAACCAAAGACTTTATATACAGAAAGACGGTGAACTCGTATTACTATAAATGGGAGAATGTGCGTGCAAAGCACAATATGGCAGAATAAGTCCCGCCTTCAAAAAAAAAAGAGCCAATTGCCAATTGGTAAAGTCACTACAGCTGCTGTTTGAAGCTCTGATTCCTATAGAAACAGGCTGAATTCGGAACCACATATTAGCATACTACTCTTACTATTTCTGCCACAGAAAGATGTGGTAAAAGTAGTACGAGTGGTATGCTAGTATGTGGCATTTTTGGTCATGATTCAAGCATTTAGAAACCAACTGATGGTAAACTTTAATAGCGGTGAGGCAAATACGATTGTTGCATTCCCATTTGCTCCAGTAACAAAAGAAAAAAAATCAGTGAGAGTGTTTCCATGACTTTCTAAAAGAGGGGGGGGGCAGACATATTGACTACAGCAGTCAAAAGGAGAGAAAGATGTCAAATTTACAATTACAACCATTGTATTAGAAATACATACATATATATATATATATATATATATATAATTTAATGCCAAGCTTGAATAACAGAAAGTATAACGGTTTTAAAAAATATAAAATCTCTGCTACATTTATGATGTTAATAACTTTGGAAATGCGTCATTATTAATCGTCTGTGAAAAGGTTCTGTTGTTTTTGTGAACACAATGAAAGTCAATTGGATCCAAAATAACATTGGACCATATTGACTTTCACGGTCTGAAAAAAAAAGATGCTGCGTCTGAAATCGAATACTTCCCTACTATATAGTATGCGAAAAACAGTACGGTAACAGAGTAATATGTCCGAATAGTATACATAGTATTCGAAAAACAGTAGGCGAAAAGCCTGAAGTGATATACTGAAGTGTGCATTTGATGGACACTTTACTATCTTGTATTGTGTCCAAATTTCATTCATATTAACCGTATTCATACTATGTGGAGCATGAGTACATTCAAATTCAAATTTAGTACCTACTCAAGATTCATTCCGGACACAGCCTGAGACATCTTTTAAAATATCAAGGAAAGAAAGTCATACAAGTTTAGAACAACTAGAAGGTGAGTAAATAAATAATGACAATTTCTATTTTTGGGTAAACTGTCCCTTTAAGACAGGCTCTTTTTTCAGTTTCTTTTAAAGTGGTTAAAAAACTTAAGGCAAACAATTACTTTTAACAAACCAATTCAATTTTACTAGATTTTGTGACTGACTGTTATGTGACAGTGGCGTAAAGATTTTCTGTGTGTGTGAGGTCTCTGAACATGCTTTGGTTCTTCCTATATAATACTCCTAAAGCCAGCTGAAATGTGAATTCATCAAGGAAATCTAAACCTACATATGTATGCATTGCTAATTATGACTAATCCGTTCATCTTGTGTGAACGTCATGTGTTTTCACAGTGTTGACAGTAGATGAGAATCCAGTGTAAAAGGGCTGCTATTAGCCAAATGGAAGTTTCCATAGAAACCATCAGCCATTTGTAGGAGAGCCGCCTCTTAATGACAAATTAGTTACAACTCCTGTCTTTAGTGTTTTTGGCACTGCACTACAACAATGTAGTCTCTCACAAATAGTTATCGACTGGCAGTAATGGCTGGAATACACTACACAAATTTAGCTTTTTAGCCTTGGCTTACTGTCTGGACGAGTCAATGCTAGTTGCCGAAAGTCAGACGTCTGCAGATTTGAGCAGACATATTTCACAGAGTTTAATAATGGCTTCAGACTATTGCTTTGTCCCATTTCGCATACTATCCGTCCTAAATAATGTTCAAAGTTAAAATTAGTGTGTCCCAAATTGTAGTATGTTGAAATAAGTATTCCTGGATGGTTTACTATTTCCAGTTAGAATTCGAAGTGCAGATCTGCGCACACGCTACTGGCTAATATTGCCAATAACCCATAGAGTGCAACAGTCAGGTTCTAGAAGTAAAAACTCCATTCATTTTTTTCCATAGCCTTCGGTCATTAAGAGGTTGTTAATCAATAGCATTTGCTTCTGTTGAAGCCGTCAGGCCCTATTATTTCACCTTAGTTTCAATTGTGTTTAACAGTTTATTTGTGATGAAAAACTACATTACCCATAATGCTGTACAAAAATTCGAAACAAGCAAAATGCACCAAAAGATCTCTTTAGCGCCACCCACTCCCATGAAGTATTGTGAATGACGTAATCGCGTTGTTCTCCATTCTCAACATGTTAAAATATAAAAAAATTATAATTAAAAAAAAATTAACAAAAAATTATATATATATATAATATATATATATATATATATAATATATATATATATGCATATTTTGCTATAAACGTAACGTATATAAATAAATGTGTAAACAAAAAATGTTAATACATAGTTTATTATATATCCATTATTTTTTTATTTAATTATTCTGTTCGCAATGCTTCATGGGACTGTAGTTCGTTCCCTTACTAAAGCAGTTAAGTACACAGCCTTGTACCTTTTTATTTTTGTATGATTTTCCATTGCTTTTTTTTGTTGCTTCAAATCAAAGTTTGTAATGTTATGATTCACCTCATAGCTGGATGACTTGGTTCATGGCTAATAACATTTGAACAAATAATTTTTTGAAATCCCTATGGGAGAAATGAATGGAAAAAAGACTTCTGGAACCAACGCCACTGAAAGAGTGGGCACTAATGCACGAGGATTCAAATTAGAACTACAAACAGAAAGTGTTAGAAAACTACAAACATGGTGGTTGAGCAAAACCTAAGGGACTTGAGTGATTAATAATCAGTATACCTGACGAAAATATATTTATTCAACGTTATCCACATTATATTTCATCTGCAACAACATTGTGAGTTTTTATAAAGATCCGTTTGGTCATTAACTTGCATCATTATGCAAACACATAAGGCGACTTTCTTCACATGGAACACCCATGAGTGCAGATCAACATGCAAGTACATTTCTTACGATAAGATTACAATATGGTAGGACATTAAATTAAATTGAATGTGGAGGATTTGAACTGTGACAAGGTGATTGACAGGGCAGTTTAAACTGTGACAGGATGCACTTAAGTAAGCGACAGAGCTGTCTGTTAAAGATGCAATTATGACGAAGTATAGCTGCATTCACAGCATGCTGTAGTTACCGTAATTTCGAGATGACAACACGTGACGTTCTACTTGGAACTTTTCACGTCCACTGACTTGGAATTATGCATTTCTATGTCAACACTATCAATGCCTAAATTAATCTGCAGCAGTCAGGTGGTACAGGTGTCACGTGGTACAAGCAGGAGCTCCCAAAAAATTCCCAGCATACAAATTGTAACTACGAGCTCTACGAGGACATGAATCTTTACAATTTAAAATCTCATAATTACGGTAATTATGACATAGTATGAACACAAAGTGAACACTATTATTCTGCTACACAATCAAAATTATGTACTTTTTCTTAAAAAAAAAGAATACATACTTTTAGGACATAGTATAAGTAGACGAATTGGGACGCAGCATATGATTCCATCCAGTTTGAGGATATCTAACAAGTTTTATATTTTGAGCCGATTTTAGAACTCATTGTTTTGATTTGTCATGCGTTTCCTAGTAATGAGCGTCATGTTTCTGTGTGAGTTTGCAGTGTTCGGAACGACTTGAAAGTCTGGTCCTCAAGGTGCGGCCACATTGTTCTGCATTGTTCGTCGAATTTTTGTGGTCGAAATACAGTCATTTCTACAGGAATCCAGGCAACCGCGAATTTCGTGTGAGGCTGAAAGATTTCCCCACACAGATTTCACAACCTATTCAAGGTGATCCCACAGATTCGCTGCATTGACCAACAGAAAACTGCTTGGTTTGAAAGTAACTTCTATGTGAGCGGTGCTTCATACATCGCAACATTATGTATTCCAGTGCGGTGTATTCCAGCCTTAACCTGCCATTATGCCACTAATCCACTGCATTTAGCGCATTAAAAGAACCCCCCCCCCCCCCCCCAAATAACAACAAATGAGGCGTTTCCTCAATCGAATCGTTCTTCAATGCTACACCGGGGTGACACTGAGGTCTTCAGACAAGGAAAAGCCAGAATCCCTGTCCCTCATTGGCTTCTCAGACTGGGTATACCTCCTTACATCCTCATGTCCGTAGCTAGCATGGCGCTTCACCAGAGGTTTGTGGGTAAGGGTCGTGGCCAGGCCAAGGGCAGCCAGTGTAGAAGTTGCTCCAGAGCTGGTGCTGGGCTCCACAGATTTGGACACAACTACAGGCAAACTCTCAGTCTCGTAGCTCTGCTCATCATATGCATAGTTAACATTGCCACACGGAAAGCTCTGGAGTTTCGCCAAGTCCATAACAGCAGCAAGCGACCCTCCCGTAGCCCCTGTTGGACCCTTCCGAGAGGGAGGCCCTGTAGGACTGAACGTGGTCTGGGAGGATACGGCAGACGGAGGTGGGGATGTTGAGGCATTTGCATTAACTACTACTCCAGGGTCCATGTGCTCTGAGGTAGAGGACGGGGCAGATGTGGACTGGGTGTGGCACAGGGCCGTCTTCCCACGTCCAAAGCTCTCCAGGACCCAAGAACCGTAGGTGGGGTTCCAAAGGTTTTTAGTCTTGTTCTTTAGCTTCTGGCTGCTTGATGACGAACTGCTCCTGGAGCATGGCTGGTGATCTGGGACTTGAAGCCATTGTCCTGGACAGACTCCAGGAGCAGGAACCGGCTCAGCCCAACAGGGCTCCAATGTTTCTCGGTATGTGGCCACCTCCTGTGCAATATGGAGCGGCCTTTGTAGCTGCAAACAGGGTTTGAGGGCCTGTGGGGCTGCACAAGTGATGCCCGGTCGAGGGGAAGCATCCTGGGACAAAGAGTGGGCCACTAGAAGAGGGGTCATACTGCCTGATCCTTCAGGGCGGATCACAGTGCCCCCTTCTTCTTCGACAGCAGGACCGTACTCCACTGGAAGAGGGGTGTTAATGACATCTGGGTCCTGACGAATCAAAGGATGTGTGACACAAAAGTCAAAAAGGGTCAACACTATTAGTGTCACAGGCTTTCATTTATTAATATAATAATCATGATTATTATTTTATTCTGTTGACATCTCGAGTTTATAAGATTAAGAAATAAAACAACATCTACATGTAGTTTTGTGAAGAAAATATTCCTACTGTAAGTGTTTCTTAAAGTTTCTCCTTGCCCCTCTAAATAACTATTTAAAAAAAACTCTAAATATTTAATAAAAAGTTAAACTTAAACAAAAATTAGAAATGTTGGCAACTAACTGACACAAGTTTAAGTTAAAGTACTAAAATTACTAAAACAAAATAAATTAAAGCTAAATAGAAATATTAAGAAAACAAATAAACACAACAGAAGAATATAACAAAATTACTAACATTCAAACTAAAATAAAAAAAAATAAAAGCTAATATAAATTAATACATATTTTATTAAATAAATATTTTATTTTAAAGAAATACAATAATAGTTTATGAATAATGCTAAAATAACACTGGGTATAAGGCCATTTCTATTTTAAATTTATAATTATATAATTTGTCATTTATAATTATAAATGTCAATATTCTCTGTAAAACTGCTTTGAAATAATATTTACTGTAAAGGATTAAACACCAATACTTTAACTATTTAAAAGGATATTTAATTTCAAAACGTGTTTGTAATAACATCATATTTTTCTTAAACCACGTAAATGGGTCTTTATGCACAATATATAGCTTTGTTTATAAAAAAAAATACAAATATGTTAAATTCAAACTCTGTTATACCTGTGTACAGTAGTTGATCCTCTCTAAAATAGTAGTGAAGTTTGGTCTGTGTTCTGGGCAGTGTTGCCAACACTGTGTCATGATCCGATAACTAAAAGAGAACCAAATCCAAAACACTGTTGATTATAATTATTAAAACAGATAAGGCACATTTCACTAATGCTATACAGCTTCTAACAATACATTTTTCCTTTACATTTATTTAAAAGGTACACTATGTATTTCTTTTTTTTTTGTAAAAAAATTAACAAAATTGATATAATGAGTGAGTACATAATGAATCCAATTACCAAACAGTGTTTTTGTTTTATCTCGAATCACTACGGTACGCCTATAATAAGTGTTTATATTCAAACTATTTTAGACCTTGCGGGACAGCAACCGCTGAGGAGCAGCCCAGTACCTGCGTGACATACACTCACCTAAAGGATTATTAGGAACACCATTGCTTAAATCACCTTTCTTTCCCATTCTGACATTCAGTTTGGAGTTCAGGAGATTGTCTTGACCAGGACCACACCCCTAAATGCATTGAAGCAACTGCCATGTGATTGGTTGATTAGATAATTGCATTAATGAGAAATTGAACAGGTGTTCCTAATAATCCTTTAGGTGAGTGTATACATAAACAGAGAGTTGCTCTGGCTACAATGTTCTTTCTCAAGACACATGCTGTTTTTTTTTATTACGAGCTGGATGGCGCCTTGCATGGCTGACACTGCCGTCAGTGTATGAATGGGTGAATGTGAGGCAAAAATGTGAAGCACTTTGGATGTCTATGGGTCTGTTGAAAGCGCTATATAAATGCAGTCAATTTACCGTTTATTAACCGATAGAGCGCCAAAAGTTACATAGTGTACCTTTAAGTTCAGGTTAGGGCTGAGATCCATTTACAATTTGAGTAACAAATCTGGTATTGTTACTTACACAGGCCCTGGGCAGCTCTTAGGGGGATCCATACGACCTCCACCTGTTACAAACTCCAGTACTTCCTGATTGGTCTTGCAGGGATAAGGCATGTACCCAAGAGAGAAAATCTCCCACAGCAGTACCCCGAAAGACCTGCAGATGGAGACAAATTGTATGTAATGACTAATGACTACAATGTCTGGCACACACACACAGCATACATTACAAAAATACAATAGTTAATAAAGTAGAGTGTTTAAGAGTGAGTAATAATTTAATAAATACTATACATACACTGTGTATTTCTATATATTTTACCTGAATCTTGCACTAATCACTAATCACTTGCGTAAAACTATAATTATTTTTAACCATTGTTGACAAAATTACCAGGTGTCAGTCTTGCATGTAAAAATTCCCTCTAGGAAGGCTTCAGGTGGCATCCACTTCACTGGCAACATGGCACGGCCACCCTTCCTATAGTAACTCGCCCTGCAATGCAAAAATAATCCTTTGTTAAAACTCAATGCCTGTGTTCATTATTATACTCAACAGGTACTAAACTACAATAAATAAATAAATCAATAAAACGCATGCAAGATAGTGAAAGCACCTATAAATATCTCGAGCCATCCCAAAATCTCCAATTTTAGCCACTCTCTCTGGACCAGGACAGGTCAAAAGACAGTTTCGTGCTGCAATGTCCCTGAAACACAACAGACATACATACTTGACTTATCATATGCGTGCGAGACATTGAGGTCAAGGGCTGAAGTGAGTTAATGAGGTCTACATATTCACTGAATATTTCAGGGCAAAGTTCAGTCAGGTTTGGCAGTGAGAAATCACCTGTGAATGAAGTGGTTCTCTTCTAGGTAGCGACAGCCAAGTGCAATGTCTCTTGCCATATGCAGAAGCTCCAGCATACTTAGAGAAGATGGCTGGTTCTGTGGGAAGATAAGATACTAATGTTTCTGAATATATATAGGCATAACATTATGATGCAGTCAATGACACTGATTATCTCTTCATCACGCCACCTGTTAGTGGGTGGGATATATTAGGCAGCAAGTGAACATTTTGTCCTCAAAGTTGATGTGTTAGAAGCAGGAAAAATGGGCAAGCATAAGGATTTGAGCGAGTTTGACAAGGGCTTGTCATGTTGTAATGGTTAGACGACTGGGTCAGAGCATCTCCAAAACTGCAGCTCTTGTGGGGTGTTCCAGGTCTGCAGTGGTCAGTATCTATCAAAAGTGGTCCAAGGAAGGAACAGTGGTGAACCAGCGACAGGGCCATGGGCGGCCAAGGCTCATTGATGCACGTGGGGAGCGAAGGCTGGCCCGTGTGGTCCGATCAAACAGACCATGTACACTCTTTCATGGAAACGGCATTCCCTGGTGGCTGTGGCCTCTTTCAGCAGGATAATGCGCCCTGCCACAGAGCAAAAATGGTTCAGGAATGGTTTGAGGAGTTGCTTGGCCTCCAAATTCCCCAGATCTCAATCAAATCGAGCATCTTTGGGATGTGCTGAACAAACAAGTCCGATCCTCGGGAAGGCCCCACCTCGCAACTTACAGGACTTAATGGACACTGTTACTCACTGTTTGTCGCGGTGCTGTTGAATCCATATCATAAAGTCTGTTTGTAAAGCCTGTGCTGATATAAACTGAATCCATTTTCTCCGAGTGCTCTGGGCGGGCAAAGCAGAGGAAGGGGGAGGTAACATTTCCTGGTATGACGTCATAACAGGAAAATTCCAGACCGGCTCGTCTGAGCTCTCATTTTGTCAAAGGCAGAGAAAGACAGCCAGAACTCGGTTTACACCCATCAAAATTTCTAGCCACTTGGGGACCATATACAGGCTAGGGGAACTCATATTAATGTTAAAAAACCTCAAATGAAATTTTCATCCCATGGGACCTTTAAAGGATCTGCTGCTAACATCTTGGTGCCAGATACCACAGTACACCTTCAGGGGTCTAGTGGACTCCATGCCTTGACTGGGCTGTTTTGGCAGCAAAAGGGAGACCGACACAATATTAGGTCATAATGTTATGCCTGATCGGTGTATATTATATGGGTGTGCCTGACCGGTGTACTGGTTATATATATATATTAGAGCTGCAACTAACGATTATTTTTTCTGTCGACTAATCTAACGATTATTTTTTCGATTAGTCGACTAATCTAACGATTATTTTTCCAGATTAATCTTATTATTCTTTTTTACTGATTATTGTATTTCAAAGAGGGTAGTGAATTTGTATATTATTTTAACATGAAATCAATGAATGATGACAATATTAATTGTATTTCAGGAAGGGTAGTGTACATAGTATGCCATTTTATAATGAAATATATGAACAAAAGAAGCTTTTTAAACATAATATATAATGATACTATTCATCGTAAAATGTATACAGAGTAGGCCTAATTAGGAAAAGTTGTTTACTATAGTAGTTGAGTATGATTTACTTATTGATTTGTGTCAATAGTAAACGAAAATGCACTTGTATTTATCTGCAAAAGGTTCACATACAGGAGCTTTCAGCATAGTGTTAATGTATAACTAGTCGTCTATTTTGAAGATATACATGTGCATAAACAACGACTAAAGGCCCGGGTATACTTCGGCCGTCCGCGTTCGTGCACCGCCCGCATGACGTAATTTTCGTCACTCGGAGGGCTCGCGGCCGGCCGCACACCCCGTCCGCGCGCAGCCCAAATTTTCAGACCGCGCGGACGGTCCGCGTGCAACAGCGCATGCGCCAGCAGTACAGAAGAGTCCACTAGGTGGCAATACGCACTGTATTGAGCACAGTGTTCAGCCGTCGAAGAAGAGTGTGCAAAGACCGGTTTAAAAACAACACGCTTGGGGAAAAAAAGAGAGAATTTTTGATTCTTCAGTGTTTCTTCCAAACTATGTAGCAATGGTGGATGCACTACAGTTCTTCTCCGATCATGCCCAGCGAATGTCCCGTTGATGACAGGACTCAGTGCTGCCCTCCGATGTCTGGTGGAGCATAGACACTTTTTTACCGCGCATGTGTCGAACGCGATCCTCCGCGCGCATCCGTTGTGTAGTATACTTTAAAAGACGCGCGGACAGGGCTGCGCGCGTGACGCGTCCGGGCGCGGTAAAGGCCCGGGTATACTTCACTTACCGCGCCCGGACGCGTCACGCGCGCAGCCCTGTCCGCGCATCTTTCAAAGTATACTACACACAACGGATGCGCGCGGATGATCGCGTTCGACACATGCGCAGTAAAAAAATGTCTATGCTCTACCAGACATCGGAGGGCAGCACTGAGTCCTGTCATCAACGGAACATTCGCTGGGCATGATCGGAGAATTGTAGTGCATCCACCATTGCAACATAGTTTGGAAGAAACACTGAAGAATCAAAAATTCTCTCTTTTTTTCAAGTGTGTTGTTTTTAAACCGGTCTTTGCACACTCTTCTTCGACGGCTGAACACTGTGCTCAATACTGTGCGTATTGCCACCTAGTGGACTCTTCTGTACTGCTGGCGCATGCGCTGTTGCACGCGGACCGTCCGCGCGGTCTGAAAGTTTGGGCTGCGCGCGGACGGGGTGTGCGGCCGGCCGCGAGCCCTCCGAGTGACGAAAATTACATCATGCGGGCGGTGCACGAACGCGGACGGCCGAAGTATACCCGGGCCTTAAGTGAAGTATACCCGGGCCTTAAAGCTGGCAGAAATTTTTGCCCAAACTTCAAAGACACATTTAAATGATTAAAGCTAGAGGCATATCTTAACTTTAATGTTACTTTAATCATGTAAACTACCTATATACAACAAGTTATTATACATATGTGTTTGGGACAGAGCGGAACCAGGTCGCATTTACAGCAGATATATGCAGCCCATAATAAATAAAAGCACGAGACGTACTGGGGTCGGAGAAGAACCCAGGAAAATGTGACCGTCTGTTGCAATACACGCGCCACGGTTAAGGCCCGGGTATACTTCACTTACTGCGCCCGGACGCGTCACGCGCGCAGCCCTGTCCGCGCCTCTTTTAAAGTATACTACACAACGGATGCGCGCGGAGGATCGCGTTCGACACATGCGCGGTAAAAAAGTGTCTATGCTCCACCAGCTGTGCGAGAGAACACTGGCAGCAGGGTTGCCAGATTTACACAACAAAACCCCACCCATTCGTTACTCAAAACTAGCCCAAAACAAGCCCAATCGCGTTTCGGGGAGGTTCTCTGGTAAACATCCCGTTCGGGGGGTTAAATATGTGTGTTTTTTTGCTTCAACCCGCGGACATGAGACACAGCCCGCGGCAACAGTGTAGAAGTAGCCCAATTCCGCGGAAAAAAACGGACTTGGCAACACTGACTGCAGTGTGAAAGCTCCCGCTCTCCACGCGCACAGCTTCTGCTCTGCCACCGCGTGCAGTGTGAAACCGGCGTTTACAGAGCGAACAAAGCACAGTTTTATTCGGCTTCTGTTTAAAGTAGTCCCACACTTTTGAATGTCGCGGTCTGGCTTTATATGATAAATGATCATTTTCACTATGCCCGGGAGCAAAAGCTGCCATTATTCTAGATCTTCTGTTCCATTCTAGAACGTAAATAATGTGCCGCCGACGCGTCAACGCATTTCACGCACGTCGTTGCAGCCATATATATATACAATGCATACAGGTGCATCTCAATAAATTAGAATGTTGTGGAAAAGTTCATTTATTTCAGTAATTCAACTTAAAAGTTGAAACTAATATATTATATCGACTCATTACATGCAAAGAGAGATATTTCAAGCCTTTATTTGTTATAATTTGTTATAATATAATTTTCATAATCTTACAGCTTATGAAAACCCCAAATTCAAAATCTCAGAAAATTAGAATTTTCTACTAGCTGATGAACAGTGGTCTTTCGAATCGGCTTTGGCCGCGACTCTGGAAGACTTGGAGTTAAGCTTTTTTTTTGAGAAAAGAACAAAGAACGGCACTGAAGTCATTCTTAAGAAAGGAAGATGTGTTCTGAGTTTTGCCGACCGGATATTGCAAAACTTTAATCTATCAACTAGCTCTGCTTCACCTTCTTCGTTGCTCTGGTTGGTTGTAGCGCTATCCTATTGCGTGCAGAGGAAATTTGAAAGACAACCGTTTATCCCGCCCCTAGGATTGAGCCCTGACAATGGTGAGTTCCCAGACCCAACATCTTGATGTGGGTCTGGCTTGACAGGCTACAAACCCACGTCGTAAAAGCAAAATGTGTGCTAAAATGAGAAACAAAGGTGAGTATAATGTATATACACACACAAAAACACACAAACACTCACAGTTCTGGGTCGGTTTAGTCTCAAGAAGCTCTTCATGTCTCCTCCTGTCATGAGCTCCAGCAGTATGAAACGAGGCAGGATTTGCAGACTGACTCCGATACAGCGCACAATGTTCTGATGGCTGAACTTACTGCAGACGCAAAAGGGTGAAGAAAGGGTGAAGCTCGACTTTCACACAATGCAACAATAGTCCATAAGAGTTTCATAATAAGGTTATTGCAAATGATGTCTGTGCATATTTTATTGTGATTCAGTTATTGCAAAATGTAAAATATTTTGTTTATACTGGTTTATGAATAATATTAAAGGGGTGGTAAAACACATTGTTTTGAAGGCTTGATTGTGTTTGTGGGATGCACTGTAACGTGTGTTCATGCTTCGTTTTAAAAAAAAAAAATCATTATTTTTCATATATTTGACATTTATTCTACACTGCTCTGTCCCTCCTTGTAAAACGGTCTGATGCTTTCCGGGTTGTATGAAGCCAGTCCCTCAAAAATACGCAATGGGCTCAGATTGGTTAGCTGGCCCAGTGTGTTGTGATTCGCTAACCGCAGTGTACGTTTGTCGGAAACGTCTCGCCCCTTACCGGTAGACTGTGCTTTGGTCAGTATTAGAAACGATGGCGTCAATAAAACCACACCAATCTGAGCCCGAATCAGACCCAGAACATTTTAGTGAAGATGATCGAGCAGAACCTGTTCAGTCCTAATGAGTAAAGACTGCGGATCTATAATGATCGCTACTGAATGGCACTGTTACTTTTGTATTTTTAGAACGATTATAGCCAAATATCTGTCGCAAGAACTATTAACCCAAAACACTAAACACTGGCTTTACTATAGTAGCCAAATCACACACAGAACCATGTTTAGCATGCCTGTAGATAAATAATACATAAAAGCTCTAATCAAAGAATCATTTACACTAATGCCAAGTTCGCTGTTGAGATTTTAACGTTAGTGTTTGTAACGATAGGTGTTCGTCGGATAACGTTAAGTATGAATAAGCATTTAACAGACTGGTTTGCAGAACAGTGTTGTCATCTGTTTACTTCCTTGCTACAACCTATTACAGGAAAACACATCGATGAAAAATAAATCAGACTTACAGGTTGTGGCCCGTAAACAGCTTCTGTTTGTAAATCCAGCTTTCAGGTCAAGCCGTTGTGCATATCCTGTATTGAACTCGCGAACATTGTGAAAGTTTTCCTCCGTGAAATGTGCTGCGGGAGGGAGCCCCGCGCGCGTCGTGCATTCACACACTGGCCGCGTTTGTCTCACGCAGCTGACGTTGTGCAAATCCGGTGTTGAACTCGCGAACATTGTGAAAGTTTCCCTCCGTGAGATGTGCTGCGGGAGCCCCGCACGTGCCTGTTCCCTTCTGTCTCATACACACGTGCATATAACATGTTGTATGTTAAACGCTCTGCAACGCACCCCTGTCCCTATGAAGGCTGAACAAAGCAAGTACCCCAGACCTGCAATCCGGATGAATATAACAGCGTTTCCTCGGCATCGCGGCAACAACACTCCAGCCTAACTATACCACAACAGCGCCGCGATACAAAATGGCGCCCCCGACCCCCCTATTTAATATTCTCGGAGGAGGGGTTTATGTAAATATTGAGCCTGGTGATGTCACCAACCCTGGAGGAATGTGTGTAGTCGCCTACTGGCCGTTTGCTGTAGTTCTTAGAAATGGATTTCTTTAAAAGCAAATATCTCCCTTTGCTTTAAACTTTGAACGTTGTAACTTTGCAGATGTTGTTTATGCTAAAGCAGCAACATTACACGCTAGCTAAAGTTAGAATAGTGAAATCGTGGTTTACCACCCCTTTAAGCACTTTGAAGACTATTCATATTATTATAAAGCACCTTGAAATGAAGGGTAACATATGTCTGAGTCAAAGCCAAATGAAAAATCGAAATATCCGCTGTTATGGAATCACTGATCTAGCCCATGCAAATGAAGTATGAAGGATATGATGTTGATTATTACAATACAGTTTGCTCAGAAGACTGAATCACTGAAAAACATTGGTTGCCAGACTAAAGACAATGCCATACGCTCAAAAACAAACAACAACTGTGAACCTGCTAATCGTAAGAAACGTTTTAAAAAAAAAAGAGAAAGATCTCATAGCCTAAAGTGAGTTTGACTGAGAGCAGAGGATTGGAATGAAAATCTCTGATCCATCATTTTCTGTCTGTCACACACATGTGCTGTCCTAGCAATGCTGTGTGTGTGCGTGTGTGTGTTACAGTCAAGCATACCTCATAATCAAAGCCTCCATTAGGAAATCCATCTCATCCTGCTCAGAACAGATTTCTGGAAGAGTCTGTAAGAAGGATGAAGAGAGAGAAAACACAGAATCAATTAAGATAAACCAGAAACCACTTTCAAAGGCAAAGGCAGATCTGGGAACACTCACCTTTATAGCAACCTGCATGGCTGTGTTTTCTCCATTCATACCCAAAACCTGTCCTTCATACACTTCCCCAAAAGCACCGTGTCCCAACGCCCTATAGTCA
Source organism: Gobio gobio (assembly GCF_949357685.1). Classification (NCBI taxonomy): domain Eukaryota; kingdom Metazoa; phylum Chordata; class Actinopteri; order Cypriniformes; family Gobionidae; genus Gobio; species Gobio gobio. The sequence goes on from NC_137106.1 coordinate 17,588,724, forward strand.
AAGATTCCAGACAGATATTACTCACATGTGTAAATATGGAATACATTTCCAGTACATTTAATCAAAGAATTTTAAAGGAATATTATGGATTGAATATGATTGTTCCATACTGCAGACTTTTAGTCCAAGTGCAAAACTGTCAGCACATTTTGTGTTTTTTTATGTACACCAGTCAACATTATTTTTTGCTATTATACATGTCAGATATGCTTTCAACAGAACTCAACTTGTATTTAACAATACTATTTTAACCAATGCAACATGTGGCTAGTTGCATAAACAGCCGCTATGTCTCTTACTAAAGCTGGAGCCACACTAAAAGATTTTTAAAATCTTATAAGATTTTCAAAATGTGAGAGACCACAAACATGACGATAAGAAATCATAGATTTAACCATTTTGTTCCTCTAGTGTGTGGAGTGCCGCGATGTGATCAGGAAAGCACACCACACACTAACAGATTCCGTTCACAAACAATCTCACAAAATCAACATGTTGAAAATTCTTCCGAGCAGATTCAGTCACTCTTAACACACCACACACCTCACACCACAGGAAAATAAAATAAAATAATCTGAAGAACCATTAAGATAATCGGATTTTACTTAGTATTGTTGGAAGGGGAGAAATCTGCCCAAAATTATCCCCTAATTATCTTTTAGTGTGTACCCAGCATAACTAGTCTGACTAACTAGCAGTTAGCCAAGGGGTAATCAGTCTTACTTTTCCCAGTTCAAATTAGACAAATCTACGTTTTTATGTAACTTACTTAAAAAGTTATGAACAGTCTTAAAGAAAGAAATTAGATGACTAATTTATAAGACTAGTCTTAGCAGTTTATGCAACCGACCGTGTTATATTTTACATTTTTGCACAAATTTTGGCTGGAATGTGTGTCATTTTGTAGAATGGATGCAAATGTGATAAAACATGTTAAATGGAGTTGAGAGCAATACATTCTTCTTGGTGTTTGAATATAAACAAGTAGGCCGAACTATTTAAAAAACAAACAGGAGCAGATTCTGTGCTCTGTGCCTGGTAGTTTCCAGATACCAGCCTTGAGCTTGAGCCACCTTAACCTTCTTAAAGGGAGAGTTCACCCAAAAATGAAAATGATCCCATGATTCACTCACCCTCAAGCCATCCTAGGTGTGTATGACATTCTTCTTTCAGACGAATACGATCAGCGTTATATAAAAAAAATGTCCAGACTAATCCAAGCATTATAATGGCAGTGAATGGCAGCCCAAAATTTGAAGCCCAAGAAAGCGCATCCATCCATTATAAAAGTAATCCACACAGCTCCGGGGATTTAATAAAGGCCTTCTGAAGCAAAGTGATGCTTTTTGTATGAAAAATATCCATATTTAACATATCTAGCTTCCGCCAGACCGCCTTCCATATTTAACTTACGAAGAAAATGTAACGCCTCTCGCAGTTCAAAACGCTTAAGCTACGCCCGACGCCATTTAAGTTTTTTTTTCTTAGGTTGAATGTGGAAAGCGGTCTGGTGGAAGCTATATATTTTACTTTAAAATGTGTTAAATATGGATATCTTTCGAACACAAACACATCTCTTCGCTTCAGAGGACCCCGCGCCTCCTCAAAAGCAGAAATTTGAAAAATAGTCCTGCACGCCCTCCTTCCTATAATGGCAGTGGATAGCGATCAGGAAGTACAAAAGTATCACGCAATGATACAGTGAGACGCGCGCCATATATAATAAGTGTTCAGGAGGCATACTATAAGGTTTTTTCGATAAATAAGCCTTTTAGCCTGGTCGCTATTCACTGCCATTATAGGAAGGAGTACGTGTAGGACTGTTTTTAACATTTCTACTTTTGAGGTCCGAAAGATCTAAGAAGATAGAAGGACATAGGGCACTGGAACAACAGCAGGGTGAGTAAAAGACGGCTTTATTCTAAGAAGATAGAAGGACATAGGGCACTGGAACAACAGCAGGGTGAGTAAAAGACGGCTTTATTTTCATTTCAGGGTGAACTATCCCTTTAATCTAGGTTCATGTTAACTTCCACATGTACCATTATATATTTTTACTTGATTCATATAAATGATAAATTAATATAAATATATATTATATTATAATTATAATATTATTTAACATTGAACAATAGTATATTTATAAATTAACTAATAAAAGCTGAAAAGTTGAATTTTAAAATATATTAAAATAAAAAAGTTAAATTTGTAATGTTTCACAACCGTATTATTTTTTTACTGTATATTTGATCATATAAATGCGGCCTTGGAGAGCATAAGAGACTTCTTTTAAAAACATAAAAAAAATCTTACAGACCCCACACATTTGAATGGTACTGTATATCTGCACAGTATAGATACCTGAGGAGGGTGATGTTCTTCCGTGGCACCTCCTTAAGCTCACTCAGTGAGGCCGCCTTGCCAGCAAAGCAGTAGTTGGGGTTGTAGTCAGTCATTATGGTGGACGAGCGAATTTTGCTAAGCTTGTACTCTGGGCTCTGCAGACGAATTCTGACCGCATGCAGGTGGTTCTTCTTACGATAATAGACTGCAAAGAGAAAAACACACAAGGAATCAGCAAAAGTGATCATGCTTTTAAGTTCTCTTTAGGAGTAAATCCACCTGCTTAATTTGCATAATTATTGGTCTCAGAGTACGATGTGGATAAGATGAAAGTGATGCATCCTAAAAGTGTCTTTCAAAAGCTTTCAGCATGATGGTAATTTTCTCAGAGAAACAACCATGTGCACTTATTTCTCCCCGTGGAATTCTATCAAGATGACAAAATTGTGCATTTTAAAGCCCCTCAGGTGAGGGTTGAAGCTCTGGGCCTGTCAGCAAGCGATCGGGCAGGGTGGACTCACCCTCAGTGGAGGCTGCCCATGTCCCCGATGCAGGTTGGTAGTCTGCTGGGGAGGGCGCTGCGTGGAGGTGAGAGGTCCCCTTTTGCCGTCGGGCTGCTGGCGCAGTGGCGCGAAGCGAAGCCGGCAGGAAGTTGACCAGGTATTAGGGGTGCGAGAGGGAAAGCCCGAGCAAAGACTACCAACCTGCATGGGGAGATCTCAGGGGAAGACACACAATTAGCATCCAGTGGAGCTCTGCTAACTAAGGACCCAGAGATCGTGCTCTGCTGTTTATATTTAAGTTTTGTGTTTTGTGTGCACGGAAAATGCCAAAAATGAAGTATCGTGTGCAAAATATACCTTTCCCCCAAAAAACATGCTTCAAATGTCTTTAGAGGTGAGTTTCACTTCTCTTTAATAATGTGTGTTATGACAAGTCTTTATTTATCTTACAAATACATATAAAACACGTCATGGCAGAGCATTGTACAGTTAGTGCACAAGTCAAACAGACAATATGTTTTTAAATCAAACATTAGGAGGACTTGATATTAAGCATAGTTATTAAAAAAATAAAGTATTTATGATGATGATAGTCCATCGCATATACATAAAGTTAGAACACTGTGACAGACTGTTGGTTTAAGGCATATCTCAATCACATTTAAAGTGTTCGGGAAATTGAGTTCACCAGACATTAAGTAGTGATTTCTAGGAATGCATATTTATTTATTTATTTATTCACATAAAAGTGATAATTTCTTCCTATTCAAACAATATAGCCTACGGTTTATATGCCAAGTTTCTGCCCATTATAATGTTTTAATGCCTGGTTTTCATTTAAGCATATACATTTTTTAATTGTAACAATACTGATATATAATATCAGCTATTATATATGTTATCATATCTGTTTATAGCCAATAACATATTCTGAGTGATTATATGTAATCAAGTAATTATCAATATAATCATCAAGATCTATTGGTGCATCCCAACTTCCCATGTCATTGCTTTTTACTTTTTATATAAATTAATCTAGAAGGACTTTGACCATTTTTTTTTCAGTATTATTTATAATACCATCAGTATTATAAATTTGAACCAATATAATTCCACAAGATGCTCACATTTATAGGGACAGTTCATTTTGGCACCCTCAATATTCCCTCACTGTCCTGTACTGAAAAATAAACCTTTTTTTAAAAGTCCTCATGAAATCAAAATCGATCTTATTTAATTTGTTAGCACACATTACAGGTCTTAGGGTGAACAATTCATCCGTGCAAGTTAATGCACTGAAAGAAATTGTTTGCCATGGTAATCTTTAATCGTAAATCTGAAAAGTGACTTCCGGTCTGGAATGGCGCTCCCTTTCCGATGACGGCAGTTTGACGGCTTGGGTTTGAAAATCCTTAAATCACTCCCCTCCAACCGTTAATCTGCTATGAGCACGAGATGGAGAGGAGGAGCGCTGAAGTAAAACCCTGCCCTATATTCAATATTCCGTTTCACTTGGAACTACGTCACAGCACTGAAATAACATCAGTTGCAACTTCTGGTTCACTGGGACTTTAAGCATAAAATGTTGTTGCAAGTACAAAAAACACACAAGTTAAATAGCAGCAATTGTAATTAAGATACTGGTCAGCACGCATTTACAGAAAAGCCCATCAGTGAGACTACAGTTAGTTTTGACTATAATTTGACTTAATTGTTTATTTACATTCATTAATATCAAAGTCCATGTTTTAAGGTTAATAGCAGTCCCTGTCTTAGTTCCCTACTCATTCCTTTAAGGGTAATTGTGCAACACTACATATAGTAGTTAGATAAAAAACAAGCAAGCAATTTGTACAAATTTTTAAAAAAGCTCAAAAGCCAAGATAACACAACCTGATTTTTTTTCCATTCATTGTGAAATTGAGTGAGTGTGAAATTAACTAAACAGCAAGAGCAACAGACAGAATGATGAGAAATAAGTGAATATATGTGGATATTGCCACAGATCTAACTGGCAGTTAGCTTTTTTTTTTCTTTGCATGGCTTAAAGCTTCTGCAATACACATGAATGTATTTGATAGTGTTTTATAAAGGGGGTGAATATTCACGTCATTCATATTATCCCGTGTACACTACGGCTCAAAAGTTTGGGGTCTGTAAGATTTTGTAATGTTTTTGAAAGGAGACTACTTTCACTACTTATCACTACTTATGCTTACAAAGGCTGCATCACTGAATACAGTAAAACACATTTTATATATATATATATATATTTGTTTCATTTGTAATTTATTCATGTGATGGCAAAGCTGAATTTTCAGCATCATTACTCCAGTCTTCAGTGTCATATACTGTAATCCTTCATAAATGTCTTACTATTATAACAGTTGTGCTGTTATACATGTCTTTACTGATGATTTTGATAAATGTAATGCCTCCTTGCTGAATAAAAGTATTAATTCTGAAAAATCTTACTGAAGCCAAACTTTTGAACAGTAGTGTATGTCACTTGTCATTATATTATTTGCGCCCTTTCCCACAGTATTAAAGTGCTATATTAAATTTGGCCACATAATTGTCAAATTTTTTTTTTCATGTCACAGTTTTGTTCATGTTACATTTTTTAAGCTGTTAAAACCCTTTTCTTTAAAGGATTTTTAATGATGAAACACTAATGCCCAGTGGCTCCAACAATTTAGGCTTTTTTGTACTTGCAAAATAATTATAGCGTAAAAAAATATATAAAAAAAAATAAGTCACTAACCTTGTTTATATATATGTATAATTTCCGCTTCCTTTCCTGTTATTATTGCTTCTACCAGGTCTAAAAGCACTGATGTTGCACTTGCCTGAATGTTCTCTTCTGGGAATTGCAATTTTACGCTAAATCTGACCTGCAACGTCACAAGGACCTAAACAAAGCATATCAGAGACGATGGAATGTTGATGGCACAGAGTTTACGCAGAACTGGAAGAATCTCTTACTGAGCATGAGGCTGGCACAGGTGAGAACGACACCCGTAACTACTGTGGACGCGATCACCGCCAGGATAAATATCAGGGATGGGGGTCCCTCTGCCAGGGAGCCCAATGGAACAACTGGAGGATGACATCATGAGTGATGAATTAGAAATATTTCAAACAAAGGCATTTATAGAGAACGTTTTAAGGGCAAATAGACACAGGCTGTTTAGGTACCTATGCAGGTGACATTGTCTGGTGCAAGAACTTGGTCGCCGTCACACATGCAGAGGATGAGTCTGGTATCTTCATTACGCTTACAGCTCTGGGTCTGACAGTGGCTACAATTCAGATACACCTCGATCTCAGCTTCCCCGTGACTCTCCATGGCTAGAACACATAAAATACATCAATACTACACAGTAACTGTGCAAAACCTTCAGTCTAGGGAGCCTTCTTGTCATTATTCTAGGGTAAAACAAGCAAGATAACTATTCGTAACCTTAGTTTAAGCAGCATTATGGCTGCCCACTGCTCTGGGTGTGTGTTCACGGTGTGTGTGTGTTCACGACTGTGTGTGTGCACTTGGATGGGTTAAATGCAGAGCACAAATTCCAAGTATGGGTCACCATACTTGGCCACACGTCACTTCACTTAAAATTAGTTTAAAGCCTCCATGAAATATATATTTTTATTTAGTTCATGTGTATGTGCTATGATACTACCTATATGATAACATACTAAAATACTGTATATTAAATAAAGTTGACAAAATAAACCAGGCATGGCATGTAACCAGGCATGGCATTTAGCCAGGCATGTAAAATTGTATGTAAATTGTAATATAAAATATTATTTCCCATTCTCTGTATTAAAATACAGTTCGCAATAAAAGATTTGGTAATACTTTATAATAGAATGAACAAAAATGATGATCACATTATATAATGCTAAACAAATTATTAGTAAATTAACTAGCAACTAATTGCCTTGATATTTTGTGTAGTTTGTAATATAGCTGTTTGTGAATATAAAAAGGTACACAAAGTTTTAAAGATCAAAGTTATTATCTCCAAAAAGAAAGAATTGATTCTGAACTGCCTGAAACGAGCTGTCAGTAATACCATTTTACTTCCTGCTTAAACCTAAATTTGTAACAAATATACATAATGCCAGCCTATAGAATTCATTAGCTGCCCACAAACAATGACATCATCGGGTGAATGTGATTTCACCCTTTACAACATGTTTCATGAATCAACATCTTTGTTGATCCTGGAACAAACCAGATCAGATTTGAGGGACAAGTTCACAGTTTATGTTTACAACAAGTATTAGATGCTTCTATATTCTACATGCTTCTATTATTTCACTCTGATTTTAGGGATAGGGTTAGGACTAGGTTTTTGGACAGACATTTTGTTCCAGGGTCAACATCATATGTTGATCCAGAAACATGTCTTACTTGGCAAAATCACGGTGACCGACACCATCATTACTGTTCATATCAATGTGTATACAAGTTCTGAGGAATTCTCTGGACCTGAAATTCAGATATGGTAATTGCCGATTCATTTCCGACGGAAGCTATAAGCGGTAGACCAATCACAACAACCCTTGATAAAACCATTTTAGACACTGTGAGAAAAGAGGTGATGCTGTAATGTATGGTAAGAGAAAATTAAAGTGCTTTTTGACCTAGGACCCTTCAAAAAGCATAATAGGGGCAGTTTAATATATTTTTATTTACTAATATTTAAGCACAATTTGTTAATGACTTAATAATGAAAGTTATCATGAAGTATTACCAAAAATCTGTGCTTGGCCTCACAAGCGATAGTCAGTCTAAATTCTGGCCCTTTAACTCCAAACACACTCGCAGTAATAAACGGTGGCGCCAACTTTAATAAGTCACACAAAGTCTTCTATTATTTACCACGAGTTACATTTTCTCAATTTCACGTTTATTATTGAATCAGTGTCTACGTGTGTGTGTGCGGCCTGTTTTCTCAGTACAGCCAACTTCTATGAGAAAAACAATCTAGTTTTACTAGTGTACTGTACAAAAAATGTAGACCTTCTCAAAATCTGATTCTGTGACTGTTTCTAGACTTTTGTAATACATTTTTTTTTATTAAAAACTAAGGGTTTATAAACTTTTATGATCTTATTTTTAAGACGCTATCATTTTTTATTTAAGATGTTATCTCGCTCTTAAAAATGCTAAATGTCTTACAGATGTAAGGGGTATGTAAACTTAATAGCACAACTGTACATCATTACAGACAATCTAGAGATTAAGGCCTGACCTGCCAGAGGTTGTAGAAATATATTTCCCATGGGGTGAATAAAAGAGACACCATGTTGTCCATCTGCTGTGATGCCATCAAAAAGGGGAGCATCACCACCTGGGCAAAAGGGACATCAAAAATAAAAATTCATTAATTACATTAGCCAATCCACTTCCTCAAAAAAGACTTTTGGGTTTTATTGGGCTGCAAATGCACGCGTGACGTTTTTACAATTGCTGTATAATAATCTTCTTTTTAAAAGAAACATCTGCCTCACAAACCAAATAATTCTTAGCAATAACTCACAACAGAACTTTGTTTCACAGTATATGTTTCAGAAGAATAAAAATTTATCTCAACAATGATTATATAACTTTACAGAACATCTGAACTAGGATCTAAACATACATACAGAGTGTAGTATAAGGGATAGAGTTTAAAATCAATAAAATACTATAATACAATATTGTCACCATTCTGTTTAGTTTTGTTCGCGGACTTTCAGTTTGTTTTCATGTTATGTTTCTTTGTTCAGTTTCCTGACACTCGTCTGTCTCCCTGGTCATTATGAGTTCATTTAGTTCAACTGTGTCTGTTTAATAATCTCGTTTGTGGTCACCATTTTAGTTGTTCCTTCTTCAGCCCTCCTTGTCTGGTCACCGTTATGTTTAGATGTGTTGTGCAGTTGCCTGTCTCACTGCCTTGAGATTGTTTGTGATTAAACTACGTTTTGAACTTGATTCATCTGTATTCGTCTTTCTACCTGCACGCACCCGTGACAAATATCAAGCAATCTGTATCATATAATAAATGTATATAACACAATTTTATATCATTTTTAAAATGATGCACACTACCATTCACAATTTAGCAAGGATGCATTAAATTGGCCAAAAGTGACAGTAAAGTAATTTATAATGGTACAATGTAAATGTATTATTTCAAATAAATATATTAAAAACAGAAAGTTACTTTAAATTGTAATAATATTTCACATTATTACTGTATTTAGTGTATTTTTGAACAAATAAATGCTGTCTTTTTGAGCCTAAGAGACTTGATTCAAAAACAATTTTGAAAAGTAGTGTGTAAAAATTATTTGAAATGAAAACAACAAAAGGCTGATAGCTTGCTGTGGCCTTAGCCAGAAAAGAGTAACTCCAGGGTTGAATTACATCATTTTGTTTGTATGGTTGTGAGTGCAATTGCAAGTGTTTTTAATCTAACATTCACCTCTGTATCCTCCACCACCCCCTCCAGCGGTGCAAGCACCCCCTCCTCCCCCAAACCCCCCAAATGTAGCCCATTTCAGCGCTGACAGAGCCTCAGGACAGGATGAGCCTCCTTGACCCCCTTCAACAAGAGATTTCCCTGCCCAGGGAAGCGAGGATGAGTCGCTCCATCCACCTCCTCCACCTAAATACACACACAGAGACAAACACACACACACACTATAGAACTGCTTGTTTATTCAGTGCGACGCATGTTAGTCAAAAGATGTTCCACAGAGAAGTATGCAGATACTGTTATTCATTGTCTGCTCTTTTACTTTGTTTGCAAATAAATGTCTATAAAGTGAGAGCCCAGAACTGCTTTCATAAGACAATTCACTGACATCCGTCATAACTTATAGGATTGCCACAAGATAATGTGATCCCGATGGCTAAACTGAAACAGCAGTATCGTATTGTTGAGGGGAAAAAAGATGGTTAGTAGCTAATGGAATAAAAGAGCCCATAAAACATTCATAAATGTGGGATTAGCTGGAAATTGCTGGAATAATACTTGCCCTTCATCCAAATCTAAACCACAGAGTAATTGTTAGCATTCAAAGAAAGAAGCAATTTTAATATAAAATCACAGTAAATAAGCAGTTGCTGAAAGAAGCCACTGACCTTAATGCTGAACATATGGACAAAATATTGGGACATACCTCTCTATTCCTGAATTCAGGGGTTTCAATCAGACTCTATTTCCACAGGTGTATAAAGTCAACCACCTAGCTATACATTTACAAATATTTGTGTGTGGTAATTTCATCCCTGCTATTGAAAGTTAAAGAGTTTAGGAACAGCAGCAAATCAGCCACAAAGCAGTAGACCATGATCAGCTAATTCCATAGTTGAAGAGTTCCTAACCTCCACTGGCATTAATATCAGCACAAATTACAGGAACTTCATGGAATGGGCAGATGCATGCAAGCCTCACATCACCAAGTACAATGCCACGCATCAGATTGAGTGATGTAAAGCACACCGCCACTAGACTATGGAGCAGTGGAAATGTGACAAATCACATTTCTCTGTTTGGCAGTCTGATGGGCTAGTCTGGGTTTGGCGGATGCCAAATTTAATGAGTTTGGTGTGAAAGAACTTGACTGGCCCACACAGAGCCCTTACCTCAACCCCATCTACAGTAGGTATAATAAAGAATCACCCCCTTTAAAATAATATATTTTTTTACTTTGCAGCCAGAAATGAAGACAGACACAGTTTGTTTTATTCAGCTGTATTTACTCAGTGCAACTTATAACATCCAAGTGAAAGATATAACATCAACATGTCAGAAAAAAAACAGTTGGAAAAATAATCAGCCACCTCCTAAAAATGACTTTTAAACCTAATTAGGAGTAGCTTATCATTTTCTCAGTAGCACAAATCCATTTGACTTTCAACTGTGATCAGCAGTGGTCATTTTGATTGGCTCAGCATGAAAACAGCTATTCCTGGAGCATTTCAGTCCTTGGTTGATACAGTTTACGTGCAGGCAATGAGCTCAGAGACGAGGATAGCCAGGAGAACAGGAACTTTTAATATAAAACTCAAGAACACAACGGACACGTACAACATAAACGAGAACCGACAAACACTGAGGGCAAACTGAGGGTTTAAATATACAGAGCAAATGAGGATAACGAGGTGCAGGTGGTGGACAAGGCACAGGTGACAGACATGACTAATTAACCAAACAGAGTAATAGAAACTTAATCAAAACACACAAGACAGGACATACATGTAACATATCGCCCCCTCCCGGAAAGACACATCCTCGCGCCGTAGAGATGAGACAAGGAGGAAGAGGGCATGGCCGAGACAGGCTGAGTGAAGGTGTAGGAGCCACGGGCTTCAGACATCCAGGTATCATCCCAGCGGGTCCGAAGGGTAGCCGTGCCACTGAGAGGAGGCTGAGGTGAAGCTGAGGGACTGATGGGAGGTAGCGATGACTGGATTGTAGGAGTGGCTGCGGGCTGAAGAGGAGACTGACGAACACAGACAGGAATTTGGTCAATGATGGCAGTCTGTAGAGGTGGTGGGAGAGGGAGGCTGGGTGGGGTTAACAAGACTGAAGAAGATTCTGACGAGATGAGGGGGCACAGGAAATCGGTCTCTCCACACAAACTGTCCAAAATGTCCATAATGTCCAAGCAGTACTCACTCTCAGGGTGGGCAGGGCTCGCTACCATTCCCTCGAACTCCCTCGGCGATGGAAGGGTCAGTCGGCTCACCCACCTGGTCAGACGGGTTCCCCTCAGGCTTGGGTGAGATGTCTGGCTCAATCGCTCCTTCTGGTGTGGGCTCTGACATCACGCCCGAGGTCTTCTCTCCGTCTGCGGTGGGCACATCCTGCCATTCCTCGCAGAGAGTTGGTACTGGGCTGGGTCCTGGATCGGGAGTGAGGCTGGCAGCATCAACGACGGTGAACGGTGAGTTGCAGGATGCCAGCACCCACTCCACATATGTAGAAAAGCTCCCTCCAGGAACCTCCCCGGACAACTGTGCACGTGTGGCGGCGTTGAGTCCGACATGCAGGAACGAGCACAGGCAATAATCCAGGAAGGTGGTCTGATGGGCAAGATCCAAAAATTCTTCTAAATGTCTCTCGAGGGAGCTTTCTCCCTGCTCAAGGAACATGAGTCTGACCGCTGAAGGGCCATGGTGCACGCAGGGGTGAAAACGGAAAACAAAACACTGAACACGAAAACAGAAAAGAAGCGCCTACAAACACGTCACTATACGTTGTTTTCTTTTCGGTAAACTTAATCAAAACACACAAGACATAAATGTAACATTGGTAGTGCAACTGAAGAAAACAATCAATTATGGGAGGCAAGGCATTGTCAAAAGATCTCCGGGATAAAGTTGTGGACAGGCACAAGTCAGGAGGCCACATGCAGTCACGACTGAGCTTTGCCAAAACGCACATTGAAGATTCTGAGGCCACATGGAAAAAGGTGTTATGGTCAGATGAGACTAAAATTGAATTATTTGGCTTCAACGCCAAACGATATGTCTGGCGGAAATCCAATACAGCTCACCATCCAAATAACACCATTCCTACAGTAAAGCATGGGGATGGTAATATCATGTTATGGGGTTGTTTCTCTGCAGCAGGGACTGGAGCATTTGTCAGGATAGAAGGAAAAATGGATGGGGCAAAATACCATCAAATTCTTGAGGAAAATCTCCTGCCCTCTGCCAGAAAGTTGTCAATGGGAAGAAGGTTTACCTTCCAACATGACAATGACCCAAAGCACACAGCAAAACTGACCACACAGTGGTTAAAGGAGAAAAAGGTGAATGTCCTTGAATGGCCTAGTCAGAGCCCAGACTTAAACCCCATTGGAAATCTGTGGAATGACTTAAATGCTGCAGTCCACAAACGGTCACCATTAAATTGAACTGAACTTGAGCAGTTCTGCAAAGAAGAGTGGTCAAATATTGCAAAGTCTAGATATGCAAAGTTAGCAGAGACATATCCTAACAGACTAAAGGCAGTAAATAAAGCAAAAGGTGGTTCAACACAATACTGACACAAGGGGGTTATCCTTTTTCAAACTCAGTGATTCTGTTTTAAAATTTTTGGTGTTACTTCTTTCACGTGGATGTTATATCTTTCACAAAGTAAATACGGCTGGATGAAAAAAAAAAAAACGATGTCTGTCTTCATTTCAGGCTGCAAAGCAACAAAATGTGATTATTTTAAAGTGGGGTGATTTTTTCTCTACCCACTGTAACACTTGAACTAGAACAGAGATTGCAATCCAGGCTTCTCGTCCAACATTAGTGCCCGACCTCACAAATGCTCTACTGGATGAATGGGTAAAAATTCCCATAGAAACACTCCAAAATCTTGTGGAAAGCCTTCCCAGGCGAGTGAAAGCTGTTATACTGTAGCTTCATAGGGGGGACCAACTCCATATAAATGTCTATGTATTTAGATTACAATGTCATTACAGTCTCTGTTGGTGTAATGGTCAGGTGTCCCAATACATTTGTCCATATATATTTATATATATATATAGCCTCTATATATATATATATATATATATATGTGTATAGTCAATAGCAGAACAATGTTATGTCCAGAATATTTTTTCATTCAAGAAATACTGCTGTGAGCTGTGCTGTAAAAAATAAAGTACCTGCTGCTCCAGATTTGCCATTGATCCCAGAAGCGGAGGTGTCATTCTCATATTGTTCCAGGAAAATCGGGTCCAGGCTGCTTTCAGGGTCCTCCAGGTAGGCCTTTCCTCCCCCGCCTGCAGCAATCAACAAAGGCACTGGTTCCCCGTTCTCCATCTGCTCCCGGGCATCCCAAAAAAAACAACATCAGAGTTACTTTTCATCAAAGTAAAAAAGAAAAAGCCAGACAGGCCCTCATTTACATCTGTGTTCCAATTCAGATGACTCCAAATTATTTCAGGATGTCTCAAAAATGCTTGTCTAGACAGGCACTATCAGACGACGACTGCTGTCCACATGGCTCCCCTTAAGGGTACTCACAAGGCTGTGATGGATGTTTTTAAAGATGTGTTAGAGACAAGAAAATTGGAAGAAAAGAAAGATCTTACCCGATATATGTATGTGGCTCCCCCACCACCACCTCCGCCCCCCGCCCACTTCAAGGCCGAACCATCACTGTCAAAACCATCTTCAATCACAGAAGACTCGCCCAGACAGATTTTATGGGTTAGGAGGTTCCTCTGTACATATGTGAAGACAAAACATAAATGTAGACAGAAAGCTATACATAAATATATCGGGAAAAAAAACAATGGCCAAGTTTCACTCACTCCTGGACAGGCATCTTCTCCTTGGTGACCAATTAGGATGTAGAGGATGTCCCCTTTCTCCAGTGGGAAGATAGCTGAGATGATGACACCATGTGAACGCTTGTTATGGTTCTTTGCTCCTTTACCTCCTGCGGCTCCATAGGCTGAAATCCTGGAAAATTAGGATGTTTCCTCAGTATTCCCAATGCACTAAATTAACAGAGGACACACCTGCTATCTCTAAAAACTAATACACATAAAGAGAAACAGAAAATAATTTAAAATGAACCTTAAAAAGAAGAACGTTTGAGAACAGATGAACTATGGTCTAATAATACTGTATGAAAATGGGAAATTTTTACATTTTACAAGACAGCATGCGTATTTGAAATCAATTATTTTAATACTGATTATTTTTAACAGCATCAATCATAACCATATTGCTTTTAATGCTAAATAGAATCATTCTTATTTAGAAATAAGTAAATTGTTATTGCTAATTTAACAATAGTAAATCTACAAATCATAAGTAAATCTACACATCATACTTGAGGGTCCTTGGCATCACAAAGTTGAGCTAAAATATGCTATTAATATACAAGTATTATATTAAGTGATTAAGCCATAAGTGGGCCCAAAATCATCACCATTATCCCTGTGAATATAAACGCTATAATTTTAATAACATAGCCTACAACTTAAGCTGAGCTAATCCTAAAGTGTAAAAGCAAATACTTTCATTCCCTCACATCACTAAGGAAGATAAAACTTCCTGTCTGAAGGCAAATATAATATTTTGTTATTAAAGCCAGTGAGTGCTTAGGGCACCAAAACAAAAGGGTACAATATAAAATAATTCAGTTTACGAATGAGGGATAGCCTGGGTTGGATCTCTATATTTCAGTCTGGCACCCTGAATGCAATAGCATCACAACAACATAGTGTCGTATAAGTTCATCTGATAGTTATCTGCCATATTTCCTGTCTCCTGCATCTCGTCTCCTGCATCTCCTCTCCTGCACGCCCTTCTTTCACAGACAGTTTTGGAGTTGTTTTTAATGAGCTCCCATGACTAGCCTCTATAATCACTGTAAATCAGTTCAAAGGCTTGACTACACAGGGGCCAGATTAAGTGGAGAACAGGAAGAGATTTATTTGTGCCTACAGCCAGTGAGTCATGCCACTTGCTGCCTTTGTAAGAAAAGTGAATGAAACAGGGAAAAATAGAGAAACAAGAAGAGAGGAAGACTGAAAAAAAAACTGTTCACACCTGGTATTAACATCTGCTTAAATGCATCTACCTGCATTCATTTGGATTTTGAGGGGAGATTCTCTTATTTTAAGACCACATAGCTCATGTTGACAAAGCAAAAAACAGTTTAAATGAGCGGCAACAAAATTTTGGCCACACAAATATTTGAATTTTATGCATTTTGGATGTTTTTCACTAGCAAAGGATGATCACCACCAGACTTCTTAACTAGGTAAACCAGTAAGACGTATTTGATCAAACTGCTTCTCCAGAAAGACCAATGCTAGTAGTACCTGTACAGTACCTGTTTTTGAACCCAAGATAGAATCCAGCTTCTGAACTTACTTGTATATGTTGGTAGCTGGGGCCCTCCACATCTGAACCCCTCTGAGAGGGCCATCCTTCCCCACCACCACACTGACATTGGTGTTGCGGTAGGCACTGTCACATTGTGCTTGAGTCGGTCCTAGAGGTCCGCTTGCTCCACAGGAAGTAAACCACCATGTTATAAGGGATGCCTCTGAAAATAAAAGACACTGCTTTCTTTTTTCATATTTTTACAATAAAGACATTTAAAATGTTACAAAAGATTTCTAATTCAAATAAATGCAGTTGTTTTAAACATTCTATTCAACAAAGAATCTGGAAAAAAGGTTTTTATAAAATATTAGGCAGCACAACTGTTTTCAACATTGCATCTTGTGACATTATGACGTTATGATGCTGAAAATTCAGCTTTGCCATCACAGGAATAAATTACATATTTGTATTATTTTATTATGTTATTTTTAATGGAATAATATTTCACAATATTTCTGTTTTTATTTTTGATCAAATAATTGCAGCCTTGGTGAGCATAAGAGACTTATTAATTTTTTTTTTTTTAAATGTATGGTAGAGTATTTGTATAATACAGTATGCAGGAGAAAGACTGTACCTGAAGCTGAGGGTTCTGGGAGAGGGCTGGAGGAGTCTAAATTATGCAGTAGTCCTTGTCCAAGAAGCAGTTCATTTAGTTCTTATAAACCAGATGTGGAAAGAGAACAGAGAACAAAAAGAGGAAGACAAATGAAAGTGCGAGATGTTAGACTCAATAAAATTGTTGGTTGACAATACCAGCATTGTATTGGTGTCACAAACGGTGGCTGAAATAAACGCACAACAAACTAACAGTCTTTAATCATAATAATAATTCAAAAGGTTAACATGCAGGAGAATCACAAAGAGTAATGATATCAACAACCACTTAAACTGAAACGAGACCAGACAAGGAAACCGAGGGCTAACACAGGTGTTAACTAATTAAGAACCATGGAAATTGAGGGTATGTTTATACGACAATGATGCACTAAAAACAGACGACAGCGTTGTCAAAACAATCCCCGTTCACATGGATCTGCGAAAATGACTAAAAGTCTGTATTATGCATGTCAGGCCAGTAGTTGGCGATGTCGCTTTGTCAAGAAACACCCCGAACATGTAACATGCATGCGCATGACATCACCGTTTTCACAGATTCGCATTTTTGTTGTTTAAATGGAGATGGTATTGCTTTCAAAACCTTGCACTACAAAATGCGTTTTCAAAAGCTTGTGTTTTCAGGCCCCCAAAACGCCCCAAACTCACAAATACGGCAGGCAAAACTGGAACGGAACACAAAAAACTAAACTAAACTAAACTAAAACAGGCTACACGTGACAATTGGTTGCTGCTTTCCGAAATAGTCTGAAGATATAACCATCTTCACTAGTTTATCAAGCAAGACTTCCTTGGTCAACCATCTCCACTTGGACAATAATGCTTGTTGTTGAACAAGGCTATGTTAGTCTATCAGAAAGACAGGCACTAAACCAGCGCATACAGGAATGTCCATGCTGGTCCAGGCTGGTTTGGTCCATGAGTGGACATTCATGCTTGCCCAAATGATATAATGGGGGATGAGAGAGGCATCAGAAAATGTAGGAAGCCAGATTTGCACTTCCCTTACCTACAGCATGTGTAGCAACAACTAAGCCACAGCACTTGCATTTTTCTATTTATATTATTTTTCTTTCTCCTATATTTCAGAATAACTAAAATACAAATCAATAAAAAGAGAATTCCAAGACCTCCAAAGTCCATGTCCTTGGCTTTTATTGGGTTAGATAGGGTGGAGAATGAAGGTGATGAGTGAACACAGACCGTGACAGTGGCAACATGACAGAAAGAACAGAAAGAGGAGGAATAAATAGAAAGCTAAATATGATATTTATTGAGCAGATGGCTCAGGAATTTCTCCAAATCACAGATTATAGAAAACAAAGTTAACAAGGATAGTAAATCTCGTCTTTCACGAGTCTTGAACGTCAATTACCAGTCCCATCAATTCCTGCGGTCAACCGTAGCACGGATTCTGAGTATATAGTCAGAAAAGCAGAAAGACTATCGTTGCCATTTTTACAACATTTGCCGATTGCAAAATAAGAGAGCGAATAGGGAGGTCGTCTTATCACTTCTCCCATCCTTCGAAATCAATCAAGCAGAGTCTACATCAACCCCGTTATGAGAACCATCTCCCACTGCTAACTGGAGACAGCGGTTAGACATCATGTGCGCGCATCACATCTTAAATCACGTCTTACTAAATACTACATTTTTGAACACGCCTTATCGTTGAATGGTTGGACGCAATCATGAGTGTAAAACTGTGGTCAATAAACTTGTGTGCACGCTGTATATGTGTGAGGCAGAAAGGTTACCTGTGTCAAAACAAGCTGCACTTAATGAAATGTCATCGAGTGCAATGTCAGCCTTAGAGCCAGAAGTCCAGAAAGCCTGCACTTTAAGATGGAAGCTGTGCTCAAAACAAATGAAAAAATATTTTAGAATATGAAAGGTCAAATCAGAGTTGTCAATGTAAATCTAGACATATAAAACAAATAAAACAAAATAACCAGAGTAAAGTTCAACAATTCCTCGTTTACATCACTCTAATCAGGGCAAGACTTTTGTATCATAGACAGCACCATATTTCATCTCTAGTTAAAAGCTCATTCATTTTAACATTTCTATCTGAACATCATTGACAAATCAGAACAGTTCGGAGGTTATTTTAGCTCATTTTTGTCATGACATAATAGTGATGTGTGGTTTTATATTATGTTGGACATTAAATGGAGTTAATGAGGGATTTATAGGGTCCACAAGTAAGATGACCCCCCCTCCCCCCACCACTACCAACAATTATTTATTAGTTTAACTTATTAAATATTATACTCTTGCGCTGCATTTACATTACATGGCTCAAGTGACCCAATTCCATTTTTTTCCCCTCATTTGGCACAGATCGGATATGACCCACGAACGTGTAAGCAAATGGATTCCGATATTGGCTGGTTTCAGGCCTCATTCATATGTGGAAATAAATCTTATATGAATCGGATACGTGTCTGTTTGTGCCTGCCATATAAGCAGACAGATTAGACATTCCCGTCAATGTGAGTCGCCTGTCACAAAAAAAGCGGCAGTGGCGAATTACGTCAAATCTGGACACCAACCGCGATCACATGACTCTTTTCAATGGCCCAATGGAGGACTAAGCCTCAACCCAATGTTTTGCTGACCTTTAAATATTGTGCAGAAAGCAAAATCTTGTATTATCATTTCATCTGCATCCATTGGAAATCACACCCTTTTTACTTCCTTTTCAGCATAGCTTTTCCAGGTCAGTACATCTAGCTTGGGTTATTTTGCCAAGTGTATAGTATAAATGCAGATATCGGATATGGGTCACCTCTAAAAGAAAATGTAAGCTGGTCGTCAAAAAAATAAATAAATAGATAGATATAGTCAACAAATCGGAATTGGGCATCAAGACCTGCAATGTAAATGCAGCCCTTTGGCAGGGATTTTGTTAATTGATTTGTGAGGAATCCCCAAACTTTTTCGGCAGCTTTGACCAAAAATATTTTAATTGAAGTATACCACCTGAAATTAAGTTGGGTGCATCTAATCATCTCACCTATTTAAGATCTTTGTAATCGGCAGAGTGATCTCTTGCCAAGCGTCCTTCCAGTGTCCGGATCTCTCCCACATCAGCGTAGCTGCTGAGATTCCGTTCTCCAGAACAGACAGCAACACCGTTCCATTGAAGTCCCCATACAGGTACAAAGAGAACTGCAACTGCAAAGAAACCCTCAGCAGTTGAGCAAATCAAGTGTAATATAGAAACTTTGGCTGCATGTAAGATAACTCTGTGTAAGCTCTTTGTAGATATCCAGTACAGAAGTGTCCCAATTTTTCATGGACAATTAACTTGAAATCTGCCAACAAAGCAAAGTCTCAGAAACCAAATATTGCGTCACAGTACAAAACCATTTTATGTGAATAGTCAAACATAACTACCACTCAATTTTATTTTATTTTAAAAGACATTAATACTTTTATTCAGCAAGGATGCATTAAATTGATGTGACAGAAAAGACATTCAAATTAATGTTTGTCTATTCTTAGAAGAATCTTGAAAAAAATCATCATGGTTTCCACAAAAGCAAAACTGTTATCAACAAGAAAGTTTGCATATCTGAATGATTTCTGAAGGATCATGTGACACTGAAGACTGGAGTAATGGCTGCTAAAAAATGATAAATTAAGTACATTTTCAAATATATTTCAAACTATAGTTATTTTATATTGTTATTATTATTTATTTATTGTTAGCTTGGGTAATTACAAATCTGATACCATGCCGGTTCGACAGGGAGTTCCTCAGGGTTCAGTACTGGGTCCAATTTTATTTAACATTTACATGCTTCCACTTGGGCAGATGGTCTTGGGTATCACTGCTATGCGGATGATATGCAGATTTACATCACCACTAGTCCTGATGTCCATTGCTCATTAATAGCTTTGCGTAGTTGTCTAGCAGAGATCAGTATCTGGATGCAGAATTACTTCCTGAAGCTGAACGGCTCCAAAACTGAATTGATGCAGATTGGTACACTGGCGGCTACTCGTAAGGCCGAGCAGATCAGTTTGATTGCTGATTCCAGCACGGTAATCCCCACTTCACAGGTGCGAAATCTTGGTGTCATTTTTGATCCACAGTTAACATTTGAAGCACACATAAAACACATCTCTAAAGCTGCATTTTACCATCTGAGAAACATTGCTCGACTTAGACCTTTTCTCTCTTTTGCAGACACAGAAAGGCTTATACATGACTTCATTACAACTAGGTTAGATTACTGTAATGCCTTGTTCTCTGGCCTTCCAGCTACTCAGTATATTCAAAATTCTGCCGCTCGTGTGCTCACTCGTACTTCTCCTCGTGAACACATTACATCGGTTCTTTCACAATTGCACTGGCTTCCCATTCATGCAAGAATCGATTTTAAAATTCATATTTTAACATTCAAGGCACTTCATGGGACTGCACCAGTATTTTTGTGATCATCACGCTCTCTTCGCTCTGCTAACTCTATTTTACTTCATCAGCCTTCACGTAAGCTAAAGACCATGGGGGAAAGAGCCTTTTCATACAAAGCCCCCAAGCTATGGAATGTGCTTCCTCTTCCCATCAGAAATGCACCAATGTAGAGTCTTTTAAAAAGTTTATTAAGACGCATTTATTTAAGACTGTTTTTCTTTAATTAATTGTTGTATTGCTCTGGTTGTTTCTGTTCTATTTTACTTTAGCCCTCTGGGTTTAAGAAAAGTGCATTATAAATATAATAATTATTATAGCATTTCACAATATTACCGTTTTTACTGTATCAAATAATTGCAGCCTTGGTGAGCAAAACAGACTTCTTTTAAAAATCGTATGACCCCAAACTTTTGAAAGGTAGTGTAAGTCTAAAACATTAGAACATAACACAAGTCTTGTCCTAATTGTGATTATGTAATGTGAGTTTGAGATCATTATCTAACTATTTTAAGTAAATATTTTAACATTTCTTTGTTGTTCACTCACTTAGCCTTAATATTCCTCACAAATCTTTGACTGTCAGCATTAACTTACCTGACAGTCCTGATTGGATATAGTTGAAGGGAGAGCTGGGCTTTGAACCAACGGCTCACTTTCATCACCATCACCTCTGACCTTCAAGAAAAGGAAGTGCCCTGAGGCGAGAAAGGATCAGTACTCTATTGAGTGCTCAGATTTGATGTGCAACAGCCTATAAAACAAAAGCTTAATAGGCAGGGCTGAAAAGCCTCTTCAGAATGGGCATTTAAACACAGTGCTGACAATTTTATAACACACACACACACACACACACGTTTTTCTGGGTGCATTTCAGTTTAACAAGTTGGAATACAACTAGCCAGTAATAAACTGGATTTGGACACCTATACTGTGGATTTAAGATTCAGTCTTGCATCATTCTACAAATACATCACTCTAAGCTACATAATACAGCCTATTCTCCTCCAGCCTGTAAATCATTACAGACTCCTTGTAAAGATATCATGTTAAAATCACAGATGCCATTAACTCATCATGAAAATAGTTCTCCTTTTTTGGATTTTGGATTCTCATGCCATGAAAAATCCCATTGGTGACATTCATAACTAAAAGGATTGTCTGTCTTGGAACAAATGTGAACAGACATTTAAAAGATGGTCTTTTTATACACATGGGTCTCCTGTATGTCCCTGTCTCAAAGCTGTTGTATTAATGTAGTGAGAATAGTTTTGGTCAATGCGCAAACATGGAAACCAAATGATCTAAACTCAGTCCAACACTCTCCATTGACTTTGTATTGCGTGAAGCGGCCTCCTTGTCATTTTTGACTTGTAACAAAAAACAGAACAATTTCTAAAAGCTGATATGCGACAAGGTGTACCACTGGGTTTTTCGTTCTGTGTTGTTTAGCTTGCTTGCTGTACACCTTTTCACATATCAGCTTTTAGACATTGTTCTGTTTTTTGTTATAAGTCATAAATGACAAGGAGGCAGCCTCACGCAATGCAAAGTCAATGGAGAGCGTTGGATTGCCAAAAATTACAAATTACCGTATAGACCCGAGGAGAAGCTCATAGGCAATATTTTACTGTCTATGAGGCAATCGGGGGGACGTGGAGGCATCAAAAGTTGCTCCTGCTCACCCTCTCTGTCTCTGCAAGATTCGGTGATTCAGATTTCACTTTGCACAACTACTAGAAGACTTGCCACTGTCGGACAGGCTGATCACGTCACATCTACGTCGTCAAGCTCAGTCTGAGGCTGCGCAGTACGCTTAGCCATCAGGAAGTGAGTGCTTCTATCTGACTTCAACTATCTCCGTTGAAGTCTATGGAGTCGCTCTGTCCATTTCTTTTACTGTCTATGGCCATTTGGGACAGGGCCTTACTTACTTCCTGTTGAGGTCCTGACTAACAACATTATCAAGTATTGATAAGTTGCCCGAATAGAAATGGATAATGTGTGTCACTCAATAATTAACTTTTCTTTTTCAATACATTATTACGTTACAAAAATGTTTAAGGTAATGGATACATTTAAAAGATGATTCATGTATACATTTAAATAGTATTTCTATCCACAATATTCATTACAATGTTTCTATATTTTATAGTTCATTATGCACCTTTAATTTGACATTTCACAATTAATTCTAATATACTGATTTGGTGCTCAAGAAACATTTCTTATAATTGTCATCAGTGATTACTTTTTCCGTTATATAATTCAGGAAAGTTCAAAAGAATTATAACATTAGTTATAATGTCCTTACTGTCCCTTTGATCAATTTAATCCATCCTTGCTAAATAAAATTGTTGATGTATTATTTATTTCAAACAGTTTGTCTATTGGCAAATTATTTGTTTAAATAATTATGTTAAATGTAACAATATTTCCACATTTTCGAATGGAAAACATTGCTCTTCTGTTAGGTTACCAATGTCTGAGAGATGTTGTTTCACATTTACCTTGAGTGTTTTGCAGAGTTGTGCCCAGTAGATCTGTGTCTTCAGTGAGCTGTTGTCCACTAACTAGTCTCCAAGAGGACTTTGTATAAGCCACTGACCAATCACAGGTGCCCGACTCAAATGAACAGTATGAACCCAAAGGTAAGGAGTCTGCAAAGACATAAAGCAAATTATGAAACATGAAACAAATCTGTATAACATGTGTCTGCAAACATTAGCAGAGCTTTAAAAGCTCATCAGAGGAGTATTATGTGTTATCAGGGTCACTATATCAACAGCTGGTGTAGTTTGTTTTTCCAGTTTGTTTAATTCAGTTTTAAGTCCAAGTATATCCCAAAGACAAAGCCTGAATTTCAGCAATCGGATACAGTACTGAAAGTATTCAAGTATTACATAATTCCAACATCTTTAATTCCAGTAATAAACAGACCAGAATTATGCTGACATGGGAAAAGGATAGGTTGGTTGTTTTCCAGACCTCAGTTTAATTTCTTACTGGGAATACAATTACCTCCTGTGCAAATATGATGTATTGTGACACATTACATATTTGTAATGGCGCATAAATCATTTTAGGTTGTAATGAGTTGTAAAGAGCTGAGGAAAAGTCAAATATTCACTGGAGTCTAAAATATATGGTTTGATGAATTTACAAAAGCAGATTGTGCCTCAATTAGCAGAATGACAGCTGATGTGACAGGACTCCAACTAATGTGTGCTAATATGGTCTCTGGGTACCACAGTACATATTGGCTAGGACAGATTTAACTAACTGACAGATTCATTATCCAGAGGACACGTTTTATAATGTCATGGATGTAATTAACAAGCTTAAACTTAGTGGGAGTTACTTTGATCATTTTCATTAGGATGTTGTTCAGGATTAATCATGAAACCCTTCACAGAATATCAAAAGAAATTTCTTTTGACATTTCTATATTAGAGGAAAGAACAAAAAGTCTTTGGGCCAGAATTACTAACAGCTCTAAAACTCTCTTTTGGCTATAAAAATCTACTGTCAGGATTTACTAAAGACACGCAGTGAACAATTAGCACTGAATAATGTTATTGCACAGCATTTGTAGGAGTTTCCCTTTGAAAAGCAAAACTCATGGGAGGACAGTATTTAAATGAATCACGCAAGGTGATTTACTAAGGTTTGCGCTCGTCAATTTACTGGTGTTTGTGCCATTATTAACCACCCAAAAAAAAGCATGTCTTAAAGTAGATGCTAATTTGCGCTGCTCTTGGTATATTGCGTTGGTAATGGAAATGATCCGGCTGCGTCTGTGTTCTTTCATTTGCGTGTCGTCTGTAGATCACCCGCAGAACTTTCCACTCCCATCGTTGTTTTTTTGGAATTGCGCACTCACGCTAATTTGCCCTGTTTAGTCTGGTCTGACTAAATCTGGCCCTTAGTCTACAATTCAAGCAAAGGCCAGAATTATCTTGTAGCAACACTGGTGGTTTACATACTTCTGCATTACTTATGCCAATGACTATTTTTCAAGTAAATACAGTGAGGAAAATAAGTATTTGAACACCCTGCTATTTTGCAAGTTCTCCCACTTAGAAATCATGGAGGGGTCTGAAATTGTCATCGTAGGTGCAGGTCCACTGTGAGAGACATAATCTAAAAAAAAAAATCCAGAAATCACAATGTATGCTTTTTAAACTATTTATTTGTGTGATACAGCTGCAAATAAGTACAGAGCCACTCCTTGGTTATCCTGGCTGTGTGCTTCGGGTCATTGTCATGTTGGAAGACCCAGCCTCGACCCATCTTCAATGCTCTAACTGAGGGAAGGAGGTTGTTCCCCAAAATCTCGCAATACATGACCCCGGTCATCCTCTCCTTAATACAGTGCAGTCGCCCTGTCCCATGTGCAGAAAAACACCCCCAAAGCATGATGCTACCATCCCCATGCTTCACAGTAGGGATGGTGTTCTTGGGATGGTACTCATCATTCTTCTTCCTCCAAAAACGTTTAGTGGAATTATGACCAAAAAGTTATATTTTGGTCTCATCTGACCACATGACTTTCTCCCATTACTCCTCTTGATCATCCAAATGGTCATTGGCAAACTTAAGACGGGCCTGGACATGTGCTGGTTTAAGCAGGGGAACCTTCCGTGCCATGCATGATTTCAATCCATGACGTCTTAGTGTATTACCAACAGTAACCTTGGAAACGGTGGTCCCAGCTCTTTTCAGGTCATTGACCAGCTCCTCCCATGTAGTTCTGGGCTGATTTCTCACCTTTCTTAGGATTATTGAGACCCCACGAGGTGAGATCTTGCATGGAGCCCCAGTCCGAGGGAGATTGACAGTCATGTTTAGCTTCTTCCATTTTCTAATGATTGCTCCAACAGTGGACCTTTTTTCACCAAGCTGCTTGGCAATTTCCCCGTAGCCCTTTCCAGCCTTGTGGAGGTGTACAATTTTTTCTCTAGTGTCTTTGGACAGCTCTTTGGTCTTGGCCATGTTAGTAGTTGGATTCTTACTGATTGAATGGGTTGGACAGGTGTTTTTATGCAGCTAACGACCTCAAACAGGTGCATCTAATTTAGGATAATAAATGGAGTGGAGGTGGACATTTTAAAGGCAGACTAACAGGTCTTTGAGGGTCAGAATTCTAGCTGATAGACAGGTGTTCAAATACTTATTTGCAGCTGTATCATACAAATAAATAGTTAATAAATCATACATTGTGATTTTTGGAATTTTGTTTTTTTAGATTATGTCTCTCACAGTGGACATGGACCTACGATGACAATTTCAGACCCCTCCATGATTTCTAAGTGGGAGAACTTGCAAAATAGCAGGGTGTTCAAATACTTATTTTCCTCACTGTATGTATAGTATAATATATTCAAACTGTGCATTCATTTATTTATAAAATATAGCCTATTTACTACCATTCAAAAGTTTGGGGTAGTACGTTTTCTGAGTCTCAGTCACTAAGGCGAAATTTATTTGATCAAAAATAAAGTAAAAACAGTAATACTTTAAAATATTTTTACAATTTAAAATAAGTGTTTTTTATTTTAAAGGTGCACTGTGTAAATTCTAGCGGCATCTAGAGGTGAGGTTGCAAGTTGAAACTGGCCACCGCTCACCCCTCCTTTTCGAAGCACATAGAAAAGCTACAGTGGCCAACACAGGACAAAGATGTCATCGTCTGAGACAGCAGAGAGTAGCTAGTGCTCTGTAGATCAGTCCATTTAATGCTACTGTAGAAACATGGTGGCACAAAATGGTGATTTCATTGTAAGGGGACCCGCGGTGAATGGGGATAGAAATGGCTCATTCTAAGGTAATAAAAACATAACGGTTCATTATGTAAGGTCTTTATACACCACTGAAAACATAGTTATGTATATTATATTGCATATTATATTGTATATTATATTTCTGTCAATAGTAGTGTTGTTAAAAGTACCGACCGCAATACCAAGTCAGTACTGAAATGTTAAAAATGTGATGCTTTGAGCGCTGTTGAGCGGAATCGTAAACACCTCTGACTGGCCATTGTGCTCTCACGCGCTCATCAAATATGTCTGTGATTGGCTACAATGACCAGCGCTTCAAAAACATGTTGTAAATATACATCAATGACGCTTACACAGATACACGCGGGTGCGTTTGAATGCAGGCGCCTATCAGCCTACCGGTCCGCCTGCTTGTGCTTTCCGATGCTCCTTCTCCCGCTTTCAAAACACTTTCAAACACTTCCGTGTGCTTTCAAACGCTCCCATGTGTTGATCATTGTAGCCAATCACAGACACATCCGATGAGCGCATGAGCACAATGGCCAGTCATAGGTCAAGTCAAGTCAACTTTATTTATATAGCGCTTTTAACAATACAGATTGTTTCAAAGCAGCTTCTCAGTGTTAAACAGGAAAATAATGCAACAGAATTTTACTCAGCTGTATAGCCGTTCCGGAGAAAACGGTGATGTCATCAGTTCATTTCAATTATCATACAGTGACAATGTAGGCTTTAGGTCAGTAATTAGATCATTAATTTAGTTTATATGGTTAATTTAGTTTAATAATTAGATTTATTTGGATATTTAGTTGAAAAATTGATTGTCCCCAACTGAGCAAGCCAAGCCAGAGGCGACAGCGGCAAGGAAACCAAAACCCCATTAGGTGACCTAATGGAAAAAAATAAACCTTGTGAGAAACCAGGCTCAGTCGTGGTGCCAGTTCTCCTCTGGACAATTAACAAACAGCATGATTATTATTCTGGCAACTTAACAGGTCAGAGGTCATAATAGATCGGAATATTCGAAAGATCAGAGTCATAACGCCGGAGACAGGTTTATTGAGGATGCCGTATCAATTAAACAATTATTAAATTGCAATATTTGAAAGATCGGAGTCATTACGCCGGAGACGGGTTTATTGAGGATGCCGTATCGATTAAACAATTATTAAATTGCAATATTTGAAAGATCGGAGTCATTACACCGGAGACGGATTTATTGAGGATGCCGTATTGATGAAACAATTATTAAAGTGCAATATTCGAAAGATCGGGTGTTTATGATTCCAGCTCAACAGCGCTCAAAGCGTCACATTTTTTACATTTTAGTACTGACTTGGCATCGCGGTCTGTACTTTTGACAACACTAGTCAATAGATCCTCATAAATATTACACACTGCACCTTTACTATATTTTAAAATATAATTCATTTCTGTGATAGAAAATCAGAATTTCTGGCATCATTACACCAGTCTTCAGTGTCACATGATCCTTCAGAAATCATTGGAAATGTTGATTTGGTGCTCAAGAAACATTTCTGATTATTATCATCATCAATGTTAAAAACAGTTGTGCTGATTAATATTTAAAAAAATATGACAACAATATATAGCAATATAAATAAATGAAGATTTCTAAACAAATAAATTGAACTCAACTGAACTGAATTGTAAGATATTTATCAAATGCTTTATTTCAGTTTGAATGACAGTTTCAATTATTCAGCATTACATGGTTATAACTGCTTTTTCATGCCAATCGAGTAGGTAATCAAATTATTAGGGTTCTTTTGTTAATTCTAGAATAATTAACTGAATGTTTATGCAATATGTGTAGCAGATAAATCTTTAATACATTTTTAATAGGCTGTCTGTAAATTTGGATTTCATCGAGTCTTTGCTCTCAACTTTTTTATCTTTGTGGATTAGAAGTGCTGTGTGCCAAATATTACAAAATATCTACAAGTTCTTTGTACACAGACGATAATTATAAATCATCTAAGCAGAGTATAAATGTTAATGAAGATTAAACAAATCAATAAATATGCAAATAGTTTTCCACGAGGAAAGCACACACGGATGCATTTCAGGTCCATTGTGTAGTTCTTTACTCAGTGAAAAACTTTGACAGAGTAGGTTTGCTAATCCAACGCCTCCAGTGAAAGGATTAGAAATGTATCATGGCCATAAGATTTAATACAGCTAATGTGAATGACACAGCCAGCAAATTACTCAACAGCACCTTCTTATATCGCCTTGTCACACTGCTGTGCATACTTTTATTGAGCACTCTCAACGAAATGCAAATTGGCAAGAAAGATCTCACAAATCTTACAAGGATTTATGGCTTAAAGGCCACCTTTCAAAGAAATGTTTCGATTATCATAAATTAAATTAAAGGACTGGTGGGATGCAGCAAGTTCTTTACATTTAAAATAACCAAAAAATATTAAATATTGTCTTTTTAAATGGCTAAAGAGCTCCAAACTAAATGGTCTGATGTGCGCCACAGAAATGGAATAAAACTGTGAAAGGGGATCCCATTTTGAGTGTAGCGTTCACAATTACTGACAGCCTGATAAACAGAAACTACGCATCTTCATATAAAATATTTAAAATCTTTCATTTTACTCACTGCATATTAAGCCCTCATCTTCTCCTTGTGGACAGTCGGTATGAAAATCACACACTCTTCGCTTCTCAATGCAGCCTCCAGAATGACAGGGAAGTGATGAGTATTTCTCACAATCTGAACCCAAATTAAAATAATCCTCTCCTGCAGAAAAACACAGAAAACCATCAATATTTTGTTCAAAAGTGCCATATAAGGATAGAACAATGATAACCAGTGCTGTGCATTTAAAAACTTTAATAAAGAAAACATTGAAATAGAATAATTTAAAAACCGCTGTGGGCATATTAAACAGTTTCCATATCACAGTGATAAAGTAGAAATGCTCTACAGACAGCCTACGTGCAAGTAATACATACAGTAACTCAAACACACATTTGAGTTGAATAATATTGGAGAATAATTAATGAGCCGTTACCCATCATGACACAGTCCTTCAGCTCCAATGAATCAAATGCCAGAAATCCAACTTCATGGCCGCTACAGGAAGAATACTGCACTGTCACCTGGAACGGCTCATCTATCTGACCAATCATAGCCTCCAGCACCTCCCACTGCGGACTGGGCCACAAAAAAAGAAATGCTTTTCATAATCATTCAATTTTATATGCATACTTATTGACGAACGCAGAAGCGCAGAGGATAGAGCAAAACACTGGTCATGAATTAGGAGTCTAAAACGAGAATTTTTAAAGAGAAATGGCGGAGGATTTTGATATAAGAGAAGAGGGGCTTGAGTTTGTTGCCCAGCTCTATCCACGAGAGGCGTCAAAGTGTGCGATGCTCCTATACATCCCGTCAGGGGTTACTCTTTTAGCACAAGTCGACTTGTGTACCGCTGACCACCGGAAGCTAGTTATTTTAGTCTATAAATATGGATATTTTTCTTACACAAATGCGCCACTTGTGGAGCAGTTATATGATGGATAGATGCACTTTTATGGACTTCATAAACGACACAACCATTCACTGCCATTATAAAGCTTTGAAAAGCCAGGACATTTTTAATATAACTGATTTTATTCGTCTGAAAGATGAATGTCTTATACACTTAGGATGACTTGAGGGTGAGTAAATGATGGGCTAATTTTCGTTTTTGGGTGAACTATCCGGTTCCCTCGTTTTTGTAAATCGTGGCCACGAATTATTCATTAATTTAGTTAGTTAAACTGTGGCCACGAATTAAGAATCCATTCCCACAATTTATTAATTAGTTCCCTCATTTTAGTAAATTGTGGCCAAGCTGAATTAATTTGATCCCTCACTTTGACTTAACAAATACAAGGGAACAAATTATTACAATGTGGCCATGATTTAGACTAAGGCTATATGCATTATTATATCATTCCCATTATGTTTTTCAAACAAGGGAACGAATTAGTATAATGTGCTGATGTATTAATAATTTGTGCAAACTAATACACATTTTTTGCACGTCTGCTGAAAAAAAAAAGCTTGTTTTCGCAGATTAACCCCTGTTTTAATGGTAAAATAAGCATTAGAAAAGAGAGGCTATCTTTGGAAGCATATACTGGAATATACCATAGTGTATCATTTTTGATTCCATGTAGCACCATGTTCAAGGTCAGAATATTGTGTATAACGTTTTCCACAGAATTAGTACAACCAAGGGAAAAAAAACTTTCTTAAGGGCCATTCACAGAGAATTCGTTTTTGCGGTTAAAGCGAGACGTAGCCAGTTCAGTATGGAATTAGAAGTATCTTTTTACTTGAACGCCACGTTTTTAGAATATCATGCACGAGACGCTACAAAAGACACGTCCATCTAGCGCATGTTTACATGAAAAGCTGTGTGAACTTAAAACATTAAAAAAAACAGAACTCTTTAAACATTTACGGGAACAAAAATAATATTTTCATAGCTTAATATGAATTTTAGGAAAATGTTCCTAAGTTACTCAGAACAGTGTGAACAGTGTCTTTGTTTCATACTTTCTCAACATTGCCGCTTAAAGAATATGAAGCTCAGATCAACACAAAGTAGGCTATTGAGCTAAAGAACTACAAGAGAAGAGCCAGCATTGTGGAATTCATATTACATGTCATTGCAAAAATTCATACGTGAGTATGTGAGAGTGCTTCACTAGATGTACAGGAGCTTAAGTACACAGTGGAGAGCTAATGCATTGTGTACTGGATAGATCTCTGTTGGACGGGATTATTAAGTATATGACTGATTTGTATAATACACCACACTCCATGGCGTAACCTCTATTAGGCTCAGATCCATATAGCCAAATGCAGAAAGTAAAAGTATATTAGCTACGTCATGAATGTACTAGCTCGTTCCAAATTGCATTGCATCACCATCTATTCCTAGCTTTCTGTCAGAACCAATTATGCCAAAAGAAACATCAGGTCCTAGTTTTAGAAACAAAATGCTTTCATCCATCTTGTTCGTGATGTGCCCAGCATAAGAAAATCAATACCAACCACATCTCCATAACAAAAGTCTTTTGGTTGACATTTGTTTCTTATGGGTACAGAACGCTGCTTTATACTATTCTTTCTGTAAGTAAAGCGCATATGTCATTGCTTTTCTATTTACTTACAGAAGTGGCTCTGAAAACTTTCTGTTCTCATTTTATGATCTGTCAATCGCAGATCCATCACAACATTACCATTACATTTAGATATTCTTGTATGAGATATATATACACCGATCAGGCATAACATTATGACAATATTGTGTTGGTCCTCCTTTTGCTGCCAAAACAGCCCTGACCCGTCCAGGCATGGACTCCACTAGACCCATGTAGGTGTGCTGTGGTATCTGGCACCAAGATGTTAGCAGCAGATCCTTTAAGTCCTGTAAGTTGCGAGGTGGGGCCTCAATGGATCAGACTTGTTTGTTCATCACATCCCAAAGATGCTCGATTGGATTGAGATCAGGGGAATTTCGAGGCCAAGTCAACACCTCAAACTTGTTGTTGTGCTCCTCAAACCATTCCTGAACAATTTTTGCTCTGTGGCAGGGCACATTATCCTGTGAAAGAGGCCATTGGCACCAGGGAATACGGTTTCCATGAAAGGGTGTACATGGTCTGCAACAATGCTTAGGTAGGTGGTACATGTCAAAGTAACATCCACATGGATGGCAGGACCCAAGGTTTCCCAGCAGAACATTGCCCAAAGCATCACACTGCCTCTGCCAGCTTCCCTTCTTCCCATAGTGCATCCTGGTGCCATGTGTTCCGCAGGTAAGCAATGCACCCAGCCATCCACGTGATGTAAAAGAAAACGTTCATTCAATTCATAAATTCAAGAATTCATCAGACCAGGACACTTCCATTGATCCGTGGTCCAGTTCTGATGCACACGTGCCCACTGTTGGCGCTTTCAGAGGTGGACAGGGGTCAGCATGGGCATCCTGACTGGTCTGCGGCAACATACCCAACAAACTGAGATGCACTGTGTATTCTGACACCTTTCTATCAGAACCAGCATTAACTTCTTGAGCAATTTGAGCTACAGTAGCTCGTCTGTTTGATCGGACCATATGGGCCAGACTCTGCTCCCCAAGTGCATCAATGAGCCTTGGCCGCCCATGGCCCTGTCGCCGGTTCACCACTGTTCCTTCCTTGAACCACTTTTGATAGATACTGACCACTGCAGACCGGGAACACCCCACAAGAGCTGCAGCTTTGGAGATGCTCTGACCCAGTTGTCTAGCCATCACAATTTGGCCCTTGTCAAATTCGTTCAAATCCTTACGCTTGCCCATTTTTCTTGCTTCTAACACATTCTAACAACACAACAA
The DNA here is from genome assembly GCF_949357685.1 of Gobio gobio. NCBI lineage: Eukaryota > Metazoa > Chordata > Actinopteri > Cypriniformes > Gobionidae > Gobio > Gobio gobio. Next base: position 17,621,726 of record NC_137106.1, read on the forward strand.
GGACAAAATGTTCACTTGCTGCCTAATATATCCCACCCACTAACAGGTGCCGTGATAAAGAGAGATAATCAGTGTTATTCACTTCACCTGTCAGGGGTAATTATGTCATGCCTAATCGGTGTGTAATATATATATTACAACTTCATGGCTGGCTCATTTATTTTTAAATAAATGCTGTACTAAACTGAAAAAATGTATCAGTTTCCACAAAAATACTAACCAGGACAGCACAACTGTGTTAAACATTGATAATAAGAAGAAATGTTTCTTGAGCAACAAATCAGCATGGTTTCTGAAGGATCATGTGACAATGAAGACTGGAGTAATGGCTGCTGAAAATTCAGCTTTGCATCACAGGAATAAATAAATGACATCTTAAAATATATGAAAATACAAAACTCTATCTCACCTGCCAGTTCCTTGTTCCTTGATTGTAAGGGCTATTTGTTTGATGACGGAATTGTCAGTGTGTTTCACAAAGGCGGATACGTTTCCTGTGAGTGGTTCCGGTTGGAAACGAGCGAGACGAAGATGACATAGTGGCCCACTGCTGAGCACTACAGGACTGGTCATGTGGAAACTACATCTGCCAGCAGCCAAATTAGTTGAGGTGGGCTTTAGTAACAGAAAATGACCTGATGAAAGACAGGAAACTCTTATTGGACTGTAAATGACAGACAATTGATTCTTTTATTTTTTTTAAACAGAGCTGTAAACCTTTTATGCAAAATATACTTTACTATGCTTTAATGCAGAGCTCCTGAATGGGGTCTGCCAGTCATTGTTTGTTCTAAATTGAGTGTTAAAATATAATGAAAATGAAGGGAAGTTATCATTGATACCTTCAGATTTTCCAGCGGAGTAATCTTTAATTGGTTGAATGCCCCATTTGTTGGATCTGTGTTGCTGTGGTGATGTAACATACCAATCCCCTCCAGAGCTGTGATTGGATAACGTCCAAGAACATGGAGATTCAAAATCACAGAAGGAAACTGCGGAAGGATGAAGAAACACTATCAGAGGGTTAACGGGACGTCACAACTCACACGTCAGTGGCAAAATAATGACTTAAACTTTAAATGCAGGATCAGCTGTAATAGAAATACTAATCAAAATAGAGAAAAGATGAATATGTCTGGATATGTGGAACTGTGAACATATTTATCAGCAACACACAGGCAGATCTGGCCAAACTTCGAAAAATAAACACTGAATAAGACTATATGGACAACACACCAATTTTTTATTTAGCTACATTGTGCTCTTATACAGATAAATATTAGTCATATTAATATTAATAAATATTCAATCAAATTTTACAGAAAGTTTGCCCTGATTTCTCCTGATTTCCTACAAACTTTCTATAAAATGTAGACTGTAAAATATAGACTGGATTTTCAGCAGTCCTCCAGTAATCATTATAAAATTCAGATTTGGTGTTCTTATTATTGTCAAAACAGTTGTGCTACCTAACAATTTTGTTGTGCTACTTAACAATTTTTTTTCTTTTTAACAAAATGTTATTGAGCCCAAACTTTTGAATGGTCGAGTAGATAAATATATATATTCAATACCTAAATACCTACCCTATACCTAAAGTCATAGTTAATACCCAGACGGATTACACATGTACCAGATGTGGGCCGGATCTGGGCCCTCACTATGTAAGTAAGTTAGTAAATAGTGAGAATTGGACACTAAACTAAAGTGTGACCATATAAATAAATATACAGATACACAAAGTATATACACAGAACCCCCTAACCTTTCAAATATTATCTGTCCGTAATTAAAATGAGTATAAGAAAAAGCGACCTTGTTTGTAAACAGATTTGGGAAGAAATTAGGTTCAGTGGTAGGATCACACTGGAACGCCCTCAAGAAAAATTTAATTAAACAGTTTTTTACGCCCCATTCCTTTAAAATACATCCAAAAATGCAAAACTTTATAATAAAATTAAATCATTAGGACAAGGGTATGTCAGTTTGGACCAGAGAGGGAATATCTTGAGGGCTTTCTGTTTGTCATCAGGCATTCCAGTGGAAAGACACAGACAAGTTGTTTTTGGAATCATGTAAGGCTATTGATGAAGAGAGACCACAAAGAGGGAAACCACAATGCTGCTCTGATATTTGACTGAAACATCCCAAAGGGAAGTGCCCTGGGTGGGTGGAATACTTAACCAGATCAATGTTTCTTCTCAGTTGAATGTGGTGACTGTAATGACAAACTCCATTTAGGAAAAAAACTGAGTGAAATGAAAAGGAAGAAAATAACTGCAAGACATCTGGTGAAGGAAAAGGGAACAAATAAATAATCAATTTTACGTTCACTGTCTTCAACTGGACTGTAGTCGAGAGGATTTGGATGCAGTGGATCTTCTACTGCTCTTTCCAACAGAGCACAACCGCTCCTGAGAACTGAGGAAAGACAAGAAAAATACCATCAGAGAAAGTCCTTGTTTTGCCTACAGGCGACGTTATGCACAGTTCTTGTCTTTTATCAATGAGGCATTTATTCAGAACAGCTGGACATGGTGCTGAGCATTTTACCAGTCAGCAAACACTTCAGCACCCACGACTACTTATGTATAAAATAAATAAATTAAAACATACAATTAAAGAATTAGAAAGACTTAATATTAGCTGTTTTTTCATACATGTTTAAATCTAATAAATTATATATAATTTCTTGTTTACCATAGGACCTTGTTGAAACACAACTTTACTTCAGTCATCTGAAGTTTCCCTTTCTAATACAGTGCTGTTTTAAAAACCTTTCTTACGAGCACTGGATTGTGACTGACTTGAGGTGGGCCAAATTTCAAGTGATGTAATTTGTTATAACAGCATTTCAAAAGAAAAATCCTAAAATGTCAATGTTTCCTCTTGCAGATAGTGGCACATTCCAGGGAAAAAAACTCCATACAGGCACGAAGAGGGGCAGCATTTTCTTTTAAGCATTTTAGCACAATGCTGTATTTTAAAATATAGAGACTAAAAAAATTTATGAAAGCTCATTATCACAACAAAAGCTCATTATAGTGTGCCAAAATCAGCTCAGTAATGAATATGCTTTTCCAATTATGACCCACACTTCTTACACGCTGATGTAGACTATTCCTGTCATTTCTCAGACATAAACCACATCTGTTTGATGGGGCTTAAAATGACCCTCTCCTGAAAATATTCCCTTGATTTCAATGGCGTCAACAGTATTGAGTTAACAAGAAAAGCTTCTGATGGAATGCTAATGAAGATGGTAAGGTGTAACAGATGTAGTAGGCCAGTAAGAGCTGTGCATGTAAACCTCACTACCCTGATCTCAGGAGGCGGACTAGTGACTGACCCTAGAGGCAGTGGTCTTTAGCATCCTTGTTAGCATGCCTGCCTCCCATGCCAAAGGCCCTGGTTCGAATCCCACTCGGTTGAGTAGGACCGGTTACAATGGCATAAAGCAGGATTTAGAACAAACATACTGACTTTAAGGTTCAGATAAAAATTATGATGTTGAAGTTCGCAAGCCAAATGCTGCACAACAATCAGTTTGTCATACCCTTTTGAAAGCCATTATAAAAATATCTGCGAATCTTTTGAATGCAGGATGATTCATATGACACATAAACCGTTTGTTAGCAGACCCTGAACATTTTAAATACTGTAAACCATGCTTTTTAGGGCATGTGAAAAAAAAAATCTAAAACTAATAAAATGGCAAATTATTCCTTCAAAAACAAATTCCTCGACCAATTACTTGTCATGGTACATATTCTGCACAAGAGCAAAACACTGTACTAAAAAAATACCATGCCAAATCAAACACATGACGTTATAATCAATGACATGATTGACACAACGGCTTTCTTTTCATCTGATTGTCGGGGAACTGGGAAGATATTTAAAATATATCAACAAGGCAAATTTTAGCAACAGAGACGACTGAGAGCACATCTGTGTAAAGACTCAAATGGTCAAAAGGTCAAGACTGACAAAAGCTCAATCACAACAATATAGCCAATGGGGAAATTGTCATGTGACAAAATCATGTGATTTCCTGCTAAATATACAAAGAGACTGCAGCTGCCAAAATGGATCATTAAAATGGGCAAGTAAGCAACATTTCAAGCCTTATATATTCAACCACAAATGATAATCATATTTCCAGTAAATTACACTGGCATTGAAGATCTTGGAAAAAAGGGCCTGTATTAACCAGATGCACACTATAAAGAAGTTAAATATGTTTAAAGAAAGTAAATGCAGGCTATTTAAAGTCTCCTAAAACTTTAAACTCACATTATTTATTATATTATAATTTTTAGTCAATAAACATTAGGTGAAAAGTGCAGTCTGGCTGTGTATGTGCAAAGGTTTCAAGTATTGATACTGCAAAAACAACGTTTTGTTCTAGGCTACTTTAATTAGCACATCCAATAAAGAAATAGTTGCTGGATTTGCAAAGTTCTGCCTTATAGTGACACTGAATCTTTGAAAGACATTCTAATGTGTAATTCAAGCACAACTTTACACAACTGTTTTCTCCAGTGGGTTTATTTTTGTCAATCTCTGTAAATCTTGACTACAAAAAAAGTACCATTGCCCAGGCTTAGTTTAATGAACATGCAATAGTGGAGCATGCTGTTAGACTACAGGTATGCAAATGTTCACAATAGAACACTAGTATAGGCATTTCACCAATTTTGTAAAAAAAAAACCTGTAAAACCATAATGACACAAAACATTTGTATGTCATATAACATACATAAAAGCATAAATATCAAATCAGTGTATAGGTGATTTTGTTATGTCCATCTATCTGAGTTTTTAGCCAGACTAAGATACTACGTGGATCAGACTTATGCTGATGCTTGGGCTGTGATGATAATGAAAAGATGAATATCCATCCAGTTAGCTGATTTGAAATATGAATATGAAATAATTCATATCTGCACATGAGGAGCCTATAAACCATATGAAACATGTTGGTTTCACACTAACTATAAATATTATGCTATTATATGGAAATCCACAGACTAAATAATCTCGCTGGTGTATTTCTATACTGTATAGCGGCACAAGATTTCTTAGTTGTAACCTCAAGTTAACCCGCTTTCTGGGGGGTCCGTCCTACAGCAAGAACAACTTATTTCCTCTTATTTAGCTCTGCCAAGAGAGCACTCTCTGTTCGATTTGCATGTGTGACAGTCCTCTGATTTTTATCCAATTGGTGAAGCATGGCATCTGGCCTACCTGTTCCGCCCAGTTTATGGCCCTATAGGAACATCTGACAGCTGGCCTTCGTTAAGCGCACACTCTCAGCAGAGAGCTGTCACTCCTCACCAACATGATACACAGCACAGCATGCCCAGCTGAGTCATCTGCTGAGAGAGTGCCCAAGTTTCTCCAAGCTTCATCCTGCTCTTTCGTTCTCTGAGAGGATAATGTCGACTCTTAATACTCTCCATTTAAGCTAAGAGGCACACAGGCAATCCTCACAACTAATGTCTGATGCTGTGAAGGAGCTGAGACATTCAACGGGTTTAAAGGGGTCATGAAAAGCATTTTCAGATCTTTATATCGTCTCTGCGGTCAGCTCACAAAGACTTTTGTGCTAAAAAAGATACAATATTTGTAAATGTATTTTCCATCCTTATTTTCACACTCAACGATGTAACCTCCTCCAGAAGTGCAAGTAAACGCCCACTGTTGTGACTGGTGAACTTCTTAGCACCGTATCCACTCACAGCATGTGTGATGTGTGTTTTAATGCTCAAGATGGCCAGCGCTTGAGTTGTGCTATATATGTTTGAGCCTGAGGCGGAAGTAAATGAACAATGCAACCAAAGATTGCAACAGTCTGTTTCATTGTGGTAATTGCTCGCCCTTGCTAAATCTCTGTATACAGTTCTAAAACTATAACTTGATGTTGAACTGATGTATTTAATTGATAGGCCTATTTAGAAAAACCGGCAGTAAACTGATAATTATTTAAAAAGAGTCAGTTGTGAAATGAACAAACATAAGCATTTTTGTTCAGTCTCTCAGACATGTTGTTCAAAATAAACTTAATTTCCATCCATTCATCCATCCATCCATCCATCCATCTTCTTCCGCTTTATCCAGGGCCGGGTCGCGGGGGCAGCAGTCTAAGCAGAGATGCCCAGACTTCCCTCTCCCTAGACACTTCCTCTAGCTCTTCCGGGGGTACACTGAGGCGTTCCCAGGCCAGCCGGAAGACATAGTCCCTCCAGTGTGTCCTTGGTCTTCCCCGGGGCCTCCTCCCGGTTGGACATGCCCGAAACACCTTCCTGGGAAGGCGTTCAGGAGGCATCCGGAACAGATGCCCGAGCCACCTCAGCTGACCCCTCTCGATGTGGAGGAGCAGCGGCTCTACTCCGAGTTCCTCCCGAGTGACTGAGCTTCTCACCCTATCTCTAAGGGAGCGCCCAGCCACCCTGCGGAGAAAGCTCATTTCGGCCGCCTGTATCCGGGATCTTGTCCTTTCGGTCATGACCCAAAGCTCATGACCATAGGTGAGAGTAGGAACGTAGATTGACCGGTAAATCGAGAGCTTCGCCTTACGGCTTAGCTATTTCTTCACCACAACAGACCAGTACATCGACCGCAATACTGAAGAAGCTGCACCGATCCGTCTGTCAATCTCCCGTTCCATCCTCCCCTCACTCGTGAACAAGACCCCTAGATACTTGAACTCCTCCACTTGAGGCAGGAACTCTCCACCAACCTGAAGTGGGCAAACCACCCTTTTCCGACTGAGGACCATGGCCTCGGATTTGGAGGTGCTGATCCTCATCCCAGCCGCTTCACACTCGGCTGGGAACTTCATTTCCAATAGTTTGATTTTTTTGAAGGTTATGCACAGTTTTTGGAAGTGCAGTTTGCCTACATCCAGGGATAGAACAACATACTCGACAACTTAGGCCCTGTCCCCAAATGGCACCCTAAACCCTCACAGTCTTCCTCTGAGTCCGCACTTTCACGACGTAATGCCTTTTTGACTGCCGGGAAGAAGTCCTCTGAGACCCTTCTGAGACCTAAAATGACAAATGGGACACCCTGTGGTCTCGTGGACTTAACGGACACGCGCACGCAGCGGCCATTGTAAGTCCACAAGACCGAAAGTGCACATGAAGTGTGCCATTTGGGACAGGGCCTCACCCTCTGTCACATGTCTGTCTGTTTGTTAGGTCTTTCAGTTGTGTTTTGATTCTGGCACATGTTCCTTTGTCTTAAAGGGTTAGTTCACCCAAAAATGATAATTCTGTCATTAATTACTTACCCTCATGTCGTTCGACACCTGTAAAACCTCCGTTCATCTTTGGAACAGAAATGAAGATATTTTAGTTGAAATCTGATGGCTCTGAAAGGCCTCCATTGGCACAATGGCACTTTACACTCTCAAGACCCTTAAAAGGTACTAAAGACGTCGTTACAAAGTCCATCTCACTACAGTGGTTCTAAAATAACTTTATGAATCGGCGAGAATAGTTTTTGTGCGCAAAAAAACCCTAAATAACGACTTACATAGTGATGACGATTTCAAAACACGGCATCATGAAGCTTCGAAGCGTTATATATCAACTAAAATATCTTCATTTCTGTTCCGAAGATGAACAGAGGTCTTACAGGTGTCGAACGACATGAGGGTAAGTAATTAATGACAGAATTTTCATTTTTGGGTGAACTAACCCTTTAATGCTGCAACATACTCCGCAAGAACAGAGAAAAAAGTTCTCGCTCCCAGGACTGCGAGAACGAAATTACGTAATTTTAATAAAATGTATTATTAAAGGCAGATATAAGGCTTTTGAAGATGTCTGGAACCCCTTTATGATTTTCTTAGAAAACAAAAATAATAGGGATATATCTGATGAGATGTTAGAAGATATGTAAGGAAAGTATTGGTCGATGTGTCTTGTACTCGGAGGCCCTAATTTGATTTCTTTAAGGTTTTTTTGTGTGTGTGTGTGTGTATTTGTGGGTGTAGCCTATATTTGTATATATATTATATATATATATATATATATATATATATATATATATATATATATATATATATATATATATATATATATATATATATATATATATATATATATATATATATATATATATATATATATTGTTTTCCTTTCCGTTAATTATCTGTATGTGAATATGTCAGTGTTTATGTCACAAGTTTGTGTCGTTATAACGTTGTCTTTGTTTTGTAATCTAAAAAGCAATACAAATACAAATAAATAAAACATTTATGTGAAATAGAATTTTTGTTGTGACATTATAAAAGTCTTTACTGTCACTTTGACCAATTTAATGTGTCCTTGCTGAATAAAAGTATTAATTCGGTAGGGTAGGTTGTGACTTTTGTCACTCCTCATGCTTAAATGGGTTGTGCTTCCTTGGGTTGTTAACAGAATTTTTCCTTTAGAAAGCCCAAATGCACTCCCCTCTGCGTACAATATGTATTTTAAAGCCCTGACTTATAGCCACAGAATATGTTTTCATTCTGCATCCCTAAATGAAATTAGCTAAAGATGTGCATTATGTTACAAAGAACAGAATTTGACGTTTAACAAATATATATATATATATATGGCTGTAAAAAATAATGAAGATAGTAAAGTATGCAAGCCCACTTATCTGAGCCCCCATTCATAAGAGGTGAATCAGGCTTTTGGCATTTAAAAAAAAATGACTCACATAATAGATTTTTTCCTGTGACCGGTTGCGGTGAACCTGATTTCAGCAAGTACATGTTCAAGTACAACTGGAACAACATTACAATCAACCAATCAGATTTGAGGGACGTTTATAGGCTTACAACCAGGGTTAGGTTCTTATGCATCAGTGTTGTTCACCTGTCATTTCCCTCTGATTTTAGGGATACGTTGTGGGTAGGAATAGGGTCATTTTCAGACCAGAATGTTGTTCCAGGATCAACAAAATATGTTGACCAAGGAACATGTCTTACTTGGCAAAAAATAAAAAACATCCCACCCATAGTCAAACCCTCAACATTCACATCCTATACATTTCTATTATAAAGTGGAATGGGCATTGATAGAAAAAAAGCAGGATTTTGTTTTTCAAACTGCATACATTCCACAGAGTGCCTATAAAATTAATTTAATTTTGCACAGGTCACTGACTATCTAGATGTATTAGTATAAAATGCAAATGTATTGATTGAATTTGAAATTGATGCTTACTATTGAATGCCTTTTATAATTTAGTTCAAGCCAACACTGTCTATCATGGGATCCAGCTCAGCTTGGACTAAAATCAATCAGAAGATTAAAACAAAAAACAGCGGCACGATACACACATGAGAGCAGTTGTGTCCCTTCTGTCTGTTTTCATTCGGGCTTTTGTCTTGTTGCCAGATAATTGCAGAACAGCCTCCTTACCATATATGAGGGAAGATCCATCAAAGTGAATCGTTTTATTCTGACTGCATCAATTGTTTGTTATTGCAAGGCGTTAAAGGGATAGTTCACCCAAAGATGAAAATTACCCCATAATTTACTCACCCTCAAGCCATCCTAGGTGTATATGACATTGTTCTTTCAGACGAATAATCCACACAGCTCCGGTGGGTTAATAAAGGCCTTCTGATGCAAATCAATGGGTTTTTGTATGAAAAAAATCCATATTTAACATGTTATAGAGTAAAATATCTAGCTTCCAGCGGACCGTCTTCTGTATTTAATTTACGAAAAAGCACAACTGACATGACAATGACATTGGACTAAGCATTTTGAACTGCGAGAGGCATTAAACTTTCTTTGTAAGTTAAATACGGAAGGCAGTCCACCGGAAGCTAGATATTTTACTTCATAACATGTTAAATATGGATATTTTTCTTTCACAAACCCATCAATTGGCTTCAGAAGGCCTTTATTAACCCCCTGGAGCCGTGTGGTCTACTTTTACAATGGAGGATGCACTTTTTTGGTCTCCAAATTTTGGGCTGCCATTTACAGCCTTATAAAGCTTGGAAGAGCCAGAAATTTTTTTAATATAACTTTGATTGCATTCGTCTGAAAGAAGAATGTCATATACATAGGATGGCTTGAAGGTGAGTAAATTATGGGATCATTTTCCATTTTGGGTGAATTATTCCTTTAATACTGTAGATGTTGTAAAAACATGTTTATCTCTCTGTTTTGGCCTTCCATTCACACTGAGACGGTGCTTTTGTCCTGTGAAATCTTTTTTTTTGCTCTTCCAAGTGCATAAATTTGAAAACGGCATTTTCACGGAGTGTGGACTGTGAAAACGAAGGTGATGCATATTGTACTGACAGTATTACCGGTATTGTGCCTGTTATATGCTATTCACATTCACACTGTTGCTAAAGATATGTTACTTTGTACACTCTTCATATCACACAGTCCTGCAATTTGTTTGTTCTGTGGCAAAACATGAGTAGTTGCGTTTTAGACCAAACATAGGGTCCAGGGGGGCTAAAGTCTCTACGTGGTAAAAGGCTCCATTTATTTATGTTCATTTTCTTCTAAACCACTAGATAGCACAAAAACTTGCCTCAGCACTTTCCAAAACAACGGCTTTTCAAGATGAACGTGGAAATTTGTCTGATCTTTGACGAGATCGCAGGCAGCAGCGCAAAGATGATTCTGCGCTCATTTGATCTAATATTTGATGTTTTTTAAAATGTTGTAGATTTGAGTAGCAAATAAGAATCGCTAAAAGGTCTTGTTAATGTTTGTCGGTTTTGTACAAGGTAATTAAAGCAACAGTTTTTCAATAACAGAAGAATATGTAAAAGTGTGGTATTAGGGGAAAAGGCACCATATAACATAATAAACAGCTGGCTGACTTTTACATGTGTTGACATGACATGGTTAGATTCTGATTGTAAGTATCATATTTTAAGTTGGGTGTCCACCTTAGAGATAATCACCATATTTATAATGAAACCATCATATTTAAATATGTGATATTAATCATATAATAAAATATAATTTATTGTTACTACTGTAAATCTATATTAAATTATTATGGGATCTCCTTCGATGCTTTCAGAATATTTTCTTTTTTTTAAATTATTTTATTTCTATATTTTTCAGATATATTTCTATATTAACATATTTTAAAGAATATTTATTGATCCAAAATGGAATACTTTATTCATCAAAATAAACAGAAAATAGTTCAAACTTTGCTAAAGTGATTGTTTTGAACAAGTATTAACTTAGACATTATAAAAAACATTATTTTAGCGAAAGTATTTGTATCAATACTGTGTGCCTTTTGCCCCATGTCTGGGGTAAAAAGCCCCCCTTGGCCTTGACACCCTATACATTTTTAAGATTTTTAAATCAAATAAACCACTTTTATGATTTATTTTCACACAAAATCTGTTGCTCCATAAATGTTCAATACAAACATATATATTTTTCTGTATATCATACATCATAGGAGTAGTGAAAAGCACATTTTTCTAATGGTGTGCCTTTAGCCCCGTTGTGCCCTATAATGGTGATTGAGTGCGACGTGGATGGTGTTGTGAACTTCTGTTGTTTCTTGAAGTAGAGACCAGGAGAACTTGGATAGGTTTTTCAGCATGATTCTTTATTGAGAAAAAACGTGCTGTCTTTCCGCTGAGGTTCCAAGTCTGACTAAAGCCAGTTGAACATTGTATTTTATATACATTTCAAGGGGAGGGATTATACAGCCGGGGAGGCGACACTCTAAGCAATACAATGCCTGATTTAATCAGCATAACAGTGTCAATCAAATACATAGATGCTAATCCAATCACTCAGCATAACAGTGTCACTCAAATGCATAGATTCAATCAGCCTACCACTCAGGGGCTCCAAAAGTCATTAAAGACAAATGGTGCTCATTTTAGAAACAGGAACTGGCCTGGAAGAATCTGATATCATCATTTTTACCTTAAATGCTAAATACAATGTACTTTCTTAAATTTGTAATCCCACAATGGATGAGTGAATGGTGATATTTTGCTAAATAAAATGATCCTTCCAGCAGAATAGCGTGAGAAATGTGCTGTCTGTTCCGTCTGTATCATCTCAGTGAGCTTTTATGAGGTCTTACACAGTGAATGTACTGTTTTCTGACGTTTCAGTGTGGATGAGAACCTTTTGGAAAACGGTTGAAAATGCTAGTGTGGACGAAGTCACAGCGTTTGGAAATTATTTTTTGATGTTTATATGATGACAATTTATATTTGTGCATCACATCAGGCCTAAATAACTGAATGTTGTTTCTTTTTTTTCATGTATTGGCACATTCATAACTAAAATGTTCTGTATGCTGCTGTTTTGGATCATATTTTATAATTAATAATTTTTTGAAAATATTACAAAACTACTCTGAAAGGTTTTGATTTATTTGTCATTTCTATGTTCTATTAAATTATACATGTTGTGATTTCTGACCTCTCCCGGCGCAATTTAATATAACTGCAGCCCTTTCACAACTCTTTGAAAAGGTTCATGTTAATTACTTTGGAATCCTTATCAGATGTAATGCCATTGAGAAAATATCACTTGACACAGAATGTTCCTCATAACCATTCAATAATTAACTAGACCATATCTGAGCTTCTGATAACAATCTACACTGCCAGATGTCAAAGGCATACAGTGATTCATCAACTAATCATATAAAGTTACCATGTCTGGGTCAAGCCAACCACAGGGATTTACTGTTCTTTCTGATGTAAAGGATGTAGACACGTTTGAACAGGAGTGATGCAACAACAACAACAACAACAACAACAACCACATTTTAGTTCAACTGCCACTCTTAGGGAGCAATAGGTCTCTAAAATTCTCTCATTCGGATTCACTGAATGTCACAAACTAAATGTCAACAACATGACAAAGTCAAAACAGGCCCATCTCTGCTGCTTCACAGGACACAACAGCTTTGAAATCAAAGTGGTTCATTATTATGGAGTGATAGACATTAAGAGGGAACAAAATAATTCCCTTATGAAATTAAATTAAAATAATCCTCATGAGACTGTTTAATTGCATCTTGTGTGGATGTTACAAGTACTATCTGACACTTTCAACATACACTTTGGTGGCCCATGACCTTTTCAGAGGCCTACATCCCATGTTGCTTTACAGTGAGCACTATTAGATATGTTTAAACTATTATGCAAGATAACATTAAAGACTTTTAAAGTTTTTAAGGTTGTTTATGTCTTTGTGGGGGTTTTAATATGCTTTAAGACAAACCATGCATTCATCATCAGTCACCACTATTGCTGAGTATTTTCTCCTTAAAACTGCCGTGTACTAGCCTGACAAACCAGACCCACATCAAGATGTTGGGTCTGGGAACACACCATTGGCAGGGCTCAATCCAAGGGGCGGGATAAACGGTTGTCTTTCAAAATCCCTCTGCACACAATAGAATAGCGCTACAACCAACCAGAGCAGAGAAGGTGACGTAGAGCTAGTTAATAGATTAAACTTTTGCCGTATCCGGTCGGCAAAACTCTGAACACATCTTCCTTTCTTAAGAATGACTTCAGTGCCGTTCTTTGTTCTTTTCTCAAAGAAAAGCTTAACTCCAAATCTTCCAGAGTCACGATTCGAAAGACTGCTGTTCGCCAGCTTCTTTGTTTACAAGTAGCACGTGGAACCGCTGCAAATCTGCTGTCATAATGTTAAGCCCGCCCACCTACTCTATACACGATGTGATTGGCCTGACCTGACCAGAGTTTGGTTTTTCCAGCTCGCAAGCCAACGGAGAGTTGCGTCTAGATTTATAGGCTAGCAGTGTGCCAAAAACAGTCTCAAAAACATGGTTTAAAACCGCCCCTTTTTTTATAGCATTTTTTTAAAGGGGTGGTAAAACACATTCTTTTGAAGGCTTGACTGTGTTTGTGGGGTGCACTGTAACATGTGTTCATGCTTCGTTTTAAAAAAAATTGCCTTATTTTTCATATATTTGACCTTTATTCTACACTGCTCTGTCCCTCCTTGTAAAACGGTCTGATGCTTTCCGGGTTGTATGAAGCCAGTCCCTCAAAAATCCGGGCTCAGATTGGTTAGCTGGCCCAGTGTGTTGTGATTCGCTAAACGCCTAGTGCACGTATGTCGGAAACGTCACGCCCCTTACCTTTATCGGAGGCTGTGCTTTGGTCAGTGTTAGAAACAACGGCGTCAATAAAACCATACCAATCTGAGCCCGAATCAGACCCAGAACATTTGAGTGAAGATGATCGAGCAGAACCTGTTCAGTCCTCGAGAGTAAAGACTGCGGATCTATAATGATCGCTACTGAATGGCACTTTAACTTTTGTATTTTTAGAACGATTATAGCCAAATATCTGTCGCAAGAACTAACCCAAAACTAACACTAAGCACTGGCTTTAACTAGTAAGTTAGCCAAATCACACACAGAACCATGTTTAGCATGCCTGTAGATAAACAATACATAAAAGCTCTAATCAAAGAATCATTTACACTAATGCCAGGTTCGCTGTTGAGATTTTAACGTTAGTGTTTGTAACGTTAGGTGTTCGTCGGATAACGTTAAGTATGAATGAGCATTTAACAGACTGGTTTGCAGAACAGCGTTGTCATCTGTTTACTTCCTTGCTACAACCTATTACAGGAAAACACATCGATGAAAAATAAATCAGACTTACAGGTTGTGGCCCGTGAACAGCTTCTGTTTGTAAATCCAGCTTTCAGGACAAGCCGTTGTGCATATCCTGTATTGAACTCGCGAAGTTTGTGGAAGTTTGTGTTGTCCTCCGTGAAATGTGCAGCGCGCGCATCATGCATCCACGCACCGGCAGTGTTTTTTTCACGCAGCTGACGTTGTGCAAATCTGGCATTGAAATCGCGAAGACGGTGGATGTTCTCCTCCGTGGATGTGCTGCAGGGAGCCCTGCGCGTGCCTGATTCCCCGCTGACTCAAACACACGTGCATATAACATGTTTTATTTTAAACGCTCTGCAACGCACCCCCGTCCCTATGAAGGCTGAACAGAGCAAGTACCCCAGACCTGCAATCCGGATGAAAATAACAGCGTTTCCTTGGCATCGCGGCAACAACACTCCAGCCTAACTATACCACAACAGCGCCGCGATACAAAATGGCCTCACCCCCCCTTATTTCATATTCCCCGGAGGAGGGGTTTATGTAAATATTGGGCCTGGTGATGTCAGCAAAACCTGGGTGAATGTGTAGTAGTCCCTAGCGGCCGTTTGCTGTAGTCCTTAGAAACTGATTTCTTTAAAAGCAAATATCTCCCTTTGCTTTAAACTTTGAACGTTGTAACTTTGCAGATGTTGTTTATGCTCAAGCAGCAACATTACACGTTAGCTAAAGTTAGAATAGTGAAATCGTGGTTTACCACCCCTTTAAAACACTTTTATTTTATATACAGTTAGTGTAACCTACATGTTTTCTAAAGTTCCTCTTGATAATTTTATGCAAGAAAGAAAATAAATCACCCTCAAGAGTTTCAGGACCTATTTGTATTATTTGGCACTATTTTCGTCTATCTATCCAAATGGTCAAAAGATGAATGGACAATCAACACAACTTGGGCATGAGCCAAAGGTGATTGTGATCTTTGACAACTTATAATATCTGTGACTGTGAACCATTTGATTTTATCAGTGTAGTACAAATGCTCTGCTTACAAGTGACGTTGAAGTGATGCACAACACAACACACTTATTGTGCTTCTTTAAGTAGGATACTAAAAGCAAACATGTTGATCTATGTTTAGAGATTCAGACCTGTAATCACTGGATGATTATGCAGCTACTATGGCAAAGGAAGCCCATTTCACCAAACACACTGCCTAAAGTCATGCTGAGCACCACTTATACATATAAGCACCCACTTTACACAGACATCTAAAATCCTATACAAGTCAAAATTGACATCGCCATTTCAGTAATTCAAGGTGTGGAAAGAATGAAATGCAGTTTCCTCGGAAACCATGGTGCAGGCAAGTAACGCTATTGCACACACTGAGCAAAATGCTGGAGCATTTCACAAATTATACTGTCACAATGATGTCACCTTAGGCTATATTGTCACTGTTATGGTTTCATTTGTCTCATATATCAAATTGTAAACAGCAAAAAGTAATGATCAAAATGTGAGAAACTGATGTGATAAACATGACAAGGCTGAGCTTGTCTTCCCCATTAGCACAAATTCAGGGAGATCTCAAACACAGAAAAGAAACATCCCAAACAGCAATGACAAATGGGGAGTCTCCTGCTTCTCAGATTTTGCCACTGAGAAAAAAGGCCTCATTAATCTCATAGTTTTTTCTTCTTCTAGAGATCTCAGCAGTGTCTCATACAATGCTGTCTCAGTCTCAAAGCCAGACATTCAATATTAACTCATCTCATTCATTTTTATAACTCTATATTTTATAACAACAATTGTCCCATTTGTGTCTATTTTTATTTTCTTATAATGACTTTTATGAGAAACACAAGACAACATTGATATCTAAATAAGACATAAATAACATTTGCAATTACATGTTTTCCTTTTTCCAATGCTTTGATCCAACAAATGAGGGAAATAACAAGCAATTTGTCACAGAGCCAACAATATTAATAATACGCAATGCCAGGTTTATAGAGTGCTGCAGGGATGATGCATTTTTGTAGGCCAAATCCTGTTAACAAGTTAGCATTTTAGCACACATTTCCAGTTCCATTGTCCTGAAGTCAATGGTTTTTTAATGGATTTTTGGTTAAATGCCTGAGATAAGATCTATTTTTATGTTTTATTTTACATTTTTGTTAGTCACATAGCCTATTTTATCCAATAATCCAAAAATCTTATTGGATTTTTGTTGAAGGAACCAAGGTGATGCTATAACTTCCAAAAAGTCATCACTGCAGCACTTATTAGAAGGCTAGAATGGGAAACAGGTTAGAGCAGAGATAAAGTGCAGACAGATTTTTTTTTTTAAATCTTTGGGTCAATTGCTTGAACAAGACGTTTTTCCATTAAATCTCCAGATATGAAAAAACCCTGCATTTTTATAAAATGACTAACTCACCAGCACAGTTTACAAACCCTACTCCACCAAAAGACTTCTCAGGTTTCTCCATTGTCTTCCCAGAACAGTGAGGGACAGATTCGACATGTTATTTCTGGCCTCCTTTGTTAAAGGATATGATACATGCTATGACTTAAGCGTAGCAATCAGCTGCATCTAGTCAACTAGGTGGCCAACTGTCAGTCCCCTATAGTTCTCCCAAAAATAGTCAGCAAAGGTTTGCCCTTATAAAACAAATAACTTTTATACTGGATACCTTAATTAATGTGCAGGTGTAGTAAAACTCAGGTCCGACCTTGCCCTCTAGGTCAACATGTAATGTGAGGGGTGGAGTCCAGCATTCTACTAGTCTCAGCTTGAGACGGCAGGCCCACAGACCGACAACAGTCCGTTCACTGACTGCCTAATGCATATTTCATATTGCTTGATCTGGCAAGCTGTAATGTGATTGGCTAGCTTCATGCTAGCTTTGGCTTTAACCAGTCTCCCTTTATTTTTGCTTATGAAATAATCTACTTTTGAACGGATGGAAAATTTGATTACAAAGTTTCCACATATCCATCAATTTTTGGAGTGTTTTTAATACAGCTGGTCACAGACCAACACTATTATATAAATGAGTTATTTTCTATGCCTGTCTGTTGTTATTTTACTATAACATTGTTATTGCATGTCAGCTATTTCACATAAATCCACTGCTAAATGGTTCAAACAAAATAAACTGTGGTTTATCATGTTACATGTCAGTCATAATATGGTCTCTTCGTTTGGGCGGTTATTTGCTATCACAAAAATGCTCTTTATTCAGTGCGGTTAGAAAATCGGACAAATGTAAAATAAATGACAATGCAGATTCAAAGACATTTGAATCTGGTTCATAACTCTTACTTCTTTTCTAAAGCACTGACATTCGCAATCCCTGGATGGTTAAATATCCTCAAAGCTGACTGGATAAGCTGACGGGGCAGACTCATAATACATGAAATCAGAGCGCTGCTCTCCGTCTTTAATGTTCATAAAAAACATACTAACATTTTCGTAATATTACATACTGTAGTTGTTAGTACTCTGGGTCATTTTTGAGTGAATCAGAAGTTATTTAATTTGGCTTGGAAAGAAGCATAAATGGATGGAAACTGAAAACAGAATCGTGAAACCACTAGAGAAAAAGAAGGAGAATGTTAAAAGCTAGAGGCATACTTGTACGTGCCTTGAGTTACTTAAAAAACGGGTTTCAGTTTTTCCTGACATCTGTGAATTCAATCTCGCTAAAAGCTCAGCACAACAAAGGACGGCAGAAACTGATAGTCTGTGTGTGTGCCATAAATAATAATAAAGAAACAAATAAATACTATGTTAGACAGATAATGTATATACAGTATTGAATGCTAAATTGTTGAACACTGCAGAGAAATGACGTACTGTCCAACATAAACCAAAACTGCTTATGTGGACTGCTCTTCCCAGATTGATAATTAGAGGTGAAGTCTGTTTGCTATTGCATAAAAATGACCTTCTAACACTCTAATCCACAATAAACATGAGTTGATAATCTGTGATGTTTATGAAGTCCTTTTGTCTGAGCAGGACAGATAAAGTGCTAATGAGCAGGATTAGATTAAATATCACATCTCATAGCACAAGGCAAAAGATGCAAAGCCCTCTTGAATTAGAATATTTTTTGAGAGTTCCGCCCTTCAAACTAACTCAATATGTTTTTGCTCTATTGGCTGAATAAATGAACACAATAAAAACAAGGTCAACTGCAGTAAATAATTTTATATTTTTTTATATTTATTTATATATATATATATATACATAAACGTAAGGTTGAGAAAGTTGTCATGTGTTGTAAATGTTGATCACAAATGTTTATTTAAATGTTGGCCACACTAATGTGCTTGTGTGTGTATTATTGTATTTTACCTTTAATATTTAGGCTATTTTGTGAATTGTTTCACTGTTTAAATTTTGCACAAAAAAGCCTATAATATTTAATGACAGGTTATTGTGACAACTTATCCCATACAAGTTCAATACAGTGATAGAGTTTGTCTTTAACTCAACAAAAACAGCTGAATCTCCCCAAGTCATGTCTGATGACTATAGTTCTAACTTCTAGCTCTTAGGGTACTTTATTTAATAATGACACCACAAATTTGGCCAGCATATTCTGAGAAGACATAAGGTTTTATGCCTCGGAATAAATTAACTTAATTTCAAAGTGCTGCTGAACTGCGCCCTTTAGAAGAACACCTCATGTCGTCCTTAAAATCATTATGTGGAAATGAGAAAACCACTTGTGTTTGCCTGTTGACTCTAATCAAAGTAAAATGAGCGGTTTCTGTTTCCCCTGTGATCAAGTGGATTTCATCTGAAACCATCAAAGTCTAAATGCATTTCGTCTGGACATGTTTAGGATCGACAGAAACCAGCAGGTCAGAATTATTTAGCAAACACTCACCTGTAAAGATGAAAAAAGCAAGTTTTAAGAAAGTTTGTCGAGTAAAATAATCCATGGCTCCATAAAAAAAGGATCCTGGAGATAAGGTAGGCTACTGTTAGCCTAATCTCTGCTCACTTTTATTCCTGGCGCGGGAAAAAAAAAGCTCAATAACAACAGATAAAGCGCCTTTCCGAAACTATCCAATTCAGTCGTGCGGCTCCTGCCTCTCGCGCTTCAGAGCTGCTGTGATTCATTATGATGCTGATGCTGCAGCGCCTCTCTCTCTCTCTCTCTCTCTCTCTCTCTCTCTCTCTCTCTCTCTCTCTCACTCTCTCTCTCTCTCTCTCTCTCTCTCTCTCTCCCTTCTGCTACTGTTCCTGATGAACTGACGCTCGGTCCTAATGCCTGTTAGTCACGCTATGTCAGTCTCATACGCTCGCTTGGGTTAAAGGTGAACTCAGTATTTTTTTTTTATTTTTTTTTTTTAAATTATTTATTTATTTATTTTACAAGTTATGTTTTCCATATAAAGAAATGTGTGTACACTCACATAAGGTAAAGACTGTAGTAGGCTACATATCAGTAGCGTATTCTAGAAAAAAACATTCATTTAAGAATACAGGTCACCCTCTCATGAGCTCCGCCATGTTAAGGTCACATGGCAAGCTGCGTCATATAATTGGCATATAGGCATCATTACTAGCATACAACACTACTAATAATAATAATAATCATAATAAGGAGAAGGAGAAGAAGAAGATAAACATAAGCAAAAATGTCAGGCCTATAGGCAAGTGATATGTTGGACTAAATATATGTCATAACAGGCCTATTTAGTCTAGTGATATGTTGGACTAAATAAATGTCATATTAACATTTTCAAATCAACTGTTTGTTGTAGGCTATACTACATTTTCACATAAATGGAAATTAAAAAGCTAATAAATAAAACAGAATATAATATAAGTCCCACTCACATAAGATAAGGCTACATATCAGTATTCTAGAAAAAAAAAAGCATTCAAGTATAGGCCTACAGGTCGCCCTCTCATGAGAAGAAAAAAAAACAGTAGGCTAAATAAATAAAAGCTAATAAATAAAACAGAATTTAATAAATGTGTTTGTATACTTCTGTTCTCTGTTACTATTCAATTCTGTTTTATTTATTAGCTTTGTCATTTCCATTTATGTGAAAAGGTATGTATATTGTGTATATTATGTATGTATATTTAAAAATGTTAATTTATTTAGTCCAACATATCGCTAGATATAAATATAATATAAATAAATAAATAGGGTTTCACTGCTTGGAAACAGTTTAGATGATAAATACTGCAGCAATGCATCTCTGAATAAATGTATAATTAATAAATCTGATCATCCTTTCTCAAATGAAACAAATGTATTGCTATGATGTTTTTAGAGCATCACAGACAGCGCTGTTGCCAGAATTGGGGGTCATTGTGTTTTTCTGTGTCATGTGATACAGCATGTGTTTGACATGAGTTTCTAATATAGAGTTTAGATTCGCCTGTCATCTCTCAGAATAATGATGGGATGTCTAGCATTTAACCTTATTTCAGGAAATGGTTCACTTCCTGCCATAGATGTTCTGCTGCACATAGCTGACTTATCAAAGGCATATCAAAGGCATTGACTATGCATGGTCCATATAACCTAAAAACAATAAAAACTATTTCCGTCCAAATGCTTGTGTGTTTCTATATTTCTGCGTGGAACACATAAAATAGAATATAAATATAAATGTAATAATTTTGAGATATTATTTTGAAGTGATGCACACAAAAATGTTGCGTGATAAAGCAAATATTAATTTGTGATATACTGCTAAGAAAAATGAACATAAAAGCATAAATAATGTTTTAATATTTAATATATTTTCACAGCCTTTTTACAGTCTCTTAACATTCAAATAACAATCTTCTTCTTCTTTTTTACTGTGCAATGACATTAGCACAGTGTCATTACTTTAATTTTACTCACAATTAAACCTTCCTTTGTTGTTGTTTTTCCCACTCAAATTCTCATGTATAATACACAGAGAGAATTGAAAATGTAATGTCTGTCAGCTGTCCAGCCCATGTCTACTGTGGTCTCCTTTAAAGTTTGATTCTTCTAATTAAAACTGCATGATTCGTCAGACAACGGATAATTCAATGGCAGATACAGTTTTATTTGAGTTTTATTAAATTACAACTTGTAAAGCTTCAGCTATTCCTAGAAACCTCTTTAGAAAATTCTATTCTTAGAATTCACTTCTCTCTGTACTCGGTTGTTAAATGGAAAACTAAAGAAAATAGTATAATTCAAAGAAATGAAGAATAGAAAGACAGTGAACCCAAACACAATAACATAGTCATTAAATTAAATCACATCACATTACACCATTATGCTAGCAGCACCAAGTCCATGTTCGATTCCCAGGGAATACATGAACTGAAAAATGTGCAATTGAATGCAAGTTGCTCTGGATAAAAGCATCTGCCGAATGCAGAAGTGCAAATATAATTAGTTGTGTAAGAAGGACTCAGAAGGACTTCTGTTGTATAATTTTTTTGAAATATAAAATTATGTAAAAAAAACACACAAAAAAAACAATAAATCAATATATAATTTGCCGTGTCTTGAAATACTGCTCATAGAAAAAAGCTCAATTCTGTATATAGCATTCAGCAATATGCAAAAGATTAAAGCACAGTGCCTCTTTCAGCACATTAAACCGCTAGTAGTGTGCTTCCAACATATCCGTTGTGAGTATAATATATGCTGAAAGCACTCAATCACTTGACCCTCTCCAAGCCATTTAGCTGCCTGTTATTTACTGCTCAAGGAGAGCAGTAAAGACCCCTTCCAGCTTGTCTCTATCCCTCGGGTTGTAATATACCACTGCTGCAAAAGTATTTTCCAAAAAAGGCAAATTTGCTTTACTGTATTTTACATATTTTGATGACAGTAAACTCAATAAGCAAGACTTGTCTTTGAGAATAAATTTACTGTTATTATGTAGTGGGTGAATTTCCCTTTCAGTTTTCTGTGTTGTTGTTTTTTTTTTTACAGAATGCCACTTAATTTTTTCCCAAAAAGATTCAAAAGACAATCAAAGCAGCTCACGCATTCATATTATTGTCACTTAGAAAGGACGCTAAGACATTTGCATTTAAAATACAATAATAATGTTCAACCAATAAAACTGAATTTTAGAAATGTTATATAAATTCCATTTAAAAAATATGATTGTACAAATGTGTTTTCTAAAGTTTTTATTTTTAATGCACATTTTATAAAAACATAAAAGTCCAAATGAGGAGGGAGGATGGGGGCTAGAGGTGATGGTAACAGGAGAAACCAGGGTGGCAATGATGGTGTGAGGAGTAGGAGTAGCCAGGTGGTGATCCAAGAGCACAGCAGGATGAAAGCTCAAGGCGGAGTCAACGGTGGGAGGAGCCATAGTGGAGACTTGGTTGACAACACCCAGGGGACGACTGACGGAGATAAATCTGATGGTGGAGCCCTGGGTGCTGACGGAGAGCAGATGGGACTGGGCGACACGATGATCCTTGAGGCCTAGGCGGAGCCACAGCGACAAGTGTCCGAGGAGCCTGAGGACTGAGGCGGAGCTGGTGGGACTGAGGACCAAGTCAAAACCAGATGGAAGGTGGAGCCAGGCGGAACCGAAGAAGCGGAGAGACAGAGCGCAGCGGATGGCTCATAAGTCTGTGGCACAGACGAGGGAGCCCGGTGGAGCTGTAAGGACGATGGTATCTGGTGGAGTTGAGGGAGGGAGGTGACAAGGCAGAGCCAACAGATCCATGGACTGAGGTGGAGTGACGGGATCAGCGGCTAGAGGCGGAGCCGGAAGACCCAAGGCAGATCCACACAACTGAGTGGCCTTAGAGGAGAAGTCAAGTGGCTGAAGGGAAACAGTGGAGGTGGGGCTAATGAACTGGATGAATCAGGATATGGAGGCAGGAGAGGGAGGCTGGGTGGGATCAACGCCGATAACAGACTTGATACAGGGTGACGAAAAAGACTTTAAGCAGGGCAAGACGGGGGTTTGGGCGGGGTTTTCCTCCATACCTTCGAACTCCACGACACGTTGTAGCCGGCTCACACATCTGGTCAGATTCACAATGGGACTCAGTCTCTGGGCGATGGTTGGCTCTGCCCTCATAGTAGGCTTTGGCTCGTTCAATAGGAATTGAATACAATGACATGGAACCAAAACTGAGCATAACTGTGACAAAGACATAGTTTCACTACTTTCCAGGCAGTGAAATTGCATCTGAATTTGTGTCAAGATTGAAACATTTTCACACGAGTTCCAAATCAAATATAGCAGCACAAGAAGAAATGGAATGTTAAAAAAGTCAGTTATAAATGACGGTGCCAAAAAAAAGGTCACAGGTATAGAAAACAAATTTTGGAAAATGATTTTTCAAGCTGTGAATTCACCCATGAGGGTTATCCGTATTTTAACTCTTTGCCCTAAAGGGTTTGGCACTAGGAATTGAGCAAAATATTTCTTTGTTTGTAATAAAGCTGAATCATCCCTCTCAGGTCAGTTATTAAATTTGATCCTCTCCCAATGATTGTAAAGCCAGCCTTGGGCTGCCATATCGCAAGCAAAAACTCTCCATGAACATCAGTCAACAGAGAAGCCTGAAATGCTTTCATGTCCTTTCCATATTTGATCTTGAGAGAGAGAAAAAAAAAGTTTCACACTTGAGAAAATAACTTAATGACTAGAATATATTTCACATGGAGACAAAGTGCATGCACTGACATTTTATATGACAGCATGTGTCTGCTTATACTTCTAAGTTTAACTTCTGCAACAAATCTGCTCTCATATAGACCACTTTACTGTGATTTTAATGCTGGACGTTCTGAGCCTCTTTGATGCTTTCAAGTCTAAAAAAAAGAAAAGGAGCTAAGAGAAACTATATCCTGAAGTAGAATGGCTTTTCCTGTTGCTCTACAACATAAATTACCCAGTTATTTACCTAATATTTATGAAGCACATCAATTGTTGCTTGACAAATCAACAAACGTCAAGACAGTCAATGATAAAGGAAGTTGCTCCTTAGCAGCATTGAAGACCATACACTTTAAAAAAGTTAAAAACAATCATAGGGGAACCTTTTTAAGTGCTATATAGCACTAATTTTGGTGCTTCAGTGGTTCTTCAGCAGTTCTTTGACTAAGGTGCTATATAGCACCTCTGAAGAACCGCTGAAGCACCAAAATTGGTGCTATATAGCACTCAAAGGAACTGTATGTAAGAAATGTATTTCAATTAATCATAAAATGGCTCTGATATGTCACTAGACATTAAGAAATCATGTTAATTTCAAATATTTATATCACTGACAACGGTTGTCTGGCCAAGATATTGTCATTTTAAAAGTGAAGTTGCAGCCCTCAACTGATGTTGATGTTGACATGTTGTGTTTTGGCCTGAAGCGCCACCCTCCACCTATCTACCAATCACGAAGTCAGTAGTGTTTCTGCATTCGGGTTGCCCTCTCTGCTCTAGTTACCACAGCTGCAGCTACAAACTTTTTGGATAAACAATGTCTAACTTTACGAAACCTAAACAACCTCGTTATGAATCAGAAAAACGTCGTGACAGTGTCCGAAATAAAACAAGGATTTGAGATGCCTTTGAAAGATAGAGACGGCTGAAACGGAGAATAATTTGAACTGATGCCAACGTTGCTAATTTTCTCCTGGACAGGTAAGGTTCATCTATGTTTGGCTAACTTGTACTTAATGTAAACGGACATTTCAAATATTCATGACAGTCGAACAAAGATATGCATGTTCGTGCAAAGTAACGTTAGGTTAGCGCAGATGGAGGAGGTGGGTCATTGAATTGAAAAGGTAACGTTAAAGGAGCTGTATGTAGGACTGTGGCCAAAACTGGTACTGCAATCACTTTCAAATTACTGTAGACCGGTGTATCCCCTCTCCCCCTCCCCTGACTCGAGGTTGCCAGCTAGGCTGCAGGATCCAGCAGGAACGTAGGCTGCTACACGGAGCTTTCAATGGCAAGTGACGTGTCGTACACAGTAAGGTTTTTTTCTTTCTGTTAATTGTTTATGCTTCAAGAGCGATGTTTTGTGAAGTAATTATGAATCGCAAAAAATGTACTAATGGCGATTAGCCAAATATAATCGTAAATATGAACGCTCGTATGTGACAGTACATTCCCACATGAAAAAATACTATAGTAAAATTACAGCAAAGCTAAATAACATTAGCAATGGTCATACAGGTCCACTTGCAGCATGTTTTGTCCACTTTATATGCGAAGAACGAATGAGGAATAATTTTTACTGAGGTAACGTTAGGCTACAGTCTCAAATACGTTTTCACATTGCCATATATAGGCGTGCTAATGTTGTTTTCCTCAGCGTCCCAGCATAATGACAGAGAAAAGGGCTCTGATAATGCATTACTAATGTTAGCAATGACGACTCGCCGTTTTTATTTACCAAACAATTCCTTAACGTTACCTTTTCAATTCAATGACCCATGCACCTCCTCCATCTGCGCTAACCTAACGTTACTTTGCACGAACATGCATAACTTTGTTCGACTGTCATGAATATTTTAAATGTCCATTTACATTAAGTACAAGTTAGCCAAACATAGATGAACCTTACCTGTCCAGGAGAAAATTAGCAACGTTGGCATCAGTCTTCAAATTATTCTCAGTTTCTCCATCTTTCAAAGGCATCTCTTATACAAATCCTTGTTTTATCTCGGACACTGTCACGACGTTTTTCTGATTCATAACGAGGCCGTTTAGGTTTCGTAAAGTTAGACATTGTTTATCCAAAAAGTTTGTAGCTGCAGCTGTGGTAACTAGAGCAGAGCTGGCAACCCGAATGCAGAAACACTACTGACTTCGTGATTGGTAGATAGGTGGAAGGTGGCGCTTAAGGCATGACACAACATGTCAACATCAACATCAGTTGAGGGCTGCAACTTCACTTTTAAAATGACAATATCTTGGCCTGACAACTGTTGTCAGTGATTTAAGTATTTGAAATTAACATGATTTCTTAATGTCTAGTGACATATCAGGGCCATTTTATGATTAATTGAAATACATTTCTTACATACAGTTCCTTTAAGGAATTGTTTGGTAAATAAAAACGGCGAGTCGTCATTGCTAACATTAGTAATGCATTATCAGAGCCCGTTTCTCTGTCATCATGCTGAGACGCTGAGGAAAACAACATTAGCACGCCTATTAGCACTGTGTAAACGTATTTGAGACAGTAGCCTAACGTTACCTCAGTAAAAATGATTCCTCATTCGTTCTTCGCATATATAGTGGACAAAACATGCTGCAAGTTGACCTGTATGACCATTGCTAATGTTATTTAGCTTTGCTGTAATTTTACTATAGTATTTTTTCATGTGGGAATGTACTGTCACATACGAGCGTTCATATTTATGATTATATTTGGCTAATCGCCATTAGTACATTTTTGCGATTCATAATTACTTCACAAAACATCGCTCTTGAAGCATAAACGCAATTAACAGAAAGAAAAAAAACTTACTGTGTACGACTCGTCACTTGCCATTGAAAGCTCCGTGTAGCAGCCTACGTTCCTGCTGCATCCTGCAGCCTATCTGGCAACCTCGAGTCAGGGGAGGGGGAGAGGGGATACACCGGTCTACAGTAATTTGAAAGTGATTGCAGTACCAGTTTTGGCCACAGTCCTACATACAGCTCCTTTAAAAAGGTTCCCCTATGATTACAAGCCAAGAACCATTTTTGTTGCCATATAGAACCTTTTTTTTTTTTTAGAGTGTAACAGTTTCAAAGGTGCTTGAGGTGTAACTGTGTTAGTTTATGTTGTGAAAGAGAAACTATTATTTCAGATCACTAGATTCATCTGCAGGATGAAACTGCTGTGGTTAATCAGTCAGATTTTCTTGTCACAGGTTTCAGAGATTGTCTTTGTCAGTTCGGCTCTTTATGTATAATTTAAAGTTCATCTCACGGGTAGCTGTCTGTGCATCCACACATCTCCTTCATTGACCTTACAAACTCATGCACATGCTTATTCAGCTCTTTATAAAGTCAGGCTTTACTCAGCACCTTACAAACTAACCACATGTAGTCAGCACCTTTTAGACTTCTGCACAAATTTAAGTTCAGTTTCCATACAATATACTTGCATATACTTGTCAAAAACAAGTATATGCAAGGTCATCAAACATTCCACTATTTCCAGGGGGGTATTCCAGGAAGCAGGTTATATATACAGTATATATATATATATATATATAGTGTATATATACAATTTTTAATGAACACTTACAATGTTCATTTGTTCAACTTGCAACCAATGCAATTGATGTCTCATAAAAGTTGTTTTAAGGCACTTAATTAATGACATTATCATGACCAATTTACAATTAATAAGTTGTTAACAAAGCATAAAAAACATGACCTAACTCTTTACATATGAGCTAATTAAACAATACAAATTCTGTAAATTACAGTGACAATGATTGAAGAATTCACTATTTGTATATAACCTATTAATATATTAAGAATGTAGAAGACAATATACTAGATATATTAACTAATATTTTGCAAATGATTTCTAGGTAGCTACTTTATTACTGTATACTTATTATAGAGTTGCTTTGATTTCAGAGTGACTTTAAGTTGCAGGATTTTTGCCTGTGAAAATGTTCTTAACAATGGTGAATGTGATCGTACCTTTATAGGCCACAAAGAACCCTCACCCATGGTAAATCAATGTTTTTATAAAAATAAATTCTTTAATAACTTTTTTTTTAGCTCAATTGAAAATGTACATTTTGTAGTCATGATGGGGCGTCTTTGTCTCAGTTGAGGAGGCTTTGTTCCAGTCTCTGTCATCGCTCTTCATTTGAATTTGGAGAGCATGCGATGGTTGTCTAATCAGAATGAGACAGATGTGCTCATAGGAATGTGATGTTTGGATGCATACTAAAGCCTCTAAATTAATAGCTTGGAGCACTTCTTGACCTGAACATTACATCACTTAAAGATCATGTGTAATACCATTCAAACGATTCCTCACAGTCTACTTCTACACTATTGGAGAGAAACATTATTGCGGAGTTTAGTAGGTCATCAAGAGAAGAATGGAAGACATAGACATTTAAAAATCAAAAACATGATTAAAGAAAAGACTTTGAAGTGAAGCCACATATTACACTGCCTGAACTGGGCACCGAGCCATGGAGCAAATTAGATTTATAGCGTCATATTATCCATTCATATATTATATGTCATCTGATCATAAAAGAAAGCGTACATATTTCTGGAGACACACATGCACAAACTAAATACACAGGAACAGATTTAAAGCAGTATAAATAAATAAAATATAATGCAGTGATGATGAATTACATTTTGAGACAATCAGGCCTATCTTTTTTTTCAAGCAACACTGAGCAAAAATAGAACAGCAAGTCCTCCACTTAGAGCAATTTATTTAAAAAGGTGTTTTTTTCCGTTGCTAAATATTCAAGCACTATTCCTTCTCAGAAGAACTGATTTCAGAAAGCTCTTTAGGCTGTACAAGAGTCACTCGTGTAGCTTTCCATTTGCATAAAGTCAGTTGATATATAAATACTGTGCATTAATTCTAATATCACTACTGAATTATGCTTTAAATAGTCCATGCAGATATCAAATATCTTTCCATATGATATAAAAATAAGAGCTAACACCACTATTAACTACGACTTTTGCCTAATTTACTTTAATAGTTAGTAAGGTATAGTATTTGTAACGTTTAAGTTGAGGTATTGGGTAGGACTAAGGGATGTAGAATATGGTCATGCAGGATAAGGCATTAATATGTGCTTTATAAGTAATAAACAACCAATATCCTAGTAATATGCATGCTAATAAGCAACAAGGTAATAGTGAGAATTGAACCCTAAAATAAATAAGAGAATAAGAAATTGGAATGCCTTCTCTTAGACAGCAATAAAATAAATGCAAATGGAAGCCCCAAGTACATTTTTTTTTTCCGAGTAAAAGTCCACAATATTAGCAGTCTACACAATATCACATCATATCACATTTTCAGATTTGCCATGATACCAAAGTCTAAAATCAATAGAAACGTATTTCCCATTAAATTCCTCAAGAGAAATTTAATCATCTGGACTGTATAAATATATTAAATGTATAGTTCTAATGCTCTCAGTGGAAAAGTTTTGCTGATATGTAACTGTTGTCATTTGGTCTCTTACAATTCAATTAGGACTGATTGATAATGTTATAAAATGTTGTGGAACATGGCCAAGTTGGGTAGAACCCCTGCAGGTTTTCCTCACGGAAGAAGAGATTAGTGGTTGACAGATATTTGTTCAGTATCATTTTAACTAAGCTGGACATGTACATCAATAATTTGTAATTAGCAGTTAGAAGCATGCTGTGCAGTGCATTGACCTGTACAAAATTTGTTAAATGGGGAAAACACATCAATTGAGCGATATCCAGCATGATGCTTCATTAATGTGATGTGCATCTAAAGAACCAATTCAATTAAAACATCTGAAAACCTAAAAGGTCTAAGACTCAAAAGGAAGTTATCAAAAGGATTTGAATAAATTAGCGTCTCCCAATATTCCTGAGGACAGACGTTTTAATAAAATAAATAATTTACCAAAGCAAAGGCTTTGTCACTCATTTCAATCAATATGTGTACCTTGTGTGTATCAAAAAACTATTTAGTAATATCTCCCATAGGCCTACATACAGTGAGTATTGGTAGGGTCATATATATATATATATATATATATATATATATATATATATATATATATATATATATATATATATATATATATATATATATATATATATATAGGCACGCACCAGTATTGTGTGAACAGACAGCGCGCCAGAATCTAGTTCTCTTTCGCACTTGAACAAACAATAACACACAATTATATCAAAATGTTTGTTTTGTAGAGTATCCTCCAGCATTATTCATTGTGTTGACGTAATTTATCCTAATCTCCTCCATATCGCTTTCAAAATATAGCATTCTGTGGAGAATACAACTGGGTCCGATACATTTTGTGGTCTGCGCCGACTCACGCATATGATCCGATCTGTGCTACCGTGTCTCTGGACCGGAGCAGACTGTGTGCGCGATGCAGCATTTTGCGTGACACTTAGCCTACGTGAAACCAGACTTCATTCGCCTCAATGGAAAGCATATTTACACTGTCTGAATTGTGCCCTATCCCCTATATAGTGCACTATGTGCCATTCACCATAGAAAATAGTTTGAATGCTTATGTCTTCTAAATGCAAATTTTGTAATTTTTGTTTTGGAGCACACTAGCGTATAGAAAACAGTAAGGCTAACATATTCATACTAAAAGCCAAAAAAACTTCCATTTTGATTTCATGGCGACTTTAAAGTGACAGTATTATTGACTGTGTCATTATTGTTAATCACACAAAATAAAGGTAATAGAGAAAATTACTCAGTTATATTTTTTGAAGCCTAATAAATGTAAAAAAAAAAAAAAACAAAAAAAAAAACCTTAAGGTATAACATAAGCTTGTTCAGAAATGGTGACAACAACTTGATGAATAAAAAAGAAACGTCTTTCTCATTTTCGCAAAATGACGTCATTTAAATACACAAATATTCAAATATTTATTTTTATGAGCCCAAATATTCAAATACAATATTTTACAAAAATACCCATCCCTAGTCTTTATTTTCCTATTCCCATGTAATGCTACCTCTAATGCTCATTGAAATGCTCCCACAGCATTTTAGAATGTGTGTGCGTGTGTGTTTGTTTTTTATTCTGGGGTGGGGGGGGGGGGGGGATTGTAGTTTTTTCTTTTGCTAGTCCAAATATAGTTCGCTACAAATGAGACCAACATGCATCGTATATTACAGCCAATCTCTTTCTGATTGTAGCTAGACACATACAACTGATTTTATTCAACTGATAAAATTCTGATTTTATTCTTTCGTTCTCCAGTTTTTGCTGTTCCATGATTGTGGGAGCGAAGGCGAATCCTTACATTTTTCACCTGCAGTCTCGCATAAGCGCCAAGGACTGGGCAAAGCGATGGCAAGGTGGATGAATGTCCAAATTGAAAGTATGATAGCACTAAAAAAAGAGTTAGGCTAATAAAAGCGACGTAAACCATGAACTCAATTCGGTACTGACACACGGACTGATGTCAGATACTGTTCTATTTAGGCTTATTGCCATTGAACGATCAAATACACACATAATTGTGCCTATGTCCACATTGGTGGTTATGTCTTGAGTGAACAAGATTGGGAGACGTGTGTCAAGTGTTGAATCTGCTCATTACTGTAGGTCTTAAAGTGAAAGCAATTTAATATAGCATAGGCTACCCGCTCGTGTCTGTGTCATTCATGTTAATCAAACAACCACAACAGGGAACAATACTTAAACTTGTATCTGTATCTGTATCTTTATGTTGTATTTATTTGAACTATTCGGCCCTACAAAGGCAAAATACCTTAACTCACTAGTGTGGAACTGAGAAAAATTACTTCAAAGATTTTTAGTTTGTCCAGCCAAATTATTATAGGTAGGACACTGGAAATATGTCAATTAGATGTTTTAGCAATGAAAATTATCTACATGAAAAAATCTTGAGCTCAAACTTGACCTTTGACCCCTATTTTGAAGTTACTGTACTCTGCCTTTGTATTATCTGCAAAATGTCACACCAAGGCAAATGGCAGTAACTTCCACATTATGAATATTTGGTTGCTGATCACCATTTACAAAATCATTATAGCAACACCTGAATGTAGTGACCATGGCATTTATTTTGGATGATTTACAATTGCTTTTTTATATGGAGCAGTTTGGTAGCCTATTCATTGGATAGCTGACTAGACTATGTATGCTATAGGCTGCTAGCTAAACGAAGTAGATTGCGATCTATCTAATTTGTTAGTCTAAAATGCATCTTTTGTGTTACACAATTTTTTACTTTGAACTTGATGTCTGCGTTGCAAAGCCACCTTAACCATCCTTAAACGCTATTAGTAAAAACAACCACTCAACTATTGGTTTTACCTACACTTTTAGGTATCATGTGTGTCAGAAGTGCTTCAGTTACAGATGTATGACACAGGCTACACCGTAATTTAAACACAGCAAACTTTAATGGACAGCAAAACAAAGGCAAAATACCGTAACTCCAGGGATTTTGCCTTTGTAGGGCAGTACTGTCATTTGTTTATAAGTTCTTATTTTTTTCCTGACTGTTTAATTGATTACTTAATAAGAACTTATAACAAATAATTGCTTATTTTTGTGGTTTACTTGTAAGACTTTGATCATATTTCCCACTCTAAGCGGGAAAATGTACCACCACAAAATCAGCCATTTGGATGTATAAAAAAAAGTATATATATAATTTTTTTTTAAATAAATGTTTTTTTTTAATTGCGTGATATAGGTCTTAAATTTAATTCATTTTCATAATGGTCTTAAAAAGTCTTAAATTTGACTTGATGAAACCTGCAGAAACCCTGGTAATGCTGAATGGCCATAATTAATGTTTAAAAAAATCATTTTCAATGAGACATCAGTAGCTGTATTACTAGTATCAGTGATAATGGCCTTCATTCAGAAAAAAGGTGCCATTAAACAAGTATATTAAAATATATTGTCTTTATTGTTGTTTCAACATTAATTTGGAGATTAACGGTGAAATTATTACATTACATAATATATTAAAAACTTAAATGTTTTTAATCGTGAATAATCATGATTAAGCACAGAAAAATATGTGATTAATCTAGTTAATTTTTTTAATCGATTGACAGCACTAAATGCCATGAAAACCATGGCAAAATTAGCCTTCCGAGTTGGCCTAAAACTGACATCATGACTGAAAAGCTTTTTTTTTTTTTTTTTAATGGGCCTGTGCAAATTAAACTCACATGTGAGC
Source organism: Gobio gobio (assembly GCF_949357685.1). Taxonomy (NCBI): domain Eukaryota; kingdom Metazoa; phylum Chordata; class Actinopteri; order Cypriniformes; family Gobionidae; genus Gobio; species Gobio gobio. The sequence continues at coordinate 17,655,278 of NC_137106.1, forward strand.
TGTTTTCAATAATACCAATCAGCAGAACACTGGCTTCCTCTTTGACAGTTTCACATATTATCAAGCATCATTAACATGGTTAATTGATTCAGCGTGTCTTGAAGGGTATTAAACCTGAATTCAATCAAACAGACCCTGGAATCACCTCAGCAAAAACTTATGGAAATAATTTGTTGTTTTATATAATAATTACTGTTTTGTTTTGTTTTTTACTTGGAATGAAGGTCTCAGATGTCTGAAGTTAATTTGAAATCATTTGTTTGCCTTATTTCATGGCCTTATTTCATAGCCTTGAGGCAACAATATTCCAGAACTACTATAACAGAGGGTTCAGGTAAAGTTGATCTGGAAGGTGGCGGAAGCATAGTTGTATCTGAGATAGTTAAAAAAAAGTTTCCAGCTTTGACTCTTGGCAGGAGACTCAACAGAGGTTCTCAACTCTGGCCCTCGAGATCCACTTTCCTGCACCAACCCTAAACAAGCACTCCTGAAAAAGGTAAGGGTCTTCAGGATTAATAATCAGGTGAGTTTGATCAAGGTTGGAGCTACATTTTGCAGGAAAGTGGCCATTGAGGGCAAGAGTTGAGAACCCTAGAGAGTTACTGTGATCCAGACTGAAACCCAGAATCTGTTATGGATGAGATGCACCTGCTAAATGAGAAGTAAAAACTTCTTTTTCTGTAGATCATCATCTTTGGAAATTTAAAAGTGCTCATGCAGTGAAATTACATAAAATGGGAGCAACAAAAATATCCTTTTCCTGTCTACAGTTCAGTTTTTATTAGACCAGTGCCATGAAAACGCTTATACTAACATTTGTAAATTAGCTTAAGCACTAACAATTCTGAGGGCCTGAAGTTCCAGATCATTTATAATAAGCTAAATATAGATGTTTATTTTTATTTTAATTTCTATTGCAATCCTTGTTGTGCTCCACAAAGCTGACAGTTTCAGCAGTAAAATGTATGAAATAATGAGGAGTAATATTAAAAACAAGAACACTCACAGTGAGGGATATTATCACAAGTAATCTGAGTATTTTAAAATCTCCTTGACGAAGATATATTCTCACTGTACATTATCATGTATTTTCATTGGCAAAGTAAAAACTGGGGCAGTCGCAGAGAGAAGATAGAGTGAATTATGCTTATCAGCATTGTGGACCTAAAGCTAATAACTCGTTTTTAGACGTTTCTCCGTAGTCTAAGCTTACCAATATCGTGCTGCTGCTAGTTTAGAGGATTTTACAGGCTTTGTGGGAGTGCTCATGGAAGTAGTTGGGAAGAGAAACAGGTGTGTCTTGATATGTAATTAGGCGAGTACATTATTTCAACGGCCTAGAAAGAATACATAATGGGTGTTAATGCTAGCAAGTGAGTTATTTGTGGGTCTCTGGTGAATCACACACATTAAACAGGCTTTGTCTGGTATGTGCAGATGAATTTGAGTGTAGTATGGCTTTCTCTTTTGACATGCTCCTTGCACAAGATCCTGGCATTCATGTTGCAAGTCATCTCGAACACAACTTGGATGAGATGTTGTAGCTCTCCTGTAAGCAGAGCTTTTAACTTGTTTAGCTTTAGCCTGTCAACCCATATATTTTTTTAATAACTGTGGAACAATAAACATATTTAGTGCATGATATAAATCAGACTCCGTGTCTGTCTCTCCCTGTATATCTTTATTGGTTCAAACTGAAACACTAAAAGCAAACAGGTACAAATATTCAATTATCAGATGTTAGCTTTAAGATGTTTCGTGGTTAAAGGTGAACTGTGTAATTTTTGTAATTTCAAATATTTTGTCCTATCCTAGCTAAGAGAATTAAAGGAACACGCCAACTTTTTGGGACTTTAGCGTATTCATCGTATCCCCCAGAGTTAGATAAATCCATACATACCATTCTCATCTCCGTGCGTGCCATAAAGGCCTGTTCACACCGGGATGATTTTCGCGCGCGTTTATCGCTGATGTTTAACGCCTCGTGACTAAACAAAGGGCGCCAATGTGAGTGTGCACACCGACGTGCAAAACGGCAGGCGTAAAAGCGTAATTAAAAAAAAACGCCTCAGGTTCGTTTTTTTATTTTGACGCGGCGCGTTAAAAACTGGCCGACCAATGAGATCAGTGCTTTTGTTCACGTGCCTGGAGCTGCTGAAGTGACAGTAAAACATGACTTGGTGGCGCTCAAGCACAAAACGGTCTTGCCGAGCACACATTGATACGACGAAGAAGTAGTAAGTAGACAAAGAAGAAGATGAGCTGCTAATGCTGCCTGCCAGTTAGTAAAAAGTGTGTGAATGGTTTTGGCCATAGACATAATATGTCTGTGGTTTTGGCAAATACTGTCTCTCTTCTTCTTCTGTGTAACAAGCGAGTGTCAGAAGCGTAAAGCACCACCTTGTGTACCAGGAGCGCTATCTACTGAATGTGCACGTTCACTCGGCGCATCGCCAGTGAAAATCGCTTGGGTGTGAACACTCAAGACGCGCCGAAAAACGTCACGAAAAACGCTGGAAAACGCCGTCCCGGTGTGTATAGGCCTTAACTCTGTCTGACACACTCACTGCTAGCCTAGCTTAGCACAAAGACTGGAGGTAAATGGCTCCAGCTAGCCTACTGCTCAATAAGTGACAAAATAACGTCAACATTTTCCTATTTACATGTTGTGATGTGTATAGTTACATTGTGTACTAAGACTGACGGAAAATGAAAAGTTGCGATTTTCTAGACTGATATGACTAGGAACTGTGTAATGATCAAGGAACTTTGAGCCGTACCATGAGTGCAGCGGCGCAATAATATTATGCAGCACCTGATAATAGTCCCCAGCGCTCTCTGTGCAAGTAGATTGTCACGTTGTTTAGGTGTAGCGGACCCTGTCCGAATGATGGCCAGACTTTACTGATGTTTCATGGAGTTTATTGAAACCGTTTGATCTCCAAAAAATCACCATAAGAGCTGAACAAATAAAGCAATGAAGTGCGCATTAACACCTCTTACACAAACTCTCTCTCTTCATAGCATTATCATTAACATACAGCGAAATACACAAAAATACTCATTACAGATGACAGTAAACAAGCACATACACACCTTGGGCCCTATTTTAACGATCTGAAACGCAAGTGTCAAAGCGCGAAGCGCAAGTAACTTTGTGGGCGGGTCTCGGCGCTGTTGCTATTTTCCCGGCGGGATAAATGGCTCTTGCGCCCGGCGCAAATCTAAAATGGGTTGGTCTGAAGTAGCTTCATTATTCATAGGTGTGGTTTGGGCGTAACGTGAATAAACCAATCAGAGCGTCATCCAACATTCCCTGTAAAAGCAGGTGCGCAAGTTTCATTATGGATTGCTATTATTATGGCGTATTGACCAGGCGCACGCCAGGAGCGGTTCACAGCCGAGGAGACTGATGTTCTTGTAAGAGCAGTGAAAGACAGAGAAGTTGTGTTGTATGGGGATGGGAGAAACCCACCCAAAATAGCGTCGGTTAAACAGGCGTGGGAGGAAATAGCCACAATTGTTTCATCAGCTGGCATCCCCAGGACGTCGCACCAGTGCCGCAAGCGCTACAATGACATCAGAAGACGGGGAAAGTCCAAGCTTGCCAGCATCAATCGGGCACGCCGTGAAACGGGAGGTGGATCTGCCTCTACTCAGGACCTGACGCCAGCAGTGGACATTGCTGCGTCCACCCTCACCGATTTTTTTTTCTGGTTCTTGACGGACAAACCAATTTGTTAGATGTCCTTATATACATATATGTCTTGCCAGAAGTTGCCACTATTGGGCAAACAGGTCTCCTTAATTATTAGACTACAATTAGCCTGAATAATTTGTAAGCTAGATTTATGCCTATTTTTTCACATCTTCGTGGCACACCACAATGATTTCCGTCATCTCATGTGTTAATATTTTTTAGTGTAACAATTTATGATTTGCAAAAATAACTGTTGCATCTGTGTAGATTACATGAGCAAAGTGTATGCGCGTTGTGCACGCTATACATTATTGTCAAGCATGCGCCCTTAAAATAGCATAATGAACAACGCGCAACGCGCCACTGACTTTAGACTAGGTTTTTTCTGGTCAGTGGCGCAATTGTTTAATGGAACAGCAAAATAGCACCAGGGATTGTTTGCGCCTGAACACGCCTCCTTTTTTGCTCTGAACCGCCCAGGTAGCGCAAGTTCATTCACTAGTTTAGCGACGTGCTTCTGTGGAGGGAAAAGCGCGTTTTGCGCGGGTGCAAAATAGGAATGACACATGCGTCGTGTACAAAGTCAATTGCGCTGGGTGCAAGATAGGGCCGCTTATGCCTTTTCGGGGGGTGCTTAACAAACTGCAAACTTTAAATCTGCCTAACCACTCCAATGAACTGCGAGCTCTCACTATCGTTCCGTAGACTACAACATCCGTCAAAATAAAAGTTCCTACTTATTAAGACAGATAATGCAGACCTTAAACCTATTTAAACCCACAGAAATGTCAAATTTACACAAAAAACGAATTATAAGATAAATCACAATGAAGTCTGTTACACGTTGGTTATGTTGACGGAAGTTAGCCTATTTTCAGGGGCTGCATAATATCATTGCGCCGCTGCACTCATGGTACGGCAGTAAAATTCCATGATCATTATGCAGGAATGATAGTTTAGTTCCTAGTCATATTGGTCTAGAAAATCACAACTTTTAATTTTCCGTCTGTCTTAATACACAGTGTAACTATGCACATCACAACATGTAAATAGGAAAATGTTGGCGTTATTTGTCACTTATTGAGCAGTAGGCTAGCTAGAGCCATTTACCTTCAGTCTTTGTGCTAAGCTAGGCTAGTGGCGGGTGTGTCAGACAGAGTTATGGCACGCACAGAGATGAGAATGGTATGTATGGACTTATCTAACTCTGGGGGATACAGGGAATAAGATAAAGTCCCAAAAAGTCGGCTTGTTCCTTTAAGCCATTTGTAGATTTCCCCAAAAACTCACTGTGGCTCTGTGGTGATGTCTGTCAAGTCCAAGGATGACTAAGGTAGATAATAATTAAAGTTCAGTTTTAATAAACAAAGTAAACAAGATAGCAAAGGCAACATAACAGCACGTGTAACACACATACAAACAACACCGGACAATGAAGGAAACTGAGGGACTTAAATACACAATGACAATGAACTGAATGCAGACAGCTGTGCTCGTTAAATTAATCATCGTGAAAATAGATAGTGGTGGGAAACTAGAACAAAGCAAACTGAAGATAACCAAACTAAAAGTAAAAAGTGCCGTAAAAAGGCTGAGGAGGTGGTTCAAGAGGCGGATGAGGGATTGGTGAAAGAAGATGCAGTGGTAGGATCCGGGGCGGAGCAGACAGGGAATTCGAAGCCAGATGGAGCCGAAGGGGTGGAGAGCCAAAGCGCAGCGGAAGGCTGGAAAGTCTGCGACACAGACAGGGCGATGTCCAACCGAGGTGAGGCCAGTGGGACAAGGAAGCATGGTGGAGCCGATGGGATGATGTTCCCGGGTGGATCAGAGGAAGGGAGAAGCCAAGGCGGAGTTAACTGCTTGACGAGCCGAGTTGGAGCTATGGGCCTGGAGGTCAGAGGTGGAACAGAGGAGTCGACACACCTAGCCAAGGGACCGACTAGCCTGGGCAGAGGAGGTGGGAGAGGGTGGCAGGATGGGTGTATATTCAAAGGCATAGCAGTCTCTGAGCTGGTTAAGGCCAGTGGCGATGTCGGCTTTGGACTGGGTGGAATCAACGGAGGGCGGCTGTCATCCTCATCCAGCTCTTCTTATTCCAACCGGCTCGCAGACAGAAGTCTGGTCAGACTGGGTGGCTAATTTCAGCTCCGGGACAGACGTGGCCTCACGCTCTGGCTCTGTTGTGGGCATTGGTGCTGGGGCTCAGGGTCTGTAGTAGGCATCAGCGTGGTCTCCAGCTCTGCTGTGAGCTCGGGTTCCTTTCCTACCGTGGGCAAGTGCTCTGCCTCTGCAGTGGCGGTTAACACTGGCATCAGCTGAGGGTAGGCACACTGCAGACATCGGAGGATCGCCTCTCTTCAGGTTCCTTCAGTCATATTAGGTAGGTCAAACGGGGAATAATAGTTGGCTCCAGTCCAATACAGAGAGTTGAGAGTCTCATTGTTTAGGTTAATTTTCACAGCCAGTTGACAGAATCAGGCACTGTACTCCAAGATAACAAGGTTCTCTCGAGCAAGATTGATAAACTGGGCTGCAATATCTATTTTACTTCTTTTGGTTCGGTATTCTGTCACGTGTAAGGTCCAAGGATACAAGATAGCAAGATAGTAAACAAGATAGCAAAGGCAAGAAGCAATGTAATGTCATTTTGCCATAGTTTTTCCAATGAGCATGGGTTGAATTTGGGGCAGGGCTATCAGTTTATCTGACCATTCATGTGACCAATGACAGAAAACCTGTTTAATAACAGTCATTTTGCAATTCTGTTTGGAAATGCAGAAATTTCATACTTCATCTTTAAAGGAATAATTCACCCTAAAATGAAGATTCTGTCAATATAGCACTAACCCTCATGTCATTTCAAATTAGTTTGCTGTTATTTATTTATGTAGGACACACACATGTAGTGACTGTACCGATCAAACACACAATCTTTACAAATTAATCTCCTAAAGGACCTAGACAGGATCTGTGATGTCTAGTTGCCCCACTGTGAATTAGTGAAGATTTTTCTCTTTGGTGAACATTAGCACTTTCTTATAGAATGTAATGTGTTCGTTATATTTATCAGAATACAAATGAACACAAATTTTCAGCTCACTCCAATCATGCAAATGAGTCAGCCCTTTGTTCAAGCAAAGGAACTCTCCCGCCTGAGAACGCACCTTTGTCATTGGTCAAGCCAAACCTCAAAGGTGTGACCTCCGTGGAACTTAAAAAGCCAACACAAAGTTCCCTCTGGTTGTTAGACGTAATACTCGCTGGCATTCCATTCCTGAATTCTGTTCGCGCGAGACCTCATCTGGAGTCGCCAGCCCCACACACATGAAGCCATGTGGACCTTCTTCGACCATAACAGTCTCTGCAAGTTCACCGTTGTTTCTTCTCTCAACACGGAAAGAATCGATTGCAACTGCAACACCATCGGACCGAACTATCAAGACTTTCTTCTGCGACTGTATGCGGACGCTCTTCAAAATCTCAGGCAAATGCAAGTAACATACGATATACAAAATCACTGTGTAGTTCGTTATAGCTGAAAACCCCTTTGTTCAAACAAAGGTGCTTGTTGTCTTAACTGATGGTTCTCCCAGGTTTTTGACTCTTTTCATAAGGTCATTCCTCTGTTCTGATTAGGTTTTCCAGCGACTTCCACTTTCCATTCTACCCCTGTATGGTTGCTTGTGTGTATATTTGTGTAGAGTAGTTATGTGTACAAGTTTTAGTTCAACTTTGTGCACATTTGTACGAGTTGATTCTGGTCTGCTTATAAATAGTCACTTTAACAAATCGAAATACCTACGAGCTAAGAAATAGTTATTTTTCTGTGGCCACAGAAAATATCCTTTCTGAAAAGTAAGTACTGAATGTTCGCTGGACAAACAGATTATTTAGTTGTAATAATATCAGTTACATTAAGTTAATTCAGTTAACCGACCCAAATATTCATAATTGATTATAATGAGTTACGATTAATTATTAATATTTCCTCTTTGAGCTAATTTGTTACACACAAATGATTTTAAAGTCTTTTTAAATAAATCTTCCCTATACAAAACCAGTTAGTGTCAACAGGCTGAAAAAAACAACATAAAGGTTCATACAACTTGTGCACCATATTATATGTCTTCTGAAGCCTACATCTCAGGAAATACTGAAAACTCTGCGGTCATATAAGATAAATAAAAAAGCAATACTGTGAGAGGTTCCACAGCCATAAATCCTACATCTCCATTCATACAATTAATTCATCATTTTTTTCCCTTGGTGCTTTAAAGTGAACACACAACAGTGGCTTTTCTTAGTTTCAAGTTTACACAAAGAACTCAATAAGGCATTATGGAACGAGAGATTTTGAGGCACCATGGGATGAAGCACAGCTGTAATGTCCTTGCAGATGATGACATAAATAACAGGAACTAGAGAGACCCCAGCCAGCATCTGGGAAAGAGAGAGAGAGGTCGATTGAGAGAGACAGGGGAAAAAAGGTCTTCCGTCACACCATGCTTCATTACTTGGCCCTGTCAAAACACACGATGTGCTGTCAGAACGTTCAACTCGTGACCCTTTTCACCCACTATGGCCCTGATGAGAGAAGACAGGTCCTTGGATTTCTCTGGGACTGGGCGAGCTCCAAGTAGCACCTGAGCAAACATAAAACTTTACATTTTCTTTCCCCACTTTTACTGATTTAATGCAGACGTTTGTCTTAGCTGAATAATAATAAGGAAGTGCAATTATTGTAACAAAATGCTATAATTAAAGCAGGCATGATAAATCATACATTTTCTCAAGGTATACCTGATAGCAAAAAATATGTTATTTTAAAGATTTTAAATAACCTGATCTTCATTCACCACTACTAGCGTTCTACACTATCTATCTATCTACCTACAATATATTACAGACATGCAGGTCTCTTCAGCTTTAGTCAGCTCTGATTAACCCCAAAGGGGGTGGGGGGCGGGGGGGCTGTTTGAGTCCGAGACCAGCCAGGCGGAAACCCTAATTGGAAACCTCAGTCCACTAATTCCAAAGGCATGATCTCGCCCTAAGCAACTCTGTTAAACATGAGCTTACATGCTGAATCAATACCGGTTGCTTAGAGGTTCATTGGCTGGCCGAGAGCCTTGATCGTTGTATCTACCCAATGCCATTTTTCCTTTTCATTAGCCTGCATTAGCCTACTGCCTGGAGGCTTGATCTAACACGCAAGAGGAGGATAACAAAAGGAAAATGGCGCTAAACAATTATCTAATTAAAAGGCTTTTGCCCTAAATGATTGGCCAGGAACTGATGAACATGATGGGTCATTGCATTACTGGAGCAGGCTCTATACTGAGGAAACTTTCACGCAAGTAGTAAAAAGAAACATTTTGGGGTTAATTTGGCATTTGGATGGTCACTTGATGCAAGCACTGAAACTCTTAAACAGAAAACCAACAGTTGTTATCCCTAACCATGCCAAACACACCAATTGCTTTAACTTAAAGAGCTAAAAGGGTTCCAAAGAACATGGATAAAAAATACAAAAAGAAAATATGATTTATAAAAGGTACTTTTCGCAGAACAGCAGAAATAAACCATAAGTGCTCTCAACTGAGTTGCTCTCAAGCTTGGTTATATTCTGCCAATGAACTCCAATTAATCTATATGCTGTTCAGTTTGACATGGGATTAGGGTTACAAAAACTACTCCACTCCACCCAGTCATTCCTCTGACATTTCAAAAGCCTTCCATCCTTCATCTTAATGACTGGATGAGCAATCCCACAAAGAATTTAGTATTTTATACAATGTCTCTGTATGCAGGGGTACGGATGTTAAAAAAAATTAAATTGCAATAAAAGCCTAGTGAGAAATGGGAGACGGTGGTGATTTTGACTGATTTTGCATAATACATTGTAGGATGGATCAGCTACACGGAAACCATCCTGAATCTTTAAGAAGAAAATGGTGCCTGATGGAGGGGTAGAGCTATTAACAAAATCTCCCTTTGGCAGTGCTGTGAAAGTAAGTCCAAATAATATTTTATGAAGAATTAATGTTGTTCAGGAGGACAGTAAAGGATTTCTTGATTGAAGTTAACAATGACAGGTTGACATAAAAAATTAACAAGCTCAACCTCAGCAAAAAACCCAGGCAGTTTGCATACTCCGTGATTGAGATGGTTGTGTCAAGTAAAACCCTTCATTTTTAGACTTGCCAATGCGCTCTCAGAAAAAAAGGTACAAAAGCTTACCCCGGAAACCTTTACAAAGGTTCTAATACGTACCATTTAGGTACTATGTACACTTTTGGAACCAATATGTACCTTTGAGGTACTAATATGCACAAAGGTGTACCTTTTGAAAGGGTACTGCCCCAGTGACTTTTTTTCTGAGAGTGTGGGATCTCTGTGCAATTTATGAGGTCAATGTGAACTCCATTTTCTAAAATTATAATATGTGAAAGAATAAATGGTGATCCTTTGATCAGCACGCTCATCTCTAGGTTTCATTTGAGCCGAACCAAAGGCCCTGAGCTGTCTTTGTAGAACAGACTTAAAAAGCATCATACTCGTTAGCTACTTGATAAATAATAAAAACACCACATACTACAGAGGGAGAGAGAAGTGCCAGCACATTTGGATTCAAGCGCGCTCCATGCCCTGGCAAGGTCTCTGGAGCATTATTGATGATTCAATACATTAGTGATGTTCTAACGATATGGGTGTGTGTCATCTAGCATCAAAAGTACAAGCTGGTAATCATTTAACAATTAATGCAAGATCTATTGATGAGGCCGGCTCCATGCTGTGCTGTCGCTGATGTAAGCTGGAAAGTTCACCTTATTGGGGATGTTTTCAAAAGGTGATGACGCACACAGCTAATCATTTAAGGGCCGCTTGGTACTTTAGCAATGGTATGACTCACGAGGGAGGACAACCTAAATAAGTCAGAAAGAGTTTACGAGTAACCATGTGATCAGAGAGTCTGCTGTTGAAGTTCACTCGAACTTCTGCTGTTCACTCGAATAATGTATTTTTTACTCACCCTCATGTTGTTCCAAATAGTTTCTTCTGTGGAACAAGAAAGGTGAATATTGATGAAATATACTGACAGCTCTGTATAATAAAAGTGAAAAGGAACTAGAGCTGTCAAGCTCTGAGAAAGCACAATAAAATACCGTAAAAGTGGTCCATATGCTTCCAACTCTTCTGAAGCCACATGGTAGCTTCATATAAGGGAAAATGAAATTGAACACATTATTTGCAGAGACCCTTCCCCTATGCATCTCAACAGTATTCAGCATTCATCACAAGTAGTTTTGTTGTGTGTTTTTTTGTTTGTTTGTTTTTTCAGTCCGTTTGAATGTCGTATTCCACCGAACAAATAAATTCACAGATGTTTGAAATTACATGAATGTGAAAGTGAATGTTCATTAGGTGTCCTTCACATAGAATGTTCTTGTATTTTAAAAAAAGCGTGAACATGAAGCAAGGCAGTGGAATAAAGAAAAGGAATGTGTGTCTAGGGATGTGTTTTTTAAAAAGTTGAACTTGAGCATTTGATCAAGCACATATACATATAAAAACCAGGCAACAGCAAAGTAAAATACAGCCCCTTAAAGGGATAGTTCACCCAAAAATGAAAATTCTGTCGTCATTTATTCACCCTCATGTTGTTCCAAACCTCAATGAGTTTCTTTCTTCTGATGAACACAAAAGAAGGCATTTCACTTGAAGTACAGGGAGTGCAGAATTATTAGGCACGTTGATTTTCTGATCATATTTTTTTTCCAGGCACATTTGACCAATTCCAAACCACAGTAATCCTAATAACTACTATTGATTTAGTATTTAATTATGTATAAGTGATATATAATTGTTCATGAAGGCTGGAAATGAAAATCACCTTATATTCAGGTGTGCAGAATTATTAGGCATGTTTTCTTTTACAGATAAATTGAGCCAAAAAAGAGATTTAACTCAGACTGAAAAGTCAAAAAGTATTAAATGCCCATGAGAAGGATGCAATACTAATGCAATACTAGACATTGCAGTTAAGGCATGACCATTGGACAGTGAAATGCTCGTTGGGTCAGCAGGATCTGACAAAAACAGGTGGTGAAGAAAAGACACCTGTTAACTGCAAAAGAATTAAGAATTAAGGTGAAGAATTAAGGGTGAAACCATCAGGAACCCTTTAGTCTCCAGCGCCACCATTTTCCAGAGCTGCAACCTACCTGGAGTCTCCAGAAGTGCAAGGTGTCAGGATCTCAGAGACTTCAGTTAGGTAAAGAATCCTAAAAAATGACCCCCACTAGATAAGAATCATAAGCTGAAGTGTTGTAAAATACATGAAGCCTGCTTTTTTATAGGCTTTATATGTTTTATAGGTTGAGAGTGACTCTTGAAGGACCAGCACCACATCCTCTAGTACCACTGTTTGAAGAATTCATCTTCCAGAATCTGGCAGTACGTTTTGGGAGTTCATTTTAGTCCATCCTGAAGTCCGTTTTGCAGAGATGGACTAAAAATGAACTCCCAAAACGTACTGCCAGAATCTGGAAGATTAATTCTTCAAACAGTGGTACTAGAGGATGTGGTGCTGGTTCTTCAAGAGTCATTCTCAACCTATCTGTCCATAAAGCCTATAAAAAAACCTTCTTCATGTATTTTACAACACTTCAGCTTGTGATTCTTATCTAGTGGGGGTCATTTTTTAGGATTCTTTACCTAACTGAAGTCTCTGAGATCCTGACACCTTGCACTTCTGGAGACTCCAGGTAGGTTGCAGCTCTGGAAAATGGTGGCGCTGGAGACTAAAGGGTTCCTGATGGTTTCACCCTTAATTCTTCACCTTAATTCTTAATTCTTTTGCAGTTAACAGGTGTCTTTTCTTCACCACCTGTTTTTGTCTGACCCTGCTGACCCAACGAGCATTTCACTGTCCAATGGTCATGCCTTAACTGCAATGTCTAGTATTGCATTAGTATTGCATGCTTCTCATGGGCATTTAATACTTTTTGACTTTTCAGTCTGAGTTAAATCTCTTTTTTGGCTCAATTTATCTGTAAAAGAAAACATGCCTAATAATTCTGCACACCTGAATATAAGGTGATTTTCATTTCCAGCCTTCATGAACAATTATATATCACTTATACATTATTAAATACTAAATCAATAGTAGTTATTAGGATTACTGTGGTTTGGAATTGGTCAAATGTGCCTGGAAAAAAAATATGATCAGAAAATCAACGTGCCTAATAATTCTGCACTCCCTGTATACCGGGGAGACGTAATATGTAAGATATTTATATTAAAATATCCAAAAACCACTAGAACAATGTTATATATTTTGTTGACCTGTGTACTTACATTATCCCAAACGTTTCCAACAAATCATCTATTTTAAGACCGTATGGGGCTTATGCTCATTCACAATCGTTTCTATCGCCAAAGGTGCTTACTTGCTTATTTGAGGGAAAATGGAGGAGAAAAAAAACAGCGCATACGGCAAAAGAAGCTGTTATACCTTTTATTTAACGTTATTTGTATATTTGTTTCTTAAACACTGAATCCGTATGGGGCTGTCATTGTTGTTTCGCGGGCTATCGGACGTCAGAGTTCGTAACTGGGAGTACATCGATCTAGTACGAGTTCACGGGTGGGAAGTCACGGATTTGACTGCCGTTCCAGTGCACTTTCACGGGTAGAAGGATGGAAAAACACGGGTTACGGGTTGCCTGGAACGCGGCATAATATATAATAATATCGATTACCAGCTACCGAGCGAACGCACAGAGTAATGTTAGAACACAACTTTCTAACTTTTCAAAAGCTCAGAGATCTGTGTTTCGCACGGGTCTCTCTCATTAGCATTTGCTCCCGGAGGAGCATCCCGCTTCATACCATCGTAATGTTAATAAAACGTTAATACATTCACTCATTCATGAACATGATTTCTGCCCGTCAGATTCCTTCCCATCGACTGTGGAGGTGAAGAGTTAAGACTACAACTCCCATGATTCCACGCTCATTCACGGCGTCAGCAAGCTACACCTTTGTTTTGAATAAGCGACTTGTAAAAAACTTCTATAACAAACCTCTATAAAACTTACATACTGTGCCTTTAAGTTCTACACAATTAGGGGCCATTTAAGTCTCAAACATATCAGTCTAGCATATGTTGACATATAAAATCAATGAAAAAGGATTGCAGTGAAATGCAAAAACACATTCTGTGTGAACGGCCCCTCACCTTTTTAAAGAGACCCAGGATTTAGTCGTTAAAAACGCACAGTAAAAATGGGCTGGCAAGTGTTGCAAAACAGTGTCAGTATAAATTAAAGTAACACTGACAGAGACCTTTGCATCCATTGGTTTTCTCTCCTCAGTGATGTTTAAGTCCATTAACTGCTCCCAGCAGGCCTTTGCTTTAAGTCTCCCTTCTGAAATGTCACTTATCTGCTCTTACATAACATATGGCCTTTAGGAGGGCACTTATAATCATGGGCAGAATGCAATCTTGCATCAGCATCTGTGAGCTTTGGCAGTACATCCATGAGGCTGCCTTTATCCATAAGAACTGCAGAGCCAATGAACAATTGCCAAAATATCTAAATGTATAGTGCTGTGAGATTTATGGGAGCAAGAGTAAAATTGAGATCTCGAGGGAGGACGATAGGAAGACTACGGTTTTCACAGACATAATTCTCTTTTGACAGAGTGCATAAATCAATAAGTGAAGCACAAAATAAAAACTCCCAGTGACGGTTATCTAAAGCCCAGTCAACAAAGAGACACAAAGACAAACAATTCAGTGTAATCTTTCTTCACAATTAAGCAGACAAGCCACGAATTTAACAACCATTCCATCAAAAGCTATTCAAGTGTTTGTGTGCAGTAAGTTACATTCTGCTCCACATTTGAGCTCTTTTTAAGATAAAGGCCTGGTTTCATACATAGTGAGAAAGTCTATTGCTATAAAATAGTAGTTGTTTGGCTAAACAATTTAGGTGTCTGTAAAATATACACTTATATAGACTTATTTCATCTCCACTTGTGCTATAAAACCAGGAACCTGAATTTGCAAAATCCGAAGCATCCTTTTTCATTGACGAACTTTCAAAAATAACTGTGGGCTTTTAAAAACATTAAATGTCCCTGCCTCTAAGGGTGTGGGATTGTACGCATTCTTGTGATAGTTGGGAAAGTCAAGAGTGTGTCTTTAATTTGTTAGCCTGGTGCGATGCTTCACAAGAATTATTTTACAGGTTCGGGTACCTTATTGAATCGCTGTCCGTGTGTTTTTCAGCTTCATTTGTTGGCAGGAGTGAACACATGCAGACTGCTTCTCAACAACCGACTGCTTCTCATTGTTCTGTGGTGACTTTTTCTCTCCTCTGCCTAAAGAAGTCAAGGCAGCTAGTTTGAACAGGGACTTCGCTGAATTTTACATAGAAAAAACATTTAACATAAGATTAATTTTCCAGTAATACTGCCATTCAAACGGGTTGGTAAGATTTTTTAATGTTTTTGAAAGTTTTTTTATTCTCTCCAAGTCTGCATTTATTTAATGAAAAATACAGCAAAAACGGTCATACTGTGAAATACTATTACAATTTTAAATAACTGTTTTCTATATTAATATTTTAGCATTTTAATTTTAATTAAATATTACATTTAACATTGCTCCAGTCTTCTGTGTCACATGATCATTTAGAAATATTTCTAATATGCTGATTTGATGCTCAAGACACATTTCTTATTAATATTATCATTATTTTTTGGTTTCTTTATAAAATCTCTTTACAGTGACTTTTGATCAATCTAATGTCTCCTTGCAAAAGATTTAATTTCTTAACAAACATCATACTGACCCCAAACTTTTGAATGGTAGAGTATACATGATATTATACTTTATATAAATATTATACAATCTTTCCCCATAAGTATAACTCAAACAAAATATATTGCGGTATATGTTGAAAATAAGAGAATAAAATATAAACGTAAAATTATCAAAATTTGCAAAAGCTATATATATACACAAGTTTATATATACATGAATGTGTGTGTATTTATATATAAATAATAATTAACAGAGTACACACACACATATATTATGTAAACACAAACTTGTATTTTGGATGCGATTAATCGCGATTAATCTATTGACAGCCCTAATATATATATATATATATATTATTTATTTATTACAACAAAACAAAAATACTGATTTTCAATTACAACCTGCTAGAACGTCTCTATTGCTTGTTTTCTGCCTGCGGTTAACATGCTCCTCACTCAATGTGGGTATTGTCAGGGGCTTGAGATGTTGCCAGGGCACCATGTCCTGTGTCTAATATAATCAGTCTCACTGAATTACTATCCTAGCTAATAACATTATGACCTGGTGACACCAATTTAGTCCCTATAGGCTGAGGCCCTCGACTCCTTCATATTACACGGTCTGTTTGCCTCAGCTGCTGTCTGTAGAGATATGCAAGGTTTCTGTAAAGACCCTGAAAAAGGGGCACTATGCTGAACTTTGAGTGATTAGTCTCCAAGGCCCGTGAAAAAAATGGGTCAGGTTTTGACTTTTTAGACAGACTTTTGAGCCAACAAACAAATGTAGTCTGAATAATGAGGTAAAAATGTGTTACACAGGAGGTCATCCAAGTGACAACCAATAACAGGAGAAAAGCTGTCATAAAAAGATTGAGTGGAGCAACTGTAAGCTTGTGCAAGAAGACGCAGGAACGGGCGTTTATAGATGCCTACGGGCACAACCTGAATAACACCCAGTGCCATTAATACAACACATCTGGATTCTATTACTACAACACAGACACCCCCCCCCCCTCCCTCCCTTTTACATATTATATTTCAGCTGCATACACACAAAAAAATCCTGAAGTGTCAGTTAAAGACACACAAAAGGGTCCTCTGTGTCAGCTTTCAAGCTGAAAAGGAATGAGTAATTAGATTAACTATGAAGTGGCAGAAAAATACTAAAAACTCTATCATAAATAATAAAGCAGTGTCCAGAAAGGTTATTTTTGTTTCACATCCGGCAGAAAATAATTATATCATGAATATCCACAGGCATGCATTCCTTGAATTTTGTTTAGTCATGAGACAAGGCCATCCATTTGAGCTAATTTAGTTTTTACATCAAAATGCCATTGAACTCATTTTTCAAGTGGTGAAAGTAATTCTGTATACTTTCACAAACGATTTACTAAGCGAGACAACTTTTTAACAGACTGAGCATTTTGAACTGCATATAAATACTGCCATTCCCTTGTCGTCTTATTCTGTTTATTTATTGTTAACAAGTTTCCACAATCTTGGCAATATGCTAGGAAAACATGTTTTTAATTTTCTGCTGTTACTTTTGCTAACAGACAGCAATAAACAAATATGCTACCTTCTCTTGCAATATCATTAGAAAGAAAGCTTTTACAATACAAAATACCAATGAATGACCAGTCTAACCAATTACATCTCAACCACCGAAAAAACGGTTTCACACTTTGAAATCAAAAGTCATACCCATAAATATATATTGCAGAAAACAAGACTAATAGATCCCCACCATACATGCCTTGAAGACACACAGGTGCAATACAACATTGCAAGGTGCAATTAACGTGATTTCATACATCTGCAATGTAAAACAGTGAGAAATAGCCTTTCGCATGCAGCCATGAGAAGGCTCCATAATTGCACCACTGGGTCTGATGAGCAAAGTGTGCGTCTGCTTAAATGCACTGCGCATTAGTGTCTAAAATCATATTTCCATTTTTAATAAAAGCGGGTTAAGAAAAATCCAAACAAAACAAAAAAGCCTTTGACATTTTGCTCTTTAGACAAACAAGTAAATGGAGTCCGATTTCCATCACCAATTTGTAGAAGCATCGAGTTTGAAACGACACAAATGAGTCTGGAAAAAAACAAATTTGGATAAATAGGATCTCACGGTGGGCGATACAGTTGAGATGTTGTGTTGTCTACAGGAGCCGTAGTGAAACTCAGTGCCCCCTGCCTGTGATATAATGCAGACCAGATGTCAGCTGAACCGTGTGACTAGCATTAGCAGCACTCACAGGAGGCTTCATTGTCTTTCACTGGCAAGCCAAAAGTCAGCATTCCTGAAGAAGCAAACAAGAGACTAACCGGCAACTGCCGCCTTTTCCCGTTCTCCCTC
This sequence comes from Gobio gobio, assembly GCF_949357685.1. NCBI lineage: Eukaryota > Metazoa > Chordata > Actinopteri > Cypriniformes > Gobionidae > Gobio > Gobio gobio. The sequence goes on from NC_137106.1 coordinate 17,673,175, forward strand.
ATTTTACTTTAGTTTTATTGAATTCCTTAATGACATTTAAACACCAAGACGAGTAGGAAGCTGCAAGAACAGCAAAAACAAAAGTGCCTTGTACATGTAAGATACCAGACCGACCACGGACTTGGGGAAGGAATTAAACAATTCACGTTCCCTAACAATTTTTTAAAATAAACAATTGTAAAATGCAGAACAATTCTGCTTCCAAATTGCATCATTTCAATAAAGTCAAAACAAACAAAAAAATTTAATTCCTTAATTTTATAAAATACCACTGACAAAACTCAAACATGTCAGTAACTAAATACCATAAGAACAATTAGTAGGTCTCAAAGGACTTGCAACATAACCCAGTAGGTTATCAGTTCTTGTTTCATGGAGTTTTAATAAAACGGAATTAGTAACTTAGCTCAGCAAGTGAGTCAGATTAACCGAGAAACTGCTCCAAATGATTCTCAAGTGTTTGTGATTCACAAAAATGAAGCCGGTGTCATGAGAAATCGAGTCACCCCAGGAATTGGGTCTCCTTTAGGACCCAGGCGGTAATGCCTGATCAAAAGTACACACAAACGTTGTGTATTTTCAGTCATCTTTAGTCAGATGTATTTGTAACTGTTATCAACTGTATTCTTTTTTATTTCTTAAGGTGTGACCCAAAGCCCCTCAGTTCATTATTAGGTTAGTCTCCCTGGGGTGTTATCGTATGTTTATGACAGGAGGTCCTATCAGTTCATCCTAAGGTTATAGTCTCACTGGCTCTCCATGGGGTGTCATTGTATTGTTTGTGGAACATTTGTTACAAGGTATAAAGCTCTGTCACGCAGACATAACTTTGGGTTAAGATTGTTGAAGGCTGACGTGATAACATCGCTGCTGAAGAACTGCTCCACTACACCTTCAGTGAATTCTTCTCCCCACAAGAAATCTGGTCAAGCGCACTTATTTTATGTATTATAGAATTCTAATACATTGGCGAGCCACCCTAACCAATTGCTCGGCCAAATACAGTAAAATCTATTCTAATTCTAACACATGTAAATTGGAACCATAACTGTAAGCGAAAAACAAACCTAATATAATGTAAGTTCATACACTGGATAAACCCAATATTAATAATACATCATTGCATAGTAATATATACATAATATAATGTAGAATATAAATACGTACAAAATACTATATGGCCTACTGTGACATCCTTAATTTAAAATTATTTTATTAGATTACCTGTTAATAATAATAATACGTAAAAATGACAAACAATAATACAAACATATTACACAGTAGTTATAATAACTGAAATTTTTGCCAATTTAATGGCCAATGTGTGGTGTATAAAGCTAGCAGGCTAATCGGGTAGATGTGTGCGCTATGCTAGTACCGCCAACTGCAAGAACGATAAATGTTTGATTTCTCAACCTATAGCTTCAGTTATAGACAAGTATATGAACCATGTATTTTAAAATACATTAATGGTCATTACAACGCATTTTAAACTATATAAATCATAATGTGATTTTACAGAAAATCTAATCAGGCACTAAAAATACTACCCCTTAAGTCTGTTGAACCCAAGGGGGTAATGCAGCACCCGGAAAGCGTACCTTCCATAGGGGCACCCATTGCTAACCAAGCCATCACCTGCTGTTAGCATTCCATTGACTCCCATTCATTTTGGCATTACTTTGACAGCGAATAACTTTATATCTGAGGCGTGAGGTGTTTGTTCAATATTTTGAATTCTACTGACATAAGTGGAGCATGCTGCTCATGCCTCTCTGACTCATCTTAGAATGAGATGAAAGCAAAATAAACAACTTTTAAAAGGTCCTTTGTGATTCCCTACAACTGCCAGTGCAATTAAAGAAGCTCAAAATGAAACCGATTCATGATAAAAAATTAAATATTGGAATAAGAATGTATTCAATGCACGGGGGATTGGTGAGTTCTGACATCCTACAAACCTGGAATTTTGCTATTTATGTTTTCAGTCACATAATGTTAAACACAACGGTGAGCATGATGATCTAATAGACCTATAAGCAAAATACAAAATATTATAAACAATGCCATTTTAAATGGACCATTTCAATAGTTCACACATTTGGCTTCTTTTCGTTCCAACTAACTGTGGTAGAGAGGCGGCACAATGATTAATGTGAATAATTTCAAACACAGCACTTAGCAGTGGTCAAAAAAGATTTTGGATTAATTCCTGCTTTTAAACTCGGGATTTAAATTACCACACAACCCTGGTGTTTGTCCAAAAACAGTATAATTTAACTGTATAGTATAATTTTATTTTGTGGATGGATGGAGGGAGGGAGAAAAAAACCCTGACATTTCAGATTCAGACTGCAATAAAATAACTGACTAACCCCAGTAAATTCTGGAATTATCTTACATCCCCATGTCAAATAACTTCCCTCTTAATATGGCTACAAATCTACATCTCACTTCAGAACAGCTGAAGATGTGCCACTTCAGACTGCTGGGATATACACATTGAATTGTCCAAAATACAATGAGGAAAAAGAGATATGGTCACAAGTAACCACACCATATCCATGAGAAACAAAACATTTATTTCAAAGTCTATGGTTGCCATTTGCCCCTAACAGGCTAAAAAACACATATACAGCTCACAAATCACTTAGGAAACTATGGAACCAGGATTTTTCCTTTTTCACCTTTCTCCCCCTTTCTCTTCAGTTCCTACAATGCTTTCCAACCTGCGGGCACGAATGGAGGGCAGCTGTTCATAGATGATGAAGCCTAGCTCTGAGTTCTGCTGGGGCAGCCGAAAAAGAAGAAGGTGATTCTTCAACACCTGAAGCAAAAAAAAAAAAAAAAACAGATGTGTCATTACAAGAAACAACACCAGGAAAGGTGAGAAATCAAGAGGGATATATAATGGAGAAAAAGTCAGATCCAGGAAATGGAAGGTCTCTTCAAAGTAGAGGCGAGTGGCTGATGGTACCTCATCTGTCAGGTAGTAGGTCTTTCTTAGCAGGCTCCGACGTGCTGCCTCCACCTCCTGCAGAGTGTGTAAGTCAGGTTGGTCATAACTCACAGCACAATGACAAAATAAGACAGCTAAGAGACCATCTATCACACTTGCTTCACTCTTCCAACATATTTCAAACCCAACCACTCCATTTGGGATTAGGTGACAAAACACTTGCGCATATAAATGATAGTTTTCCCTGGAGAAAACATTTGCAATACTTAAATGAACACACCGACTTTTTGGGACTTTAGCTTATTTCACCGTATCTCCCAGAGTTAGATTAGTCCATACATACCATTCTCATTTCCGTGCGTGCCATAACTAGGTCTGAAGCACCCACCGCTAGCCTAGCTTAGCACAAAGAATGGAGGTAAACGGCTCCAGCTAGTCTCCTGCTGGGTGCAGCAGGCGCAATGATATTACGCAGCACCTGAAAATAGGCTGATTTCCGTCAACATAACCAACGTGACAACCTGCTTGCACAGAGAACGTGCTGGGGACCATTTTCAGGCGCTGCGTAATATCATTGCTCCGCTGCACCAATGGTACGACAGCAAAGTTCCTTGATTATTACGCAGGAATGAGAGTATAGTTTCTAGCCATATCGGTCTAGAAAATCGAAACTTTTCATTTTCCGTCGGCCTTAGTACACAATGTAAATATACACATCACAACATGTAAATAGGAAAATGTTGGCGTTATTTTGTCACTTATTGAGCAGGAGGCTAGATGGAGCCGTTTACCTCTAGTGTTTGTGCGAAGCTAGGCTAGCGGTGGGTGCGTCAGACAGAGTTATGGCACGCACCATGATGAGAATGGTATTTATGGACTTATCTAACTCTGGAGGATACGGTGAATAAGCTAAAGTCCCCAAAAGTCGGCGTGTTCATTTAAGTATTGCAAATGTTTTCTCCAGGGAAAACTATCATTTATAGTTTTTTATAAGTGCTCCTTTAATGGGTTAAATATAGGTCTTTTCCTCATAATAAGCCATTATATGGCTCCAGAAGACTTGGAATATAATGCACGAGTCATACTGACAACTTTTATTTTTGGAGCTTGACAGTCACTGGTCACCATTAACATTCAGTGTATTGAAAGAGCAGCTTGGACATTCTGCTACATGTCTTTTTTTATGCTCCATTTAAGAAAGTAAGTCATATGGGTTTGTAATGTTGTAATAACATGAAAATGATGACTGAATTTTCATTTTTGGAACCTTTAGGATTGCTCATCATTAAGATTTTTTTGTGTGACATTGGTCTTGCTCGGTATAGTACCTGTAAACTAAAACTAATAAAAAACTGAAATAAAATATTAGATAAATATTAGATGAAAAACTTAGGGTGTGTTCACACTTGTAATTCGGTTCTCTTGTTTCTTTTGGTCCGGTTTGCTTGGCGTTCACACTGTCATTTTTAACACGGTTTAATATTTAACTTGTCAAACATCCAAAACAATGCTGTGTGCTGGGCTAAATGCACTCGCTGTATGTGCGTACATATGATGGAGCTGACAACTCCCGAAGAGCTTATAAAATTTGTAAAGGAGTCAAAACAGCAGCAGGAATCCATCCATCCATCAGACACACACACACAAAAGAAGATCTGCTGCAAGACATGGTTCTGATGCCTGTACCAAACTAAGATGGGCAACAACGCAACTATGACAAGAAAAAACAGGTACTGTATATGCTTGAGCATTCTGTCCTTTTTAGGGTCGCATCTTGTCCCATTACGTCCTGTTTTTGGCTCATTTAGATGTCTTTGGTCCATGTTGCCTTCATATTCATTCAAACTGCACCAGAGTTCGTTTGGAAGCAGACCGAGACCCATCTTTTCAGGGGTCGTGGTCCGCTTGTTTGGTGCGCACCAGAGTTCAGATGGCAGCGTTCACACTTGTTCAAATGGACCGCACTAACAGAGCAATCGCACCAGAGTTCGCTTTAATCGAACCAAACATGCCAAGTGTGAACACACCCTTAAATGAAAATGTTGTTTTGGCAGCTAACTGAAATAAAGTAAGTTGAAATACTACAATGACTACATCTGAAATAAAACTATTAAAATGTAAAGATAATAATTTTTTAATAAAAGGGAAAAAACTAAACTAAAATTAAAACTAAAATTATAAAAAGTAAAAGCTAATTCAAAACTTTAATAAATACTATAATAGTACATAAATAATACTAAAATAACACTGGTCTTGATGCCCTTGTAGTTTACCTCTGCCACTGCATCCTGGGAGAAGATAAAGGCATTGAGATGGGCAACAGCCACCGCATAAAGTACAGGACACCAGCTCCTCTTCAAAGCTCCTGTTACTAGTGCTCGAAAGTACAGCCGCAACAGGGGCAGGGAGTCCTCCACAGGGGATGTGAACTTCTCCAATGGAACAGGCAGCTGTAAAGGACAAACGAATCAAATTTCAGATGGAGACTGTCTTAACTGGTTCACGAAAAGGATTTACAGTTTAGTCATATATATAGCACATATCTTGGATAAGCTCTGAAATGACTTAAAAGGGCTATTTTCTTTCAGTAAGAACAGCCATGATTTCAACCAAACAGCCAGTGTCAAGTATATTCAGTATAGTTCTACTTTTCAAATTACAAAAAAAGTTGAATTCAATAGCAATATTCAATAAAATCACTTTCATTTATATGCACTGGAATAACAATACATGGAAATAAACAACATTTGTCTCCATATATTTACTAAAGCCATTTCAAGTCACCATGAAATCAAGATTGTTTATGAAATATTGCAGTATTTATTATAAATTAATTTAATTTAATTCATGTGCCCTCAACTTTTAAAGCTTTAATATTCTGTCATCATTTACTCACTCTAATGTTGTTCATCTCTCGTAAGACTTTCAGGAAATTGAAAACTGAAAAGAAAATCATCTTTTTGATGAAATCTGAGAGATTTCTGTCCCTTCATTGATAGTCCACACAACTACCACTTTGACGCTTCAAAAAGTTCCTAGAGAGAATGTAAAAGGAATCCATTTGAATTGAGTGGTTAAGGTCCAAATTTTCTGAAAAGACATGATCCCTTGATATGATGAACAGATTTAATTTAGGCTTTTATTCGCACGCTGACCTTAACTATTGCATGTACCAAACGTCTACTGGAAAAGCTTCACGCCAACATAACATGGGCACGGATAAAGTTAAAACCTAGCAAATCCAGAAGTATATCCATCGTTAGAGGGAAACTCGTAGACCAGAGATTTTGCATTGACGAAACAACTATCCCAACAGTGTTGGAAAAGCCAATAAAGAGGTTCAGCCGATGGTACAACACAAGTCTCAAGGACTCAGACCAGAGTGACCAACTAAGGGAAGAAACCATCAAAGGCCTTGTTTGCATAAACAATTCCTTGCTTCCTGGCAAGCTGAAACTCTGGTGCCTACAATTCGGATTACTTCCCCGTCTAATGTGGCCTCTAACAGCCTACGAGGTCCCCATTTCCAAAATTGAGAAACTGGAGAGAACAATCAGCCATTATATCCAGAAGTGGCTTGGACTCCCGCATTGCCTCAGTAGTATTGGCCTGTATGGGAAAAGTGCTCTGGAATTGCCTGTCTCAAGCCTCACTGAAGAATACAAAAACACCAAAGTGAGACTGACATGACCTTGAACGAGTCTCAAGATGTCGTAATACAAGTGGCTGCTCCCAGACTGGCAAATGGAAGTGGACCACGGCTGAGGCCATACAGCAAGCAAAATCTGCTCTCAGGCATGGAGACATTGTAGGACAGGTGCAGCAGGGAAGAGGTTTTGGACTCCGAGCAAGCTGGCCCTCATGGTACAAGGCAACATCCGCCCAGAGAAAAAAGCTGGTAGTAGCAGAGGTCCGGCAGCAAGAGGAGGCAGAGAGATGCACAAAGGCAGTCTCACAGTCCAAACAGGGACTGTGGACTAACTGGGAAAACGTAAGCTCACCTGGAGGGATCTTTGGGAGATGGAAGGAAACAGGCTGAGCTTTATCATCAGAGCCACCTACGATGTTCTTCCTACACCCAAGAACCTAAACCAGTGGACTGAAGAAGATCCATCATGTCCTCTCTGTCGAACCCCAGCAACATTAAAGCACATCCTTGTCGGCTGCAAATTGAGTCTTTCGTAAGGCCGTTACACTTGGAGGCACATCAGGTCCTGAGACAACTGGCGATCATCCTGGAAGGAAGGAGAACCATCACCAATGCCTTCCCTCCTCCAAAACATGCATGCTCAAAATCCATTACAATCATAAGAACAGGACACCTTCCAATGCAGCAAACTACAAAAGTGGAATCGACACTGCTGGACGCTGCCTGGGACTGGAACATGCAAGTTGACCTAGACCGGAAGCTCAGCTTTCCCCCAGAGATAATTACAACTAACCTCAGGCCGGACCCGATCATGTGGTCAACCTCGCAAAAGTCTCTGTTCGTTGTGGAACTAACTGTGCCATGGGAGGCTACAGTTGGTGAAGCGAATGAACGCAAAAGCCTGAAGTACTCAGACCTAGTAGCTGAAGTAGTACAATGGGGCTGGCCAACCCAGTTGATCCCAGTAGAGATTGGTTGCAGAGGTTTTGTAGCCACAACAACAACTAGGCTATTGAAGGGGTTGGGAGGCCTTCCAACAATCTGTTAGGTTGCTGTCAGAGGCTGCTGAGCAAAGCAGCAACTGGCTGTGGCTAAAAAGGAAGGACCCCAAATGGACTGCAAAATGACCAAGAGGGGTAAAAACAGAGGGGAGAATACCCGGGACGCTAGGTGTTGCTTTAGAGCCCTTTGGAGGTGTCGTGGGCCAATCAATGAAACCCCAAGGAAGGAGGGTGTCCACCTGATGACCCCCATGATGTGATTACCCCTACCCACTCAAGATGTTAAGAAAGTGCTGATTATTCAAATGGGTTTTTCCAACAAGTCCTATATGCTCAACATATAAACATTCATCAACTTACACATCAGTTATGATAAACGGATCAACAGATTTTCTGAGCTTCCACAAGAACCAATGAGGTTCGTTCTCGCGTGTCAAGCAGATTCGGTTGAGTTTATGTTCACTAATAAATGTTTGTATGTGAAAAAAAGACTACATTCTATCGGTACATATAAAGCAATCGTGTCTCTTCAGAAAATTTGGACTAAACCACTTTATTCATATAGATTATATTTACAATCACTTTGCAAACATTTTGAAGATTCAAAGTGGTAGTTGTGTGGACTGTCAATGGAGGGACAGAAATCTCTCAGATTACATTAAAATATCTTCATTTGTGATATAAAGATTAATGAAAGGAACAACATGATTAAATAATTTGTTGACTCATAAATCTATTATTGCAAAAGAGAGTTTGAACTAAATCACAGAAATGAATGAAATTTATCAACTCTTACGCCGTTTTTGCTGTAGTATAAATAAGAGAAACGACTTCACTGGTTACTGTGCATCAAGCAAGCATGTTTGAACATCCGTTTACCATATTTAATGTCCACTATGTATGTGTTGATCAATGTTTATATGTGAATAAAAGCCTGAATGAAATCTGTTTATCAATCAATCTTTTTGAAGTGACAACATTTTGGTAGAATGGACTTTCAATGGAGGGACAGAAGTAATTTGGGTTATTAATTTCTTCATTTGCGCTTCAAAGATGAATGAAAGACTTATGAGTTTGGAATGACAAGTGTGAATAAATAAATGACAGAACTATCCCTGTATCACTCTCATAATTGAGTTGCGAGACATAAAAGGATAGGCAGTCTACAACTAATTTAGGACTGAATGACAAAAAAATGTGCATTAAAATATTAGCAATATTCAAAATGTTGCCTAATTTTATATTGGCATCAAAATAACAGTGAACAAACTATTCACCACACTAATATCATGCATTTGGTAGATCCTAGGCAAACAAATGGGTGAACTCAAGTAGACTACTCAAATCGTCTGATGACCTTGGGAACTGCGATTCAATGCTCAAAATCTCAGTCTGAATTGGATCAATGGTTCAGATGCCAATATTTCAATGAGAATGTTTCCATCATGCTTATCCTGCACGTAGAACACTTGATGAAGAGAAACCCCTTACCTGCTGTAGTGAGACCCCCAGCGATCGCAGCATTCCCACATGTTCACCAAACACAGCCAGCCTCATGATGACACTGTAGCGCCGCTGCAGAGGCAAAAGCATAAAGCAGCCAAAGAGTGGGTCACCGAATGACACAGCCTCATACTGTGCCAGTAGAGCTGAGTATAAGTCATGAAAGGAAGCCAGGCCTGGTGGAGCCGAGCCCAGATCCAGCGCCTCAAGCTGGGCTGGCCGTGTTAGCCTGCGAAACAGTGCCCAAGTAAGCTCTTGCACAGGCCGTTCCAGGAAGAGGTCACTGGAGCACAGAAAGACACAGGCTAGCCGGGCTAACTTAGCCACTGGTGGCACCACCGTGAGCGCCTGCTCCCTCCAGCTCTCCAGAACAAGCAACCATTGCAGGCAGTGAGTGGCTGACTGTACGGACCCTGCTGGAAGAGACTCGACCTGCTGCCCACCGCCAGCTGACAGTCCCATTTGCTCATAGAGACTGATGAGTGGTAAAAAGGGCCAATCGGAAGGCAGGGTGGGGCCGGTAAGCTCAGGTAGAAGATGAGAGCGGACAAAAGGGTTTCTGCCGAGGTACCGGTCACGGGATGAAAGGACAGATGGTTCCAAGTATGCAAGGTGGGTGAGGTAGCAACCGCGGATGGAGGGCAAATGATGAAGTGCGTCACGTAGCAGGGAACCAACGGCAGGTGAAGTCTTCTCCTGGAGCTGCAACTCAGCCAACGCGGCCACCTCTGGTTCACCACAACCATCCTCCCTAACAAGGAAAATAAATTACAAATAAATCCACATTACAAACTTAACTAAAAAAAAAAAGTATTATAACAGATAAAAAAACAATTATATTCTCAAAGTACATCCTTCCAGTGGTTAAATTGCAAAAAATATAAAAGACAGATTTTTTTTTTTTTTTTTTTAAATGAAAACTTTAAAAGTTTGGGGTCGGTTTTTGAAACAAGTCTCTTATGCTCACCAAGGCTGCATTTATTTTATTAAAAATACATTAAAAGACATAATATTCCTGTGACGGCAGGTGAATTTTCAGCAGCCATTACTCCAGTCTTCAGTGTCACATGATCCTTCAGAAATCATTCTTATATGCTGATTTGCTGTTAAATAATTTCTTCTTATTATAAGAGTTGAAAAGTTATGTAGCTCAATTTTTTGTGGACACTGTGATGTGGCTTTTCAGGATTGTTTGATGAATAGAAAGTTTAAAATAACTGTATTTATTTGAAATTGAAATCTAGCACAAGCGTTATTTCCAGCAGGCCACATAAGCCCATCTAAGGTACGTGTATATACACTGATCAGGCATAACAAAATATTGTGTTGGCCCCCCTTTTGCTGCCAAAACAGCCTGGTCCCGTCAAGGCATGGACTCCACTAGACCCCTGAAGGTGTTCTGTGGTATCTGGCACCAAGATGTTAGCAGCAGATCCTTTAAGTGCTGCAAGTTGTGAGGTGGGGCCTCCATGGATCGGACTTGTTTGTTCAGCACATCCCAAAGATGCTCGATTGGATTGAGATCTGGGGAATTTGGAGGCCAAGTCAACACCTCAAACTCGTCCTCCTCAAACCATTCCTGAACCATTTTTGCTTTGTGGCAGGGCACATTATCCTGCTGAAAGAGCCACAGCCACCAGGGAATACCGTTTCCATGAAAGGGTGTACATGGTCTGCAACAATGCTTAGGTAGGTGGTACGTGTCAAAGTACAATCCACAATGTATGGCAGCACCCAAGGTTTCCCAGCAGAACATTGCCCAAAGCATCACACTTGCTCCGCCTGCTTGCCTTCTTCCCATAGTGCACCCTGATGCCATGTGTTCCCCAGGTAAGCAACGCACACGTCCATCCACATGATGTAAAAGAAAACGTAATTTCTCAGACCAGGCCACCTTCTTCCATTGCTCCGTGGTCCAGTTCCGTGCTCATGCGACCACTGTTGCCGCTTTCAGCGGTTGACAGGGGTCAGCGGCTATGCAGCCCCATACACAATGACTTTGTCGCTGGTTCACCACTATTCCTTCCTTGGACCACTTTTTATAGATACTGACCACTGCAAACGGTTAACACCCCACAAGAGCTGCAGTTTTGGAGATGCTCTGACCCAGTCGTCTAGCCATCACAATTTGGCCCTTGTCAAACTCGCTCAAATCCTTACGCTTGCCCATTTTTCCTGCTTCTAACATCAACTTTGAGGACGAAATGTTCACTTGCTGCCTAATATATCCCACCCACTACAGGTGTCTTGATCAAGAGATAATCAGTGTTATTCACTTCACCTGTCATAATGTTATGCCAGATCAGTGTACATATGTGGCACTATTACTCACTTCCGGCTTAGCCATAGCACGCAACCAACCCTCCCTCCCCGCCTCCTTGACATTAGTATTCTCATTCCATTTAAGTGTAGGCCTACAGTATGTTCTGCACTGTTTGTAGTTTTTCTTTTATCTCTCGGTTTCAGATCGCTGCATGAAGCCTTCCAAGCAGTCCTCGAACGTAGTCTTTTTCATCATCTCTATCCAATATTCTATTAATCGCTCAGGCTCAGCTAATCAGATTTTTTTGTAAAGCTCAACTCCCATTCGGAACCATACCGCCAAACCAAATGTTGTAAATTAACAACAATAAATCATGTTTTATTGCCAGAGTGGTCCTGACTGAAATGTCAATTTAATGCATCCTTGCTGAAATTCTTCCCCCCTCCCCCAACAAAAATCTTACTGACCCCAAACTTTTGAACAGTAGTGTAAAATATAAGAATAAAACACTGTAAATAAAACACAAAATGAAACATTCACCAATATATAAAAAAACTAAAAGCAACAACTGCCAACTGTCCATGTAAACTGTCCACTATCCTGTCTGAAATGTGCAGTTTGCTGCTCTCTTGTGTGTATGATGTGAAACTACAGCTTGATAAAGCTGGGAATTCATCTGAACCATAAATGTATTTCTGTCAGGACCACTATCGTCGATTGGCGGTATGGTTCTGCTCTGGGCAAGAACTCCCTGCGCATCCATGCAGCCTAGCACGGATGAGAGTAGAGAGAGCAGCGATAAACCCCCCCTAGCGTAAACAGAACAGAACCAACAATGTATTGCAGGTATCATTAATGGCAATATTAAAATGTACAACATAATTCGGAAATTTAGTCTGATTCAGGGGGAATCAGAATGCCAAATCCTGACTGAAGAGAGGAGCTGGGGATGGAGGAAGGAAATTAGCTCCAGAGAAACGCGATAGCTGCTGATTGTACTGAAGGAGCTTGTATATGAATGTTGTGCTAGGCATCGTATTCTTATAGGTGACAGCTTGACTAACGTAACCTGCCAGAACTAATGCTCCGCTTGATTTATAGCATGTTTGAAACTACTGAAATACAGAAACATCAGAACAAAAACAGTACAAAATCAGAACGATGAACAATAACATGCAGGCAAATCTAAATACCCAGCCCTTGATGTAATTTCTCCTAATGAGTTTCAGCTCTTATCCTGTCCTCATTGCACATGTCTGAAGAGGTTCAAGAATATTAATACTATCATTTCACTTCAAAGCAACATAAAAATACATAAACATAATAGGTTACCGAGATAAAATCAAATCACATAAATTGCATCCTAGAGACCCTCTGATCTTGTAGGCACTTAAACAAATTCTTACGTCAGTTATGGTTAAAAAAAAAAAGAGGGCTAAAATGGCATTTTTTTCCCCGTTGCTTTGAATTATGCTAGACATAACTTCAATTTTATGTCTTTTTTTCTCCATTCAGTCATTCTTCCATTTATTCCAACTGGTGTCAAGGTAACTTTTAAAGGATGTATGAAGTCTAGTGCCTAGCATCTGTATATTTCTGTAAAATGTTCATATTATTTTGTGAATACAATGTATGAGACAAATTATGACCGCACTTAGACTGCAAAGCCAACACTGGGAGATGAGAGTTTGCAGCAAAGCTTCAGCAGAGACTTACGGAAGAAGGCTGTGGCTGAAAGTCATGACAGACATGAGTTCATGTGCCAAGTATTCACTGCCAGGCAGAAGCCAGGACAATAAAGCCAACGATACTTGGTGGAACAAGGAAGCGTGTTTGGCCACCTCTGGGTCGACTGGAACCTAAAGATTACAGAATAAATCAGGGTTCCCATTTCAAATTTCACATTTCAGGGTTCACATTTTGCATTTCAAAATTCCATACTCCAGACTCAAATTTCCAAACCTCTCCGTAGATTTTTCTGACCGCATTTAACATGCATGGATCATCCGGAATTATTTTAAGCATTATATTTGGTATATATAATATAATAACTATTTCTCGGGTTCTCTTAAAGTGATAACAACAATCAGATTTTCCATGATTGTTTGGTCTTTTTCAGTGGCATTTGAGTAAACATTCTTTTAGTGAAGTTCAAAATAGATTTGCTTATGATAAAGAAACATTTCTGAATAATGAAAAGGTACACCTTGAATTACTATATGATCACTTAACTTTTGCAATGAAAACACTCTGCTTGTATGATACATTTATTTCTATAAATTCTTAATTGTATATGTTAGAAAACTGAATAGGGGCAATAGTCTGGAAACAATTATTTTTCCATACTTATCCAGACCTGGAAACTACTCAAATCAAATTCCATACTTTTCCAAACAGAGTGGGAACCCTAATGTATTCAATTTAAATGTATTTAAATAATGAATCCAGCACATTTCATTCTTAAAACCTATTTTTAAGGTCTGCTCAAACACTACATTTCATATCATTATGTATAATATGTATGCAAAAGCGGTTTTGTTAAATGCAGAGGTTGCAGTTACCAGCTTGTGAGCCAGTCTGAGCAGTAGATACAGCAGGTGGTGCTCATGGCGTAAAATCCAGGCACTCATGTGAGAAACAGAGGGCATGGCTCCGACACAAGACCGCAGATAACCCAGTACAGCATCAGAGAGGATGAGACGACTGAACTGATAAGAGACAGAGAAAGAAACGTACCACTAATTGAAAAATCTCAGCATTTTTTCCACATCTATCAAAAAAGTATTGCCAAAGCGAATTTACTTTCTTAATTAAGCCCTTGTGGATGGAGGTGATGGTGTTCAGCAGGTATAGGAGGGCAGTAGGGAGGGACAGAGGGGAGTTGGACCCTGCCATTGTGCTGGAGGTCATCAGCCTCGAGCAGGACAGGCCTGGCAGACTGGGGACGACCTCCCCACCAGGGGCACTCAGCCTGGGGTTACAGATCACAGAGCTGGACCTGCAGAAGGAGAAGAGATCATCATCATCATTATGTTCCATTTATACAAGATCTATTCATTTTGTGTGGCTCAAAATGATCACTGTTACACAATATAAGCCTAGTCACCTCCTATATTTATTTACATACATCAAATGCTATTATTAATGGCAAAAATATAAAAATACAAAAATATTTTTTTAATTAACATTACATTTATTGTATTTTTGTATATAACATTATGTTGCTGTAACTTTGTTAATGCAACTATTATTGGTCAGTTATTTTTTTTAAAGCCAATACCTGGTTTGTTTAAAAAAACACACAAAAAAATTATATAATTTGAAATATAGTAACCGATGTGGTTAATCTCTGAACACTAAAGTAAAATAACAGATCCCCCTACCTGAAGCTGCTGGTCATATTTTGCATGACCTGATGGGATATCAGGGGCAGAAGCACGTCTGAAGTTAGTGACTCTAGTTCCTGTAGACACTGTACTGGCTGGAAAGAGCTCTGACAAATGAATCAGATCAGATTATTCGCGTTACAAATGCAAAGTAATTATTTTAAGTATCTGTATACAATAGGCCCATTTGCACTAAAAGCTTCAGTTACCACAACTACATTTTTATATATTGTGGTTTGTGGAGAGAAAACAGTATGTGAATCTGAGACTTTAAATGGCAAATATTTTGTGAAGATACATTATCAGCAACTATTTCATGCAGGCAGCATTATCCTGCCTTGAGGGAACTGACTGAATACGCTGAATAAAGTTGAATAATCTCTCCTATTTTGGTGTTTATCACACCAGAAGCACGGATTCAGGGCAGTTTGGCTCTAAAAGGATCCACTGATTATCCACTTTGCATCTTAGAGATGAGTTCATGTTTTATGTATCATTCATGCATCTATTGATAAACTTTTCAAAGGGGTCATGACATGGATATTTGTATTATTTTAATATTTTCCTTGAGGTTCACATACAATGTTAAAAAAGTTTTTTTGCACAAAATGTAAATATTAGTGGTGGGAATCGATAAAAAAAACAAATGTTTAATCAATTTTTTTCTGTAATTAATCATGATTAATCACAATTTAATTGTTTTTTTTATATTTTGATATTGTAATCATTTCAGTTACTCTCCAAATTAATGAAGAAACAATTTAAAGACAGCATATTTTAAATATTTGTTGTAAAGGCATCTTTTTATGAATGAAGGCCAGTATCACTGATACTAATGTCTCTATGAAACATTAATGACGTTACATTACAGTATAACTGAAAGCTACTAATTTCAACATTTATTAGGCTTTAAAAAAAATAACAACTTTTAATTTAAGTGAACTTAAAACAATCTTTACATAAACCCGTTATATTTACCCATGGCCTTCCCTGTTAGACATAGCCTATACATAAATGTAATAGTTATCAAACACCTTTCTTGACTGCATAAATAATCAATTAAATATAGATGAATCATCATTAAAGCTACAATTTTCTCTGTTCCCTTTGTTCTTTGATGAACATTAATGACAGACATCATCAGTGCTGCTGTCACTTTAAGATCGGCCGCTGCCGAACATGACATGGATCTGACTGTCACGCAAATCTCATTTTCTCACAAGTTCATTTAAAGCGTTATTTAACTCAATTAAGACCACTAGTATGGCAAAATGATCTGCATTGTTGTTATTGTTTGCTCAAGAGCAAAAGAGAACTCGATGTGTGCACGAGACTGACGCGAGTCTGTCTGTGCCTGTCAGGGTGTCCCTCAATGAGCCGATTGAGACGCACCCACACAGATAGGACAATGACATACAGCGTGTTCTCTTTTGTCTTGTCGCACAGATGGTTTAAAAGCATTTATATGAATAAGAGCGTGATCATATAATGTACCGCTAGGCAAAAATGGATATAAAAACGGACACTGCGTTAATTGCATTAAATATTTTTAATACGATAAACTGAAAAAATTAATCGCCCGCGTTAATGCGCTAATTTGCCCATTTAAAAAAAATTAAAAATAATTATTTCACTGTGTCATGTTTCAACTAAAGTTTCATTGCGAAGTCCCCATTACATTGTGCATCATTAACAAAACAAAATGCTCCGTACAAACATACAATCCTCTGACACGATCGGGACTCCATTAAAATAAACCATACACTTGTTTCCAACTCTGGGATCCTTCTAAAGTCTGTACAGAGAGGCAAATAAGCTATTTAAAATGGCAAGCCAACGTTCTTTCACTCTTCTATTTGTCCTGCTGTCAACGGACAGACTCAAGTGAGTGGAGTATGTCAGAAACTGAACGTGCATCTGTATACTGTATCCAGTGTAGACCGCAGCAGTGATTATAATGGGTTCTATTTGCTTTTGATGTGACGTGACGCTCACATCCAGTGTAGGCAAATGTCAGCCGTTAGGCAACTGATTGCTAGTGGGCGGAGCCTATGGTGCGATGATGTATTCGTCGATGTCTTGCTCTGGAGGCAGGCATATGCAAATGTATTTGCCCGTGTGACGTCACAGATGGAGCAATATCAAAAGCTGTTTTTGGAGCGTGATTAAATAAATGCTTTATTTATAATGAGAAAGGCATTTTAAGCTATGAATCTCGCATGATGTTTTAATGGTTCATGGACATCTTATAAGGCAT
Organism: Gobio gobio; assembly: GCF_949357685.1. Lineage (NCBI taxonomy): Eukaryota > Metazoa > Chordata > Actinopteri > Cypriniformes > Gobionidae > Gobio > Gobio gobio. Next base: position 17,690,193 of record NC_137106.1, read on the forward strand.
CAAGGCAAATTTGATTTCTCATGTCATAACCTGTCATTAAATAAATGTAAAAATACATTAAAATGTTTTTTTTGTTTGTAATTGTGGCTAAAAAAAAAATTTAGGTATGCCTGTTTTATAAATACATACAAGTAAAACACACATCCAGAAGAAAAGGTTGTTTTATTTAAATGACCTTATCAGTGAGGCTGGTGTGACACTGGTTTTGATTCTTATTTCTTTCTTATATCTACTTACTTGCACATAGAGCTGTGAATAATACGCCTCCACGTAGAGCAGGTAGGATGGAAGCAGAATCAGAGCACTTGACATTTGAGACGAGCCATCGAGTGCTCTCACACAGCCCTTGAGAGAGCTAATGACAGTGGGCTGGAGACCTGTCACATGACTCCACAGAACAGGAGGTGGTGGAGGACACTCTGTACCCTGAGCACTGTCGATACACACAGACAAACAGCTCCAGACCATATCCAAAATGTATGGCAAAAATGAAATTGCAATATTATAAGCAGCAAGACAAAAAACTAATGGCACATATATTTATCTTAATAAACATTAAAACATTATAACAGCAGTTAATCCTATCAAGAGTTCTTGACCAAAAGTAAAAAAAACTCTGTATTATTATTTTTAAGGAACCTATGGAATTGCTTAATTAGAGCACATTCCTATTGTATTAAAGGAACAATATGTAATTTTAGTCGCTAGAAGTCACTTATTAAAACAGAGGCATAGCTTGATGACACCTTGATTTTGCAGAATCATGGGAGTTGTTGTCTACACCTCTACAGCCGGTGGAAAAGAGTCAGACGGTACTCAGGCAGAAATCATATTAATGGATGAGCTAATGTATTAGATTTGTTAACATTACTGTAGTATGAAGCAAGGTGGGGCTGAAAGCCGTTGGAGCGGAACGAGTCTGCAGGAGCGATTGCTAATGAGAGACAAGCGCCACACACAGCTCGAGAGCAGTGGAGCTTTTATTATGCCACAGACGACGGCTTCCACTTCTTCCGGTCACGCGTATGTGGGATAACGCAGCGCTGTTTTATCATATTAGATACATTTGAGTGTGTTGAAAGTAATGTTATAATGCAACTTTGTGCGTTGGCTCGTTGGCTACTATGAGACACTTTCTGCGCACTGCATTAAGCTAGATCGATATTAGACATGGTAAAACATGGTACTCGCGGTAAATCAAGAAAACAAGATTTAAACAACAAGACTAACTGTGCTGAGCTATATAGCACTCATTAGTTTTTGTCGATTAATGTATCCAAACAGTTGCTCACCTGTCTAATAAAACATAATATATTAAAGTGTCTTTGTGTTTCCATGGTTTCTACAAAATAAAACCGGAAATCGAAGGTTGACGTGGGGATTATGTCACTGACAGGTGACGCATGGACACGGTCTGTGTTCTGGTTAAAATTGCTTATTTCTCTGGTTTGAAACATTCTTGGAAACATTTGGGATAATGTAAGTACACAAGTCAACAAAATATATAACATTGTTCTAGTGGTTTTTGGATATTTGAATCCAAAAATCTTACATATTGTGCCTTTAAGCAATTCGACAGTTAATAATACACAAGTTATTTTTTTATTTATGTCAAGTGCAGTTGTTTGAACATGGTTTGCCACAATTACCACATCCTAAAAGTGGAGTCTAACCTGACTAGGCCTCTCTGCAGTTCTTCATGACATCCTGCCGTTTGAGTAACCTGAGTAAGCAGCACCAGCAGAGCTCTGATTCGGTCCAGCTCCAGAAAAAGCACAGCTTCAGATGAAGCACACGGCCGGTTCCCAGCCTGCAACCTCTTCACCAGCACAGGATACAGGTCACTGGAATGAAGGACACACTCACCGTCACTACAATCAGATGCTTTGAATACATCCCCAAACATCTGCATATTTGTCACTGTATATAGTTGCAATTTACATTGTATTGTAACAACCACCGATTATTGTCATAATTTGAAAGGGAAGTGAATGGTCACCCTCACGTGTAAAGACTGCAAGCCTGTCCGTAGCCGGCAGCAACTGCAAACAACCTCAAAGCCTCTGTACTGCAGCGAAGAGCTTCACCTGCTTCCAGCAACATCTCTGATGGTTCCACAACCACAAAACGTGACAAAAGCTCCTTCCCTCCTAGAGAGTTTAGCTAAGAGACACCGGTTAATTAGGGCCATGCATTGACTTGAAGATAAATTTCACACCAAAATGTAACATTTTTGTGTATTAGAACTTCTTTTTTTAGGAAAAAACAAATACATCAAAATTTGACATCCAAATAATATAGTAGCCCATAGCAAGACCATATATACACAAATTTCAGCACAACAGTACAGTTTGACATCTGAGTTGGAGACACAACTGTCACATCTTTCAATAAGCATCATAGTCATTTATTAAAGAGGGTGGGAGACTTCTCAATCTTGCAAAAAGTATCATAATAATGTACAATTAGTGGGCGCTTGACACCGTTAACCTATACAATTTGGGGAATACTTACTATTCTCGCACAAGCATGCCTTCCTGCACTTGCTAAAACACGAAGCAGCTTCATCGCCAAAGCAACAGGCAGCCCATACAAAGAAGATGGAGCCTGGGAGACCGCAGGAGTCCAGGAGCAGGGAAGAAACTCAGAAACCACAGTGTCCATCAGCCGCGGGCAGTTCAAGATCTGACAGAAAAAGCATTGTTAAAGAATTTTAATAAATAAAATTGAAAAAAGCTAATTATATCAGTAGGGAACATGGTTTGCATAACATTAGCAAGACATTATTAGCTGTTTGATAACATAGTCAAGCAAAAGGCTAATTATATTAATTCATATTATGTGTGCAACGTTTTAAAAAGCGATACCTGTGTGCAGCGTTTACTACAGTAACTTGAGTAAAAGTTGAGCGAGTGGATGTCTGAGGTAATTTGCATATTCATGGAACTGCATATACTAAATGAAGCAAGGGTGCACAATTGCATTCAAGGCATGAAGAATTTTTTTTCTCAAAGGAAAAAACTTTTAAACATGTCATTTTTGTGATCAAAGATGAGTTTTAAGTGATACAATTATTGACCACAGGGGGACACAGAATATAACAAAATGACTAAAACTTACATTAATGAACACTGAATTGAACACTAATTAAAAATATGAATAAATCCTATATAAATAATGATAAAAAAACAGTGGTTGTTCAGAATTCAGTTACCTGTGTGGCTGCAGCAGTCGAGTGGCGAGCAATTCTGATCAGAATCTGCAGAATATTAAGAACAACCCGGGGAGAGGGCCGGAGCACCTCCAGGATGTAGCGCAGCCGAGGAAGTCCCTGCATCTTCAGAAAGCCCTGATGACAACACAGAAATTTCACTGCATAACTAAGGGCAGCTACTAACTTTGCAGAAGGAGAGCAATCTTAGACCCCAGGTACCTTGACAACATCCTGCCTAGCAACATCATGATCGGTTTTCTTTTCTTCCTTCTCCTTTGCTGTTTCTTTTAAGGCCTCATCCAAACCTTCATCTTCCTCATCCTCCTCCTCCTGAGCAGCTGGCAGCAAAGGAAAGGTTGCCATACCAAGCAGCCATGGGAAGGCATTATCCAAGCATTCCTAGGATGATAGAAATCAGAAACGTTGTGGTTCCTTATCACCAAAAATGCATAAGTGATTCGCAAGATGATGGTCTCTTACTTCATCATCGGATGAAACCAGCAGAGCTTGCAAGGCATGCACCGCTGATGACATCACACCCTCCACACCATCATCCAGGGAGAAACGCAGAAGGAAGAGGAGTCCAGCATCCAGTAAAGAAGACAAGACGCTGCCCTTTAGAGATGAAGTGTACTCACCAGCACGGGCCTGATGGAGAACACAAGCGTACAGTGTTTACTAGGGGAAAATGTACAGAAAGAGGATGGATGGCTGGATGATTTCCGTTAAAGATAAGATACTTTGTAACTTTTTTTTGTTCAAAATTAACTATTTAAATTTTTGTCTTACCCAGATTTACTATCATAAAGCGTTTATATTTTAGATCAGGTGGGATGGTTTTCACGGGAAATTGCGTATATTCATCACTCGCCCGTACTTCTCATCATATCCGTAAATAGAGAAAAGTTGCTCCAGCAAGTTTGATGTGTGTACGGTGTGTGAGTGGCATAGGTTAGTTGTTACAATGAGTGAGAAAAGTTTAGCCTGGTCTTACCAGACTTTCGTAAATTTCATTTGTACAGAGTATGGCCACTCTCCATTGCATTGGCAAGCGTTTACTTCCTTGAAGGCGGGTACTCTGTTGAAATTTAAAACTATTGGATCTGCCCAGAGCCACTCTGGATCTACCCTAACCAATCCCTAACATTTAGTCGTGACGCATGTCATGCGCCGTACGCCTCTGTTTCTCACATGGAAATCCGTAAAAATAACTGTGCAGATTGTGAACGTCACCTCAGTGATAAAGCCTAAAACTTGTGCATTCAGATTGTAATTTATTAACAGTGGAGGGGAGAGTTTTGTGATCGGGAACACGCTGCTCTCGTGGTCCGTAACATGATTGCTATAAATACTATGTCATAATGCTTGGTAAGATAAGAATAAGTGCTGCCGTAAATAACGGCCCAATTCAAATGTTTACGTGCTTTTCTTCTTTTTATTTTTTGAGCGGTGATGAAATATATTGCTCTTGTAAATACTAAAGCCAGCATTTAAAGAAACACAAGTCTAGAAATGCATCCAAATTACAGCAAAGTGCAACCGTACGGTACTCTGCAGTGGTCAAAAAGGATATAAACAGTGAATTTTGAAGTGATATATTCTTGAAAACTCAGAGATGTGGATTCGGACAGCAATTCAATTACCACACGACCTTGGTGTTTGTCTAAAACAGTAGGTAATTCGGCCGGGGATTTTTACGCGGGTGGTGGGAGACGGACGGCAATAAAGTCACTGACTAGCCGCTGTAAATGATGACAATACCTTCCGACCCCCCGAGAAACAATTACTGTCCAAATAGGGCTTCAGCCAACTCCTTCACCACTAACAGAGCGAGCTGGAAAGGCTTTAACTTCTGGATTTTCGGCAGCGGTGCCACAACGGAATGAATGGCTTCGCTCGCATCTTTCTCCGCCGCCATTACTGAACTACAACTCAAACTAGCACACGACATCAATGTCATCGTTCTCAGCCACTCCCTCTGTTAGCTGATTGGACAGGTAAAAATTTGTTCTGAGAAATCCTAAGAATATACCGCAGTCCCAGACGGAGTACTGAAGGAAAATTAAAAATGAGCTTCGGAACTACGTAGGAGGGCGGAGCAAGGCTAAGAAAAGTTGACATGGAGCCGCTAAATCTTGTTACTCCAGGGAATCCACGCAAAAAACCCCCCCAAAAAACACAGAACAGAGGAGAGTCTGATGGCAAAAAGAGAATGTGACAGTTCGTAATAAAACAAGAATCAACATTAACTTGGCTTTTTCGGAGATGGTGAGAACCAAGGTATTTGAAAGGTTGTAAAAGTGACAGAGATGGCGTTTTTATTACTCAACAGGTGAGTAAGGTATTTTATTGAACAGATAAATTGCCATAAGTTACTCTCTAACAGAGTTTATTTTAAATCATCATCTATTGTGAAGGGTCACATTCATCCACAGTCACACAGAGCCTATGCACAACCAAAACACTCACAAAATGCATGCAGTTTTATTTTGTATCCGCTAGAGGGTCTAAAGTTACATAATGTACCTTTAGCAATGCTAAATATTTTAGTAAGCCATTATTACTTTATTTCACAATATAACGTGTCAAATACAAGGGTTACCCAGATAAAATGAGTAGTATTTTGTTGGTCAAGAGACCTCAACATGGAGACCTGCTCCATATAAAATAATAGTTTTAATCAGACCAGAGTCTTCATCTCATGTGAGTTCAGATTATTTTAAACATATTTTAAGTATGTTTTTTAAGTAATATTTATTATTTAATGTGACATTTTTTATTGAGGGGAAAAAGACTCTAATAGAGGATCCAGCTCGAATAATACAGTGTTTGTGTAAATCAAATCTACTGCAGTCTAATAGCTTTTCACATCAACTCAATGAACTTTTGTGTTTTAATTTTTAAATGTTGGTTTACTTTGGTCAGGACATTAGCGAGAGTGCTGACGGCCAGATTGCGCTGTTGGTTGAGCTGACTGCGAGAGAGGAGGAAAAGCTCTTGCAGTGAGTATCCAGCCAGCTGGAACAGAGGAGAGAGAAAATTATAGTTATTATTAAACATATACAACAGCTACACATGTCTGCATTTGACTAATACAAACACCTTTTAAAAGAAGTACTGGCATCAGTTCTATTTCACTGCCAGTCTAAAAACAATCCAATAGATGAATTTAGATAAGCCAACTCACCTCTGGCTCCTCTCCATGGTGATGCAGGCCCAAATGGGTGGGCAAGTCTTTGTTGGGTGGAATGAGAGCGCCAGCAAAATCAAAACGTGCTTGCATAGCCTGTAAATGTAATAAAGCATTCATACAAACAAAGTACACAGAATACCAGACAACGTTTCATTCATCTCATTATTAAAGGGTTCATGAACTGCATTGTTTTATATTTTCTGGGGAGCGTGCACTTATAATTTTAGTATGATTTTTACATGAAAAATTGTCATAATTTAGAAATAAAAGGCATTTTTCCTACCCTGATTTTAATGCTCTGTTTGAAGGGACGTGTCTGCTGTGAGACATCAGTGTGAAAGCCCACTGCTGTGATTGGCTAACATCTTTGCATATGAAATAGCCTAGCTAAGAATTACATGTGGAACTCTCTGGAAAACTGTTTTACTATTACCGCTCTCAAGGTTAACCAATCATGAAAAGTGTTGATTATAGCATTATATTTAGATCTATGGCATTATCATGCCATGAAAGGTTGCAGTGATGAGCATTGCAGCCAATCACAGACATGAATGCAGTGATCTCGTCGTTGCAACTCGATTTATGCACACTAACGAATGCTTTCATCATAACAGTGCAAACAGAGATTCTTACGGGAGTTTTGGCGAGAGTCCAGAAATCGGTCACTGACAAACTCGTGCTGTTTAAGCTCCAGCTCCAGCGATTGTAAAGGGAGCGTTCTTTGTTCACTTTCTATATATAATTTAATCACAGTTTTAATAACATATTTTCATCCTACTGAATGAAACAATATGACGTTGACCATTTAGTCACTGGTTTGATTTACTGATACATAGACAAAGAACATCTGACTGTACATGAATCATTACATCTGAGAAATCGCTGGTCACAGATCAGGCATTGACACGGTTGCTTACATGTTGTGGCATTACTGACAAGTACACATCATAAAAATATGTTTGCAAAGACTATGCCAAAACCGCGACTGATTTACCAAAGAATCCACAGTGAAATGTACCGAATACGAATAAATAATGCCCAACTGAGACATTCACATTGTTGAAAATAAATAACCACATTCCTAGCCTTATGATCCTTTGGAAGGTTGCTATTTTTAGTCCTCTATCGCTCCTCTCCTTGTCATCTCACTAACACGCCAGTGGGCGGGGCCAGAGTTGCAACGATGAAGTAGGTGTTGATTTTCTTCTGCAGAGGCGGTCTTTCACCTATCTATTATAGGCACATTCCACTACGTGTCATTAGCTGGGCTTGGTTATAATAAAAGTAATGCTGTTAAATCGATTAATCGCATCTAATATAAAAGTTTGTGTTTACATTATATATGTGTGTGTACTCTGTATAATTATTGTGCATATTTGAATACACACACATACATGTATATATTTAAAAAATATCTGCATGTATATACTGTGTGTGTGTGTAATAAATATATAATACATTTTTCTTAAATATATACTTACATGTGTGTGTATCTATATATACATAATTATACACAATACACACACATTATGTAAACTTTTATTTTGGATACAATTAATCGATTTGACAACACTAAATAAAAGCTGGTTTTGGACTAACAAGGAAGTTTTCAGTTCTGAAACTTACAGGATATTCTTATAGATGATCTTTTATATGTGAAAAGCTCAAGGAAAATTTGATTTCTCAGTTCATCTTCATCACCACTTTAAAGTCAGTATAAAATTTAATTAATACATTTTCTAAATGCACTTTATAGATCCTGTTGTGAATGATTCATCCATGCAAGATTCAGTTTTTACAAGCCCCATTTCTTTTTTTCCCCGATAATTCTTTTCACTGGGATGTAATCACACTAGAGATCATTTTTATGTCCATAATACAAATATTGAAGGATTAGTTAAAGTAAGTGCCAAAACGTAATACTTAACGTTTTGGGAAAAGTAGGTACAACTAATTAAACCCCCTCTGTAGGTTTCGTAGTTTGTACCTGATTGGTGCCGAGCCTACTGGGTGCAGGAAGGTCTCTAGTCCATTCCAGTTTTTCAGGCTCTACCTTGTCCATGTGAAGCCACACCTTCTGTGGCTTGATGGGCAGCTCCTCCCCTGTAAAACAAATAAAAATAAATAATAATTATATAATATATATATATATATATATATATATATATATATATATATATATATATATATATATATATATATATATATATATATATATATATATATATATATATATATATATATATATATATATATATATATATATATATATATATATATATATATATATATATATATATGGCCAATACTATGAATAATTAATAATAATAGAGCAACAAAAAAACTATACTAAGTTATATAAAAAGCCCATTTGCATGTATATTGACGCAAAACCACATGCTGATGGCAGTGCAACTACAGAAGAACGGTTTTCTGAACGGTAAGCTCTGATGTGCTTCATCCATTAATGTCATTGAATTCCTCTTATCTCTATTACCTTAAAACAAATTGGTGCTTGCTCTAGCTAACTCTGCTCTAATCAGACTAATTGAAATTGATGCATCTGCCTTAGCATGCTGGGCTCACAGCTTAGCTGGACAGATCTGCAAAGTGTACCGTCCAGAAAACTATGTGTGGCCAGTTCCAAGCTCAGGGTGAATAAAGAACTGGAAACCATCCAGCTGCACTTGTGCTGACAAGATTGAGATAACTACGTCCGGTACATTAGCTTTACTTTCCAATTTTGCATGCATGCAGACCAGTCCAAATTTTCCAATACAGCCTTCTTCATGGGACTAAAGCAACACTGTAATGAGTAGCATGTGTCAAATGAACCACAAATATGTAGGTTTACTTTATATGTAGGTGTCTTTACAACATTTCATCACAATACAATGGTATATCATTTATTATTTATACACATACCTGTAATTGGAGGTTGAACTACAAGCTGATTTTCATCTTCCTCATAATCCTCCATGGTATCCCTTTGAGATTCCTGAGATTTTATTGTGTGGTCTAACTCTGTGGAAGTGCTATTAGGCAGAATGTCTTCTCTGTGCACAGGATTGGATGATGACTCAGATCCTGGTGTTCTCTGTGCCTTCCGAGATCTCACAAAGTCCACTAATCGAGTATCTGACATAATGCAAAAGAAAATTAAGAAAAAAAACATGCTGCTTAATATTTTTGTGGAAATCATAATACATTTCAGGAGTCTATGATGAACAGAACGTTCAAAAGATTTTTTTTTTATTATAAAATAGTAAATGCCTTTACTGTCACTTTTGATCGATTTGATGCAAAATAAAAGAATTCATTACTTTAAAAAAAATTGAAATAGAATTATTTTGCAAAAATGGGTTTGCAAGTAAAATTCTTGCAAATTAAAATAGAGAAGGCTAGCTTGTTAAAGAACCAAATAATATTAAGATAAATATTAATATATATACACAGATGCTCGATGGATTGAGATTTGGGGAAATTGGAGCCCAAGTTAACACCTCAAACTCGTTGTTGTGCTCCTAAAGCCATTCCTGAACCATTTTTGCTTTGTGGCAGCAAAGAGTCCACAGCCACCGGGGAATACCGTTGCCATAGTGCATCCTGGTGCCATGTGTTCCCCAGGTAAGCGACGCACCTGGCCATTCACGTGATGTAAAAGAAAACATGATTCATCAGACCAGGCCACCTTCTTCCATTGCTCCGTGGTCCAGTTCTGATGCTCACGTGCCCACTGTTGCCGCTTTCGGCAGTGGACAGGGGTCAGCTTGCCCATTTTTCCTGCTTCTAACATCAACTTTGACAGGGTTTTCCCTGGGTCAAAAATGGTCTTTGGTGGTGCTTGACACACACACCCTACCCACGTGATCTGCGAGCGCAATACTGACAATACATTTAAAAAAATGCTAGTAATTTTGATCATCTTATTTTGACATCTCATATTATGCATGATCTCTTACATCGATGTTTGTTTCTTTTGTTCCTCATTTTTTACACCATTTACAGATAATTGTGTTGGTCCATAATCATCAATATTAAAAAGTAGCATTAAAAATGAACAAATAGCCTAATTTTCTGCCATATGCAATTTAATTAAAATGATCAGCTAGCTAATAACAACTTTGCTCTGGTTTCACCTCACTCCAGTCTAAATGATTGTAGGCTATTTATTTTACTACACATTGTCAACAGAAATAAGCTGAAATACTGTTGATAATTAAAAATAATTCTTACCATCCACTCTTGCTAAATTGGGTCAGCAAACTAGTGTTCTCATTTCAGATGTGTTCTGAGTAAATGATACACTGATTCTTAGTTCAGTGTTGGACAGTCCAGTTGTTCTAACCAGTCGTTAAAATGATTCGGTTCAAAAGAGTCATTAGGTCACAAATCGGACATTAGCAGACGCGTTGTGTGTGAATCCCGTCTGTTAGAACATCGCGAAAGATGTCAACACACAGAAAACACTTCATAACTGAATATAATTTGTTTCCTGTTTATTAAAAGTATGCTTTATGTCAGCTGGTCAGAGAAGAATCAAAGTTTTTTTGAGCACAATTCACACCCAGTGGTAATTCTCGGAAAAAAATGTCCGGATGTGCCAAGTGCAACATGGTTTCGGTCTTCTGACCTTTTGATTTGGATTAATATGTGAAATATGAGAAAGAGCTAACAGCTAACAGTGATTATTTTGAAGACCCAGAGAGTGTGTGTGGGGGAGGAGCTCTCTGATTGTTCTCTCTGCCACTCAGTCACAAGCGCAGCATCTATTCTACATCATTCATAAATCACAATAACTCAGCAAATTAGGCTTTGGCGGGACAAAAATTTGTTTTGGCGGCCACCAAAACATTTTCAATGCAGGAAATACCCTGTTTGAGTACAAAATGTTCACTTGCTGCCTAATATATCCCACCCACTAACAGGTGCCGTGATAAAGAGCTAATCAGTGTTATTCACTTCACATAATGTTATGCCTGATTGGTGTCTATACCTTCCTAATATTGCGTTGGTCCCCCTTTTGCTGCCAAATCAGCCCTGACCTGTTGAGGCATGGACTGCAACCTCAAGGACTTAAAGGGATAGTTCACCCCAAAAGGAAAATTCTGTCATCATTTACTCACCCTCAAGTTGTTCCAAACCTGTATGAGTTTCTTTGTTCTGCTGAACACAAAAGAAGATATTTAGAAGAATGTTTGTAACCAAGCAGATAGAGCAACCATTGACTACCATTGTATTTTTTCCCTACTATGGTAGTCAATGGTTGCTCTATCTACTTGGTTACAAACATTCTTCTAAATATCTTCTTTTGTCTTCAGCAGAACAAAGAAATTCACACAGGTTTAGAACAACTTGAGGGTGAGTAAATGATGACAGAATTTTCCTTTTTGGGTGAACTATCCCTTTAAAGGATCTGCTGCAAACATCTTGGTACCAGATACCACAGCCTACTCTCAGGGGTCTAGTGGAGTCCATGCCCCGTCGGGTCAGGGCTTAAGGTAAAAAGGGGACCAACACAATATTAGGACATAATGTTATGCCTGATTGGTGAGATTAAATAATAATAATAATAATAATAATAATAATAAAAAAAAAAATATATATATATATATATATATATATATATTATATAAATATAACATCACATTTGTATACAGTAATTTCTCTTACAAAGAAAAAAAAACACTATATACAATACTAAAACGGATTTGGATGGTTGATCCTGCCAAAATCAACACTCCAATTTCACACTTAACCTTGTGTAAAAACCAAGAAGGTATTGAGCTCACCAAGCTGTGCCAACAGCTTCCTCTGTTCCTCCAGTATCTCACTCTGGGACATGGCCTGCAACCTTGCCTGATTCTCCTCATGGATTTTCATTGTCTCCATGGCACTATTTGCAATCCCAAGTCCTTGACCTGAAAGTAGCAAGGGGCCACAAACACGGCCTGTAACAGAACCACACACAGAAAATATGTCATTCTTTAGTTAGCCTTGAAAAACTATCTGGAATGTGATAGCACTCACTCACCCATTACATCCGATTCAGGTCGCTCAGTCTCCATGCTCTCCAATGGCGAGAAGGCCACATGTCCAGATGCAGAAGACCCAGAACCATTTAGAGACTGAACATCTTTCTTCTTAGGCCTCTGTGCTGCAAATTGACGTGCAAAAATACTTTTTCTTCCTCTAGGAGCTCTTTCCTGCTCCTAAGTGCAATAAAAAAAAAGCAGAAACGTCAGACAAAAGAACTGAAGAAAAAAAGGATATTGTATGTATGTTTTCTCACCTCACTTTCCACTACAGATCTATGGAAGACTTTAGGGAAAGCAGTGCCTGTGATACACGGGAGCGACACAGGGACTGCACTCGTGTCCCTCTCCTATTGGAAGACATAACCAATAAGCATGGCATTTTCTTATAATTCAGTCAAACAACAGACATGCTGTAATAAATACAACTCACAATGATCCTGGAAAGAACAGCACTGATATGAGTATCATGCCTGTCCAGTCTCTCTTCTGGGTCCTCATCTTCAAAACGCACCCGCTCCTTTTTAAAACGTGACTTCTTTGCAGGGGTCAAGGCGGGAATCTCATCTGGAAGATCTGAAGGTGCAGATACACTAATTTCAGTCCAAGGCTAGTTTATTTTCTACAAAACACTGACCTCTATTATAATGAAGTGTCTGGAAAAGCTAATGGTGTGGAAGCTGAAGTCAAACATAAAGGGACAGGACAGCTAGATCTGTATCAGTTTGCCTATAAAGACAATCAGGGGTCCGTTCTTTGTACGTTGCTAACTGCGTTAGCTGAATTTGATTGTTGACGATTTGGCATGATCTTGGATTGTTTGGTTCTTCGACACTCATCCTGGGGCCTATACCATGTTATAGCCATATATATAGCCAGATATATTTAAGCTTAGTTTGTGCTAATCCTGGGTTTTAGGTACCATTAAAGTGTTTTGGCTTTTAGCGGTGTTCATCTCCATAGTAACTTACGCTCCTTGGCTAACCTGCTACAAGTTCTGGATAAGAGATCTCACACTGAAATTGGACCAATCAGCTATGAGCAAAGTGACACACCTCTGATGCAATAAAGTCCCTCCCCCTGTTTCTACTCCCAATTAAAGGTCACTACATAAATGTTTTTTTAAAGACTAATGCATCTGGCTTTTCACAATGCTTATTTATAATAATAATAGTAATAATTTTGAATGATTTAGATATCATGCATGTAATTATTATACCCTTAATCAATTACACATGTATAATTTTAGTCAATCAATCATTAATAGGCACTTAGTTAAATTAATATAAATAGCCTATATAAAAGGTAATGCAAAGAAGCTTTAAAATCATTAAATAAAGCTATAAAAATGACTACATGTGAGCTTAAATGTTGTTTAGTCTATAATACTATATAGACAGCCACTTGATTGAGTGATTTATTTGTGATGAAATAATTACTTTATAATTTTATTTTCACACATGCTGTGCTGTTATCTGAGCCGTGCATTAATTTGAGTGGTGACAGATATTATGGGAGTGGTTTGATGCAGAGCAGGAGATGCAGATAACTTGATTTTGGCCCTTAAGAAACTTTAGTAGATAGATATGTTTTAGTATATTAATGCTGTTATGAAACAAATCTGCTTCAAAGGTCAAATTAAATGAATTGCTAATTACAACATTGAAATAAAAATGTAAAGCCTGTACAAATACTAGAAATCTTGAATATAAATGATTGGGTATCATGTATAAAAAAATAAAATAAAAAAATAAAAAACAGTGCACATTTCGTGCATCTAATATAACTTTTATGCCATTTTGGTTGCCTGGCAGAGTTTCCTTATAAATTTCCAGAAATTCGTCAAGTTTTTCATCAGGTGTCTTTTTTAATTATATGATTTGTCTTGACACCAGCCAATCGCTGCACTTCTGATCGTGGTTTTGAGTATCGATACATCTGCCCTCTTCAAAGAATATGCACTAATCTCAGACAACTTAATCCAGATATTTTGATCCAATCCACAAATTTGTTTGAAGAACCAAATTAGCCAGAGATCAGTTATCACGATTAGAAGATATGGCATCTATCAAATCATCTCAGATGTATTAAGTGAGGTACGAAGAAGGGACCCAAGGGAACTGATGATGCAATATTACTAACCATAATACAACACCTTGAAAAACCAACACCTACGACTGCTATTTGTGGACTTCAGCTTTGCTTTTAATACTCTGCAGCCAGTCACACATCCTTCTCAGTAAACTCAGACAGATGTCTGTTAACCCATACATACATCATCAGGTGGTATTACTCATTTTTGACCAACAGGACCCAGCCGCTCTGAGTGAACCAGACATTATCTGAGTCTAAAGTCATCAACACAGGTATTCCTCAAGGAGTGTGAGATGTATTCCATTCCGTTTACATTATACCCAAAGGATTGCACAAGCCTTCATCCCAGCACTTGTATGGTCAAGTTTTCAGACGACACTGCCATCTTGGGACTTATATGAATAACAGACACTGACGTTTCTGGCTATAGTTTGTAGGTTAAAACTTTTGTACAGTGGTGTGAAGACCATCATCTCATTGTAAATACTAAGAAAACAGAAGAAATGATTTTTGATCCAGGACCATTCTCCATTATTGGTCCATTACATTTATATTACCCAGGTTCATGGGTGTGCATATTGAGTTGTGAGTTCTGTATGTACTAAGATCCAACAGCGACTCTACTTCTTGCTAAGACTGCTAAGGTGTTTGGGGGTTGGACAGAGGGTACTGATGTTATTTTATCATGCTGTGTGATAGAGAGTGTATTACATTACGAAATCGTAGCTTGGTTTGGTAACATATCAGTTAAGTTAAAATCACATATAAATTGAGTGGTTCACACAGCAATGCAAGTGATGGGGGTGAGGGAGCATCCCTCCCTTCAAATTCTCTTTGAGAAGACCATATTAAACATGCTAGAAAAATTATAGCGGACCTTTCCCATGTCCTGTACTCAGAGTACAAACTGCTCCCTTCAGGTAGACGCTATAGGGTTCCAATTAAATACAGGAAAAAAGATACCTGAATAGGTATAAAGACTCGTTCATCATTTTATCAGTGAATCTCCTAAACCCAAGACCACATAAGGTGGGTGTGAAATTAGGGGCTGTGCTGTAGGTGCTGAATGCACTCATGTGCATGTGCATGTTTCTGTGTCTGTTACTGCACTATTATTGTATGTGGCAGCCTTTAATCCAAGACAAATTTCCCTAGGGATAAATAAAGTAATCTTGAATCTTGTAAACAAAATCAGCCTGATCCTATGAATCTTTAAGGTCTAATGAAACTGTTAAATGTTAAAAGGTGTGATTCAGTAACTGGCAGTAAGCTCAGATCTTTCTAACTTACCTTCAATAGTCACAACATCTCTCTGATTTTCCTGCTCGTGTGCATCAGCATCAGCATCAGCAGCGTCTCCTCTGCGTTTATCTGGGCGCTTCACTACAGTGACAGTGGACTGACCGCCCGCCGCCAGAAGCTCTTGCTGCTCCCGGAGCAGATCCGCCTCACTGTCTGCGGGCTTGGGACGCCGCAACATCCCAAACTCCTGAAATAACACAAGGTCGTCAGAGAAGAGTGCCAGGAATAATACCGACTCAACATTTACCCCTTAAATTGGCATCTTGTACTTCACTGACTTACAGTCTTAAATGTTTTGTTGTTGGCTTGCAGTGGAGAATCAACTAACGTTTTACAGCTACAGCGAGCTTCTATTATAAACAGTCAGTCCGTGATCAGCACAGCAATTACAGAAATGTTCCTTTATTGGGAATCTGAGAAGACAGTTCATGCCACGATCCTCTGTCAACTATTTGGCTGAATATGTGCACTGAACACATGTAGGCTAGAGTTTACAAACGAGTCTCAGCTTCCGGGTTATGTGTAACCATTACAAAATAAAAGCCGTTCGGTTTAAGAGTTTTTCTTCTCTCAAAAAAATAAAAGTTTGCATCGTCATTAAATCATATAAATATATTGTCTGATATAAAATAATGAATTTCATTATATTATATTTAATTTTTATTCTTTTTATTTACACTACTGAAATTGTAGTAACTGTAGAAAGTTTCCCTTTCACTGATATTCATTATATTATATTATATTATATTATATTATATTATATTATATTATATTATATTAATTATATTTATTATTATATTATATTATATTATATTATATTATATTATATTATATTATATTATATTATATTATATTATATTATATAAAAATACAAAATATATTTAATAAAGCTATAAGAGTCTGGGGTTGAGTGATTGGCATTTGCATAAAGGATAGTCTAAATTATATTTGAGAAATAATATCTTAAGAGAAGCTATTACATACAATGTCTTAAAATGTCTGTTCACTTTGGCAATTTATTTAGGCTATATATATATATATATATATATATATATATATATATATATATATATATATATATATATATATATATATATATATATATATATATATATATATATATATATATATATATATATATATAGCCTATACACACACACACACAGTGAAGTTCATATATTTTCAATAAAACCTTTCTGCCGTATAAAAGGCTTAATATATAATTAAGTTTGAAATTAGTTACATTATTGAACATCTTCACAGACCCTATTTGTGACAAACATGGCAAAACAATCTCGCGCTGTTCAGTGAGTTCAGTATAGGCAAGGCAACACATAAACCAAAGAATCAGCTACGGTCTCCATCCATGAGACTTTGGAGAGCAGTTCTCGTTTTTTTTTTTTTCTTTTTTTCCCCCTCTGTCCTCCGCAGTCTCCCCGCGGTCTCCGCCCCCCTAGTCTGCCTGACTGGGAACACCCAGAGCGGGATCCCCGGCGTTCCTGGCATCCATCCCAAACACACCACAGCCGGGCAAAACAACGTCCTAACGCGTATTTCATTGAGAAAGGCGGCGTATTGCAGATACCATATTTGACTGCAATGTTACACCTGCCGCAGGATGTTGTCTCTAGATCTGGAAACTGATACTACTGCGGAGGACACAGCGCCAAGCACCCCCAATGGTGGCGCGGAGACACCGGCCAGTCTCGATGTGCTGGAAGAGGTATGAGATGAGGCTTATGACTGCCATCAGTACTATATACATAGTCATGGAGGAGAGGGATTTCTGCATTATATTCCTATGACTGTAATTGTCTTACTGTTCTTCCAGTAAAAGGTTGGTCACAGTATGTCTGAGATTGAAAATGTTTTATCTTAAATTCACTTATAAAAGAAACTGTTAAAAGTGATACCTTTAAAATGTCTCTGCCTCCAATTGATGCATAAACTTCATAGTGCACAAGTTATCGATAATCATATAGCCCATAATAAAACTAAGTTCTTTGTAAGAGATTACCTAGTACTGCAGATCTTGAGTAATAAACCCATAGGATGCCATACTTATCCGATTTAGGCTGTATGGTAGGAGAATGTTTGAGGACCTCGTTTAATTTTTTTGGTGGTAGCCTATATAAAAATCAGTGCAGCTGCTTGATTCCATAATGACAATTAATATGACATGACTTCACATTCACAGGGACAAGCGTAGATTTAAATTGGGAAGTGCATTTGTATTTTACATCAGGTGTAGCTATATGCATCACATGTCATAAATGTCTAAATGTGTATATCATATTCACTGCACCCAGCTTCACTTTATATTCAGATTTGTGCATTGATTAACACCTCTGAAGTACACTGCTGTAAATAATTATGGAACTGCCATTGAGGAAAAGATGCATGTTAGCTTGAGAATCACCCTCACCTAGGGAGTTGGAGCAGTTTTTGAGCACATCTGTTTAATATGACCTTTAATATGTAGGATAACACACTAAAAAGTCTGGTACTGATGCTGAGTCCAACCTGTATCTCTGGGCACATACTGCTTTGTGAAGCAGTCTGGCATGGCCTGCCAGTTCTGTAAATGTCCCTCAGCTTTCACACAAATCCTGCTTGCTGAAACTCAGAACTGTGATTTGCTTTTTTTTCTCTTTGAAAAATTACATTTGAACTAGTATGTTGGTTTGACTTGGCACTTTCAGGATGTAATTCTTTATCTAAAGCAGTCAACATTATTGTATTATTATTATTGTATTATTAAATGTGTTGATAATACTTCATATATTTGCATAATTATGCTGTTAATGTACACATACAGCTTAATCATTACATTTAATTTAATCATGTTTAATTTCTTTAATTTAATGGTAAAGGTATGTTTATTGTTTTTTAATGTACATTTTGATGAAATCTAGATGCTTTTCAATTTCCTAGGGATCACCAGATGAGCAGTTGCTTCAAATTAAACTTAATTTCTTTAGATGGTACCACAGTAAACCGACAAACAAAATCAGTGCTCCCACATTCGGTGTTCCTGAAGTCATTATCAAGTTTCAGCTGTAATCTGCTTATGCATCTTAGATCATAACCATATTATGTCCAAAGTTTCACTTATCCCAGGGCAGTGAGGATAAGAGCAGTTTTTCTAGAGTATGCTTTTGAATGGCTGACTGTTGGCTCTGTCACAGTATTCTCTTTCATGTGGGATTTCCATTATTGATGTTGCACCTCGCTCTTCCCTCTTTAAAAGCCTTTCAGCCCTTATAAATATCAGAAGCAGTGGTATTAGCTGCTGAAATGTACATACACTTACTGGACAACCCCATACATTCTCAACTCATACAGATATTGAGCATGAAACATAAACTTCTCAGATTTTTTTATCAGTTCATTGAATTAAAAGTAGACTAGTATTTTGAATTCAGTAAACTGGCAGCAAAAGCTTTCATTTATCATCATACTTTGTATTCAGTATAGCTCACCTTTTCCCTTTGAGTGAGATTCAAATTCATAATTAGGAGCAAGTGAACTTTCCCATTTCTGTGCAATGTGTGCATTACTAAAGAAGTGTATCAAGTTTAGAGTTAGCACAGAAAAGCATGAGCCACTCTCCTGCAGGTTTAAAAAAAAAATCAATTTGATAGATTTTGTCTGGCATTGATTGAAGACTCAAGACAAGGTGGCAATGACATCCACCATGTTTTGCTTTTGTTTCAACTGACCATTGCTTGGATACACAGGGCCCTATAATTGTCATGATGCGGAAAATTTAAATGACCTGCAAAATGGTCAAATGTTTAACCAGTTTAATACAGGTCAGTTGTCTAAAGCAAGTGAGTGCTTGTTTAAGGCTTAATAGACATAATCTGGAGACTTTGTGCCAGGATGTAAGTAATTAAGTCTGAACTGAGGGATGGCTACAAATCCTCAGTCTTGTCAGGCCCCACTTTCTCACCTAGATCTATATCCCTCTAGTCATGTTAAGGGTTTACTCTTAGTGCGTTGTCTGCACTTTATTTAAATTAGACTCAAATTAAACCATTTTATTTTTTATATTAACCATTTTATTTAAAGCTGCTGTCCGTAAAGTTTTTTTGTGTTCAAGATTTACAAAAATTATGTAATGAGAATGTACAACATGAATCCATTTTCCAAACCGTGTTTTTGTCTTACTGGGAATCATTATGGTACACTTATAATACGTGTTTATATTGGGACTATTTCAGACCAGTCTGGTAGGAACCGCTGCGGAGGAGCACAGTCCCTGCGTGACTCGCCATAGACATAAACAGAGAGAAGTAGCTCCGGCTGCAATGTTCTTCCACAAGACACATGCAGTTCTGTTTATTAACCGCTAGAGCGCAAAAAGTTACGGACTGCAGCTTTAAGAGGCTCTGGACATCAGTGTTATTTTATTATTTATATATTATTATAGTATTTATCTTTTCAAAGCTTTTATTTTTATATTTTCAGTTTTTATTTTTGATTAAGTTTAACAAATTTTCTGCTTTTGACATTGTTATTATTATGTTTTAATTATTTCTATTTGGCTTACATTTTTTTATTTCAGTTTTGGTAATTTTAGAACTTAAACTTAATTATTTCACTTTTAATTTTTGTTTAAGTTTTAGGTTTTCAAAATGTATATTTTATTTCAACCGAAAACCGAAGTTCTCTTTCAAACAATCGTTCGGTATCTCACTATGGGAAACGGCTCAGGCGTGATAAACTAAGCACCAATTACATCACATCTGTCCGAAGGACGGACCAATGACAGCTCATGACAAGGAGCCCACCCCTTACTATTTATACAGCTGTGATCCCCAAAACGGCATTCTTGTTCTCTTCCTCGTGAAGACTTTCCTTCAGCCCCTAGGTTGCGCTGCTTCAGTTCACAAACCTGCCATCGTGGCCGTTTTAGACCACAATCTTGAGCTTCATGTCAGCGTAACTACATCGTCACTGCAGCTGCAGATGCGCAAATTATTCTGGAAGCGTTTGTACAGTGTCACATCAGCAACTTCGGTACCAAGCATCACATTGTTTTAAATTTCGGTACCGACTTGATACCGAAGTCGGTACTTTTCACAACACTACATGGGGAGGTGTACAACATTCGCGTGTAAATGATAAACAACAAACACAACCAAGAAAATAGCTATGATCATGTAATTTCAGTCAAGCCAAAATACGTTGTTTACAAGACAGCAAACTGCGTATAAAAAAAACGCACACTCTAGTGCTAGAACATATATACCTGTCTGTGTAAGCCTAATAAACTAAAAGAAAGTTTATGTATCATATTTTCAGTATGTTCACTTTAGTTTTTTATAATACTTTTAAATTAAAAACAAGTTTAAATGGGTAAATACTTTTGATTATTACTTTTCTTTTCTGACATACTCAGTTCTTGTTAAAACACAAGAATTTTCTGCAAAAAATCAGTGAATTTTGAGCACTTTTTGTGTGAAATCAGATTTATTTTGTCCATCAAAAGTATTCTTTCACTTAAATTGAGCTCCTGCTTGACGCTGACATGACGCTCCTGCTCTCGGTGTGAATGCACTCATTGGTTAACACACACGCCGAAAAAGTAAGCGCTGCTCACGCAGTGTAAAGCGGCCATCAGGGTTGATGTTGCCGAATGCAGTGCAGTTCAATCTGTTGTGGATTCTCTGCTCATTACTGAGCCTCTCGATATCGCTTTCATTAGCAGTGTTTCCTATCCTAGCGAACGCGTTAAGGCGAGCTAAGTTTACTGGATAGTTTGACTCACCATGTCGGTGTCCAAGGTCGCTGCTGAGAAAGGGAAAGATGGCCCTCTGTGCTCATGTCCGGCGGCATGTGGATTCATGATCTTGGGCAGGGATCCGCATCCGATGTGTATTGCATGCATGGGTGTCAAGCATACTCAGGCCGTGCATTATTGTATAATGCCGGCCAGGAAGAAGTGTCTTTCCGTGTCTCTCTACTATCTCTCCTTCGGCTAAGGGGGCCCAACCCTCTCCCCCACAGGATCTTTCTTCGTGGGGGTATATTATGGATTCGGGGGTACCCTGAGTTTACACCACTTTTCGACCAGAAGCTGCTCGCAGAAGGAGATGAGGAGGAGGATGAGGAGATGTTAGCTCGCCTCCTCCGGTATTAGCCGGATGATGACGAGGATGATGCTATCCTGTCTGCAGCCCAAACGTCCAGGCCCTTGAGCGTGCAAAGTGATGACTTAGTGCTGGCGGTGGTGGATTGTGACCTAATGGAGGTTTGTAAGCGACTAAGCTTGGCATCGCTTGACCTGTAACTCTTGGGGATCCGAGAGTTAAACAGGATATGTACGAAGAGAAAAGGCTCCCTTCTCGCCTTCCCCCGGCAAAACAACTGCTTCCTGCTTTGCCAGCTTGTGTAGTAGAGATGAAGCGATCGTGGGATAAACACTTCTCTCATCGCATACTCGTCTGGGGCTACTCGTCGCTCAATGTGAGTGAGATGGAGGAGCTTGGGCTCTCTAACTCTCCCAAGGTCAAACAGTCAGTGGCTCATCTGCCAGTCCCTCCCTCCCTGGGAAAATTGAACTCTTCATGGACACTCATTCTCAACCCTTCCATGGATTCAAGTGGGTTGTTGCAGCGATGAGACCTTCAGAAAAAAGAAGGCGAGGCATTTGACATCTCTCTGCTGCGTAAAAGAGCACCGCATGCTCCTGTTCCCCCCACATCCTATTCCTCCAACGTAGAACAGGAGGTTTTTGAATGCGTCCAGGACGGCAAAACCCCAGAGTGCAGAGCAGGTGGCTGCTTCGAATGCTAAACCATGGGGAAAGCAATTTCTGCATGGGAGGGACAGACAGCACATAAGGTTTTCTCTGATGTCCTCTCCCGAGTCCACTACGTTTGTTCCCCCACCCACAAAAAAGCAGGGGATGTGGAGTTTGGGCGAGAAAATGGCTTTAAATTGTGTTCAGACCAGTTCGGCTTCCCCTCAACACGTGTTCCGTGGACTGCTGACAGCAATACCACAAGTTCAAGTGCAGAAACCTCTGCCACCAAAAGAAGGTAGTCTGATGGGTACAAGCACAAGTTTTCAAGAGTATTGTCACAAAGCACTTCAGCCCCTGTGTTCAAAGCAAATAAAAAAAACTTGTAAAGGAATTATTCCTTTTCAATGCGCTGTGAGTGATATACTTTGCATTTGCAAAGCTTAATTAAAAATGGGAGGGCATTTTCTACTATTAAAGTTTACCTGGCTGTGGTTTCGGCTTGCCACATTGGCTTTGAAGGAGTTTTGGTGGGACGGCATCCTCTTATATGCCATTCATGAAGGGAGTGATGTGTTTAGGACCAGTGTCAGAGCAACTTGTCCATGGTTCTGAATGCTTTAACTCGTGCCACATTTGAACCTCTGGAGATTGTTCATATTAAGCTCCTATCTCTGAAAACGGTCTTACTACTTGCTTTAGTCTCAGCTAAGTGAGTGGGTGAATTACATGCCTTGTCAGTTCATCAAGAATGTCTGAATTTTAGATCGGATGACAGCAAGGTTACTCTGCTGCCTAACCTGACTTTTGTTCCTTAAGTCAGTGATTCAGCTTATAACTGCTCTGCTTTGGAGTTGCGTGCCTTTTACCCACCTCCTTTTTCTTCGAAGGAGGAGCAGAAATTGCACTCTTCTGGGCTTCCCCTCATAAACGTATCATATTTACCGTCTTTATGTCACTGCACCTACTATAGCTCATGCAGTTCTTAAAGTTGGCTCTTTAGAAAATTGAAAGGTTGTCTTTCTTTCTTGCCAGATCTGTTCGGCGACTTCAGAAAGCATGTGTTACGGGAGTTGGCTATATAATTTCCATAATGAGATACCGAGCGATTGGTTGAAAGAGAACTTTAGGTTACTCGTGTAACACTGGTTCTCTGAGAACAGAGTGAGGTATATCACCAAGCTTCCCTACTCGTATAACAGGGGGGAAGAGCGTGCTTAGAATGCCGTTTTGGGGATCACAGCTGTATATATAGGGAGGTCCATCCTTTGGACAGATGTGGTGTAATTGGTGCTTCCATAGTCTATGATGCCTGAGGCATTTCCAATAGTGAGATACCTCGCTCTGTTCTAAAAGAACTGGGTTACACAAGTAACCTAACGTTTTAAATGTGTAGTAAGCGATTTCTGAGAAATGCCGTTGGAATTGGATCGGACCAAGCACCAAAACACACTTGTAGCCAATTAGAAGTAAGGGGTGTATACACTCATTAGAGGGAAAGTGCCTGTGTTCAATAGTTTGTGAAATTTGGGGCAGAGCTATCAAGATGGGGTGTGTTCCTTTTGGTAAGAGGAGTGTTTGTTTCGGTGTTTTCAAATATCAACAGCGTTTCTCAGAAATCACTTACTGCACCTTTAATAGTTTTAGTTTTAATTACATCACTGGTGTGAGCAAAATAGATCCTTTCATACAATTAGATGTGACGGTATCAAATTTTCAAGCTTTTATCACAGTATATGATATAATCACAATATTGAAATAAGTTGCAAAAAAAGTGTTGTCAAACTATAACAGGTTTAATATTTTTTTTTCATTGTCAGTTTGTTAACTGATTAATTAACTAATGTTAACTAATTGAGTCTTATAGTAAAGTGTTACCGAACAAAAATAATAAATAATCAAAAAAAATTCAATCAATATCTAGGGCATGTTGTAGTCCAGATTAAAATGTAAAAATGTTTAGGTTTAAAAATAAATAGCCATGTCTTTAAGTATGATGATATTGTATTACCGTGTACCGGCACATGTCTACAAACTACATAATTTGTTTCATATAAGTGACACTAAATTTCTAATGGTTTGTTTATTCATTACCTCTTTTTTTCTTGTTCACAGCATTCACAGCAAGTCTGTGTGCCTTACAATATGGTGATTACTCTTTGTCTTTCTCATTATTCCTTGTAGCAATGGCCAATAAAGCAGTCCCTGAGTGCCTCTATGTGCCGTGAGACGCACTGGCGTTGCCTTCTCCTTTCCCTGCTCATGTATAGCTGCCTGGGTGCCGTGGCCTGGTGTCAGCTCACCCAGGTCACCAAACTGAGCTTCGATTCCTCCAGTACTTCCCTCACAGCCTCAATGAACTCTCTTAGAGGAGGTCGCTCCATGATATACCACGACAGCCCTTGCTCTGACGGTTATGTGTACATCCCCTTGGCCTTCCTACTCATGCTCTACGCCGTTTACCTTATGGAGTGCTGGCACTGTCGGGCCCGCAGCGAGTTGCAGTGCAAGGCCAACATTGAAAGCGTGTACGAAAGGGTTCTGCGTATGCGTCAAGCCCGACCGTGCGTCTGGTGGAAAGCCATCAGTTACCATTTTGTACGTAGGACTCGACAAGTAACGCGCTACAGGAATGGAGACGCCTACACGACCACACAGGTTTATCACGAGCGTGTTAACACACACCTGGCAGAGGGGGAATTCGACTACAGCCACTGCGGAATGAGAGACGTCTCGCGAAACTTGCGTGGACTGGAGGGTCACGCAGCGACACGATTGCATTTCTCCAAGTGCTTCAGCTTCGCAGGAGCGGGACCTGAAAATGCATACCTCAACCAGCGAGCCAGGTTCTTCTCGGAAATCGAGGGATTGGACGACTACATGGAAGCCCGCGAAGGCATGCTGCTGAAGAACATCGACTTTAAAGAGCACCTCATCGCTTATGTGGATCCCGACCAACTGCCGTGGTACACCTCACGGGTCACCTTCTGGATGGCAGCTCTCCTCATGCTCTCCTGGCCACTGCGAGTGCTGATCGAGTACCGGACGGCGTTTGTGCACTACCAAGTCGAGAAACTCTTTGGACTAGAGTATAGCAACAACAGCCCGTCTCCAGATGCGGACGAGACCGTCAGGAACACTCACTATGGCCTTCCGAGAGCGGAAACGGTGGACAGCACAGAGTTGGAATGGCACATTCGTTCAAATCGCCAGCTTATACCCAGCTACTCGGAAGCCATGCTGTTGAACCTGGGGGCTTCGGGGTCAAACCACAGAGACAGCATTTCCTCCAACCGCTTACTGTTGGACAGCTGCTCAGCTCAGAGCTACGGGACGTTGGTGCAGAACTGTGAGCACTGCGACCAACATGAAGGTGGCCAAAGACGGCAAACGATCAGCTCTAGCTGTTCCTCCATCTTCTCTCGCCACACCTTCCACTCCCGTTTGTCCCTGGACACCTCACACTTCTCGTTGTGCCGCATGTATGGCTCCAGGCGCACTATGGGACTGTGGAGAAGCCGCAGTAGTACACTTACAGAGCGCTGTTGTCCTGATGAGCAGTGCTGCAGATCTTACACCAGTCAGCTTGCCCTTAATGACAGCCCTCCGAATTACCAAGACGCTCGCTTCTTCCCAGTCCTCATTGTACATCGGCCTGAGGGCTGTGGGGACTCCTCTGAGGTGAGGAGGTATTATGTTCGCAGAGGCTCCTGTTGTGTGGAGACTTCGGTTTAAAGTGGCTTGAAGTGGTCAAGCTCAGTGGTAGAAAAGGTTTGTTAAATGTTATTATTTGCACTACGCAGAAAGTGGACTTGATGGCTATTTCGTTCTGAGGAATTGCTATTCTTATGAAATGTATCTTGCTCTAACAGCGAACACATGCAAAATTAGAAATGTGGCTTATTCAGTGCATTACTGAAGACTTCTCTGTTTACATTTTGATTTGAATGAAAGGGCTGGATTGGACAGCTCTTGACACTATTTATTACCGGTTAGCTTACAAATATGTCAGCTTTAATAAATCTATTTAAAATAATAAACATGTTACATTTATATATTTACCTTTTTTATTAATAATAAAAATGTTTTGATATTTTAGCATTAATCCATGGATCATTTCAAATCATATCAAAAGATAAGCATTGCTATAGGATTATTAAAGACTACAAATATTTACTTGTCAAATAAAAGAAAGTGTAATATCCCTAAATCCTAAAAAGATTTTAATAGATGCTTCAAAATGAAAGAAATGAGTCAGGTTGTAACCTTTAATGTTATCTTTTTGTATATTTTCTTTCCTTTTATCATTATTAGTTACATTTAGTTGTTGTTGTTGTTTTATTTTGTTAATGCTGATCCATTGAATGAATATGTTGGCATCAAAGAATTGTCTGCGATGTCCGGTTTAAATAAGCTAAGGTTGCATGGCAATTTGCTCACATTGTTTCAAAGAAGCAGGTGATCTATTATGTATGCAGCTTGTTGGAAATTCTCTCCCTGACAAGGTTCCCAGAAACAGCAATATGGTCATTCACACCTTGGTATATCAATGTGTATGTCGCTGTAACAGAAGACATCACATACAAAATACACAGACTCATCAAATGAGCTTAATGAGAAAGACTCATCATATCTAGCAATTCCCCTTTAAAGTCAATGCAATGGCCTGACCTGTATGTTTGAAGTATGGTTGTGAGAAAGACAAGAAATGCTGTTGAAATGGCAGTGACTGTTAAAAAAAATAGTGCAGAATAAAATTGCGCCAGTGCTAAAACATGCTACAGATGTCTCCCAAAACGTCTTTTATTCATTGATTTGTTCATTCTTTTCATGTGTAGATGTGGTCATGATTGCTTTTGTTTCCTCTGTTGTGTAGTCAGCATTGTCTCTATTGAGTAAAGCTATTGTGACTGAATCCTCCTGTCAGGATTCATCCTGGATTCAGCCCAGGTGCTGCATGGAATTATGGTCTGATCTTGGCCCATAACTCACGTACCAAAGTCAAAACAACTGTACACCAGAAACAGGCCAAACTCACTCACTTTTCTTGAATGCCCAGACTATGACTGTGCTAGAATCACTCGCAAATGTACACAACAAATTTCACCATCTTGTAAAATAGATGAATTTTGGGGCTGCTCTCCCTTGGTCAACCCAAAAGTGTTATTTTTATTTTTAATTTGTTTTCATTTTTAAGTAATTATTTGTATGTAATGTCGAAAGCGCAAAATGTTTCTTGTCACATTTACACATCATATGAATCATGTAATATATTCTCAATTCACATTTTCAAATGATATTCCTGTCAGTTGTTTCACATTTATATCGAGAAACATATTATTAAATAGTACATTAGCTACTTATATCTTACCATGCTCTCTTCCACCATTAAAACGAAATAATCGCATTGGAATTTGCACTCGTTTTCTTTGAACAGGTCCTTTGTTCTATGATTCGATTGATCATCTCTTAATCACTGGAGAAGTCCTGCATACGTCAACAGAGAAATTTAATTTCATTAAAAAAAAATTTGCCCCTGATTTACTCACCCTCAAGTCATCCTAGGTGTATATGACATTCTTCTTTCAGTCAAATACAATCAGAGTTATATAAAAAAAAAGTTTGCTTCCAAGCTTTAAAATTGCAGTGTATGGTTGTTTCTTTTTTGAAGTCCATAAAAGTGCATCTATCCATCATAAAAGTGCTCCACGTGGCTCTGGGGGATTAATAAAGGGCCTTCTGAAGCGAAGCCATGCGTTTGTGTGAAAAAAATATCCATATTTAAAACTTTGCAAACTGTAATCTCTAACTTCTGCTAACTGTTGTATGCACGTTCACGAGAGACTGACGTTCAAGCGTAGTTAGAGATTACGGTTTGTAAAGTTTTAAATATGGATATTTTTCTTACACAAATGCATCGTTTCGCGGAAGAATGCCATATAGGCCTACACCTAGGATGACTTGAGGGTGAGTAAATCATGGGCTAATTTTCATTTTTGGGCAAACTATCCTTTTAACAAATAGGTCCAGTCTTAAAGAGTCTCTGAGCTATAGCCTGACAAGCCAGACCCACATCAAGATGTTGGGTCTGGGAACTCACCATTGACAGGGCTCAATCCAAGGGGCGGGATAAACGGTTGTCTTTCAAATTCCCTCTGCACGCAATAGGATAGTGCTACAACCAACCAGAGCAACGAAGAAGGTGAAGCGGAGCTAGTTGATAGATTAAACTTTCACGGTCGACAAAACTCCGAACACATCTTCCTTTCTTAAGAATGACTTCAGTGCCGTTCTTTGTTCTTTTCTCAAAGAAAAGCTTAACTCCAAGTCTTACAGAGTCGCGGCCAAAGCCGATTCGAAAGACCGCTGTTCGCCAGCTTCTTTGTTTACAAGTAGCACGCGGAACCGCGGCAACTCTGCCGTCATTATGTTAAGCCCGCCCACCGACTCTATACACGATTTGATTGGCCTGACCAGAGTTTAGTTTTTCCAGCTCGCAAGCCAACGGAGAGTTGCTAAACTAACCTGGCTGCAAATTAGATTTGCTGCCGCTACGGTGCATCTAGATTTCTAGGCTATCTCTGAGCCGCACCAAACGAGACTCTGCGAATCCGTCCGTTCAGTTCTTCATTTGAGTCAATCTTGCTCACAAGGAGTGAGGGGGGTAAAAAATTACTTATGACACAATTACAATGATATAATAAAAAACACTAACAACATGTAGCATTATACAATGTTTTCTTGGGTAAAAAAAAGGACTTATCTCGGTTTACAATTCACTGCGATATATGTTACTGGAATGAATCAGACATGATGCAGAATTCGTACATTTTTTATGTTGTTTATTTATTTTTATTAAAGTAATTCCAAAATACAAGAATTTGTATACACACCATCCACCATCTACAATGAGAATCAGCTGTGGCTGGTCCAATTGTATTTATAGCATTTAATTTTAAGATTTAAAATGTATTTCATTCAAATATTACTGTAGGAATGTAGCAAATTGCTGTCTTATTCAGTTTTGTATTATGTTATTGTTTTGAACATAAGTTTAACAGTTTTGAAAACAGCATGTAAGCATGTGCAAATTGGCCTCTACAAAGAGTTTTGGCAGTTGTTGAGTCTGAGTGAGAAAAGAATTCATGAAATTTGATTTTTGAAATGTAGTCATTGAATATGGTAATGATAATTGATCCTCAGTTTAGCCCACGTAGACTTCTGATGTGCTCACTGTGTGAAGAGTTTT
The DNA here is from genome assembly GCF_949357685.1 of Gobio gobio. NCBI lineage: Eukaryota > Metazoa > Chordata > Actinopteri > Cypriniformes > Gobionidae > Gobio > Gobio gobio. The sequence goes on from NC_137106.1 coordinate 17,720,031, forward strand.
GCAAAAGTGACCTTAGTATTGAGAAATGTGTCCAAGCGTCTGTAAAAAAAACTGTAAATGATGCGTTATAACCAATTTTTTTTACAGTCTAAGGTTATAACATAAAAATACCGTAGCATGTCGCCATCTACTGGCTTCTAAAGGCCCCAAATATGAATCAGTAAATGAATCTTTTTGGTGAACGGATTCAAAATGTTTTACTCACTGCACTGGGAAGAATCATCTCACCATCCATCCCTAACATAGATAGGAACCATCTTGGAATTGTCAGCTTGTCATCGCTCACAGTAAGAATCAATGATGTCACAACATTGGGCAGCATCTGGTTGTGAAACAGAAGAAATTGGGATAACCTTTCACAGGTGAGAATGTGTTGGTTTGTTTTTATATGTATTAAGTCAAAATTACAGGTTTTTACTATGGTAATTTTTTATATTTTTACTTTTATTATGGTAACTTTATAATGTTTTGTTGGTTGATGCCTTCGTCTTTTTGTATTGTGTTTAGCACAATTCTCTGCAATGAAGTGATGTCATACCTGCACGCGTCCCATAGAAACATCCGCCAACGAGGCTTCTATGTATGTATTTCTATGACCCATTCACGTTAAGGAGCGCATCCGCTCTGCAGCGAAAACAAGCACCTCGTTGCTATGCCAACATTTAAGCGCTCCAACTGCAAGAGCTGTGGTAACTTTACCTTTGTCAGCGACCTGCTTTTCTTGTTTTAAAAGTATTCTATCCTCTTTGCAAGTCGAAACGTTTGATATAAACTGCTTTTAAAAATACATGTTATAAAATGTCCAGTGTGATCTCTGTGCTGTGATTCCAGTGGAGACGTGATTTGTGGAGTGTGGCGGTAGGTGGCTTTACATAGTAACCATAGTGGCTAACGTTACTGTTTTTTTATCTGTATTATTTTCTTTTCTTTATTCATTGGGTTGATTGTTTGTAGTAATGTTTTACAACAGACTCCAGATTTCTTTTACAGTTTTTGCCTATTGCTTGAACACTATAGACACAAGCTCAGACCAAAGTTACAAAACTCGAAGCTTTTGTTACTATAACGTACCTTAAACACAGTGTAACCATACCTTAAACAAAAGTGCTGCTCTGCACTTCGGTTGCAATTCTGCAACACACTTGCTCCTGCACACTACACACTATTTCATACATAAGACACTTTGTTCATAAATGAAATCTCATGGGTACCATTGGGAAAACACATCTATTCAAAATACAAAAATCACTTTGGGTGATTGAAAACACTTACTTACAAAACTGATCACCAATCAGCCAACCACAAATAAGCCTCAGTTGAGCCATTTTGAGAACTTTGCAAGCATGGAGGCAGGGAGAGCAAGAGGTAGAGGAAGAGGAAGAGAGAGAGGAGTAGGACATGGTCGAAGAGGCTATGCACGGAATAATATTTCAGACGATATTAGAGCAACGTTGGTGGATCATGTGATAAATCATGGCCTGACAATGAGGGAAGCTGGGTAGAGAGTCCACCCACATCTAAGCCGGTTCACAGTTGCATCCATCATAAGGACATTCAGACTGGAAAGCAGGTATGTCTTCAACTCTCCACTCCAGACTGTATCTACAGTATTTACAGTACTGTACCGTATCACATTACTGTATTGCAAGTTGGCTAGTGCTCCTTTTGTAACAAAAAATGGTAGATTTGCGGAACATACAGTACAGTACATAGCACTGTACCATTGAGATTTTGCAGTACTGTGTACAGTATACAGTACTGTAAAGAACCAAACCAATAACAATTTGTGGTTGCATTTTTCTACAGAAGGACTAGAAGACCTTCTGGGGGTGGTCGGCAACGCCTGTTCACCCAAGAGCAGGAACTTGCCATTGTGGAAATGGTCAGAGCAAACAATGCAATCCGTCTCCACCAGCTACAGGAACAAATACTTGCAGATGGGCAAGTATTCATTAACATCAATCGAACAGGCATTACCACGATCAGGCGTGTCTTGGTAAAGCACAAAATCACATTGAAGCAATTGTAAAAGGTCCCATTTGAGAGGAACTGTATCATGGTCAAAAGACTTCGACAAGAATATGTACAGGTAAGTGTTGCAGTCCTTTACATTTACAATACCGTATTAGCTGAATATGTACCATTGTATCAGTACCACATAGATACATGCAGAGAGGGACACGGGTACCTGTGTGTTTGTGTGTTGGGGTGGGTGTGTGTGGGGGGGTTCTGTATGTGAAGTTGTGTGTTTTGAGTAATGCCAGCCATCCATGCTATGCATTTTTTGTTGCAAAAATTCTTGGACATGGATGGAGCTGCACAGCCTCATGAATTGATTTACATTGATGAGGCTGGTTTCAACCTCAGCAAAAGTAGACGACGGGGTCGTAATATAATTGGCCAAAGTGCAATTGTGCACGTCCCGGGGCAGCGTGGGGGAAACATTACAATGTGTGCCGCCATAAGCCTTCGAGGGCTACACATACTCACGTTTCTCGATGCACTTCATGATGCAGTTACACAGGACAGATCAGAGCAGCCCAGGTTTGTTGTTGTCTGGGATAATGCTAGTTTCCACCAGGCTGCTATGGTCCGGGACTGGTTCACCAACCATAATCAATTTGAAGTTGTATACTTGCCCCCTTACTCGCCATTTCTAAACCATATAGAATTATTTTTTTCCGCTTGGAGATGGCACGTATATGACCGCCGACCACATGCCCACATGCCTCTTCTACAGGCAATGGAAGAGGCATGCGGAGACATCGAGGTACCGTCAATCCATGACATTTTCCCCGTTGCTTAGCAGGAGAAAATATCGCTTGTGACGTTGATGAGATCCTGTGGCCAGACCCAAACAGATCTGTAATCCCACCCACGCACAATTGACCTATCGGTAAGCCCCGCCCCCCTTAGTTACTGTTGCTAACTCGGACAAACAAACGGAGTTGCTATATCTAATGCCGCGTTCCAGGCAACCGGTAACCCGTGTTTTTCCAACCTTCTACCCGTGAAAGTGGACTGGAACGGCAGCCAAACCCGTGACTTCCCACCCGTGAACTCGTCCTAGATCGATGTACTCCCAGTTACGAGTTTTGACGTCACATAGCCCGCGAAGCAACAATGGCAGCCCCCTACGGATGCAGTGTTTATGAAACAAATATACAAATAACGTAAAATAAAAGGTATAACAGCTTTTCTTGCCGCCTGCGCTGTTTTTCTCCTCCGTTTCCCTCAAATAAGCAAGGAGTAAGCACCTTTGGCGATAGAAATGATTGTAAATGAGCATACACCCCGTACGGTCCGCCATGCTTTGTTTACATCTAACTACCACACAATTCCTTGCGCTCAGGCAGTTTGGCGTGACTTTGCCTGGAACACTACAAAGTCGTGAGTCGTGGTTTGAAGTTGTAATTTACGGGCTCAAAAACCTGCCTGGAACGCAGCATTACAATGACAGCTGTCAGTGTGAAAACCTTATCCCAAGATGTTTTTGTAGACCTTAAACATATCTAAAATTAAATTAATTTACATATAACCAGTTTAATATGGAGAGGCACTGAAATGTAGACCTTCTTGTTTTTGACCTACAGTGTTACATGACGTGAGAACAGTTAGTTATTTCGGTTTGTATGTTAGCGGGGACTTTAATCG